>NC_056737.1:1136390384-1136690384 GCF_019279795.1 Protopterus annectens
ATCTTAGTTGGACTGAAGGGTGGAGGTTGAAGAGGCTGATTCCACCAAGCCCTGTAGGACTGCCCTGGCAAATCCTGCCCGTGCTCTGGAGACATTGTCTAACTTGTAGTGTTTGATGAAAGTGTGAATGGTGGACCATGTGGCTGCTTCTAGTATGGAAGCTGTGTCCAGGCCTTTTAAAAAGGCTTTGGAGGGTGCCACTGCCCTGGTGAAGTGAGCTTTGACTCCCTCTGGGAACTTTTTGCCATGGTGTGAGTAGCAGAGGTAAATGGCTTTCCTAATCCAACATGCACTGGTTTTGTTTGGAGACTGCCTTGCCTAGGGCTCTGTAGTGGAAGGAAACAGAGTTGACAGGATTTCCTAATGGATTGTGTTTTGTCTAGGTAAAATCTTAGCTGTTTCTGTACATCCAGGGAGTGGAGTATTTTCTCACAGTCATTGGTAGGAGAGGGGTAGAAGGTGGGAAGATGAATAGATTGGTTTAAGGACAGATCGTTGACCACCTTTGGCATATAGGAAGGGTTAGTCCTAAGTGTTACCCTGTCCTTGTGTAAGGTAGTGTATGGGAGGCAGGCCATTAGGGCCTGTAATTCAGACACCCTTCTGGCGGAAGTTATGGACAACTAGCAATACTGTCTTCCATGTGCACATTTGCAGAGTAGCTGCCCTAGCAGGTTCAAATGGAGACTGGGTTAGTCCTTCCAGAATGAATTTAAGGTTCCAGAGTGGTGGGATGGGCTTTCTAGGAGGTCTGATGTGTAAGACCCCATTTAAGAATAACTTAATGTCGAGCCTGGCTAGTAGGGGAGGGTCTACTGGCAGGCAGGCTGAGATTGCTGAAAGATGAACTTTTACATAAGAGTAAGAGATTCTGCCCTTTACTAGCTGACACACATAAGTAAGAACTGGGGGGGGGGATCTGCTATGCATGGCTCCCTCCCCTTGTCCAGACACCATTTTGCAAATCTTTCGCATTTAGATAAGTATGATTTTCTTGTAAGTAGGCTTCCTGGCCTCCCTCAGGACTGAAAGCATGTCTTCTGAGTAGTGGTGCCTGAAGGGAATTAGAAGTTTATCACCCACAGTATCAATGACAACATCTGCAAGCATGGGTGCTTCTTTTAAATCTAGTGTTGCCAACCAGGTATCTTTGCCTAGCACAGGAAGTAATTGGTGAAGAGTCAGCATCTTAAACTTTGGAATCTCCAAAAAGGTGTTTAGAGTAGACAGGTCCAGGATAGGACGCCATGCATGGTCATTTCTGGGTACCAGAAAAACTCTTGAGTAGAAAGCTCGTCCCTTTTCCTCTTCTGGTACCAGTTGAATAGCCCCCATGCTTAAGAGAGAAAGTACTTGTTTTTGGGCCTCTGTCCACTGATTTCGGGGTTGGTCTGGCCACCCGCTTGTTGTTGGCAACGTGTGGAAGTGAAATCTGTATCCCTGGGACACTATATTTAAAACCAATTTGTCCTGAGTAATGAGTTCCCAATTCTTTGCATGAAGAACAATCTTTTCCCTCAAAAGGGCAGTCACAGTTAAGTGCTTGGAAATTTTCAAAGGAAGTCATTGAGACAGTTTACCATAGGGGGAGTCTTATTATTCCTAGATTTGGAAATGGAGGTCCCCCACTGCTTAGTTCTGTGTGCCCCCCTGGGACTGAAACCTGGGGTTTTTGCTGTGTCTGGGTTTGGCTTGAGAAGACCTGCAAGGGGCTGGAAAGGACCAATTCTTAGAGGGCCAGTGCCTACTAAATCTAGGAGGCTGAACTTGTAAAAAATCTTTAACAGTTTGCATAGATTTAGCATTATCTTCCATCTTCTTAAGAACTTCCTCAGCCGTGTTGCCAAACAGGCAGTCCTGATTTAAAGGAGCATCCAACAATTTAGCTTTAACATGATCAGGCAAAGATTGCTCCTTAAGCCAAGCATGCCTTCTGAGCACAGACCCAGTAACAGCAGCCCTGCAAGAGGCCTCTAATGAATCAAAACCACATTGCACAGTATGTTTTCCAACTTGTTCAGCAGAATGCATTAAATCCTGTAATTCTTTATTTTCCACACAGTCAGGAATCAACATCATTTTCTGTTTAAGCAGTCCAATAACATGTTGCTGATACTTTAACATATGAAACTGGCAGTTTAAAATGGCCAAGGTTCAGAAGTGTAAACCTTCTTACCCCATTTATTCAGCGCCCTGGAGTCTCTATCAGAAGGGGTAGTATTTTTAGCAGTAGAAGCCTTAATTCCCTTGGGCCCCTGTGAAATAGTCTCTGGATCTGCAATAGGATTTTTAAAAAGGAACTTGTGGGACTCAGGGACCCTGTAGTATCTGTCAGGCTTTCTGGGAGCAGGAGCCAAACTAGATTCCGAAAAAGCATCAACAATGTCTAATACAGGAGGAATAGCTAAAGGCCTATGCTGAGGTAGGAGAAGGAAATCCCTAAGCCTCTTTTTTTTGAATCAGAAAAATCCTAGCTTTCCCAGTGGAAATGCTCCCTTAGAGTATGTAAGGTTTCCCCAAAAGAAAAATCCACAGGAGGGGAAGCAGAGGGAATGGAGTCCTCTGCATCAGAATCTTCATAAGTAGATAAGGGCAAATCCAGATCATCAGAACAATCAGAAAAGTACAGTTTTGTACCTACCATAAATGTAGATGTTCGAGTGCTAATACAGCTGCAGTAATCACAGATGGGTTTTCTGCCGTCAGGCGGTCCCTCGGTCGGCCGAATTCCAAAGTCTTGGTCCGGCGTCAGTTGTCGTCGCTTTCTCTTCTGACGTCAGTGAGGCCAGAGTATATAAGACACAGCCGACGACATGTTCTTCAGTCTTTCTTGCCCCAGATGTCAGGTGCCCCCAGAAGGGAGGCAATACCTAAATAATGCTTATATACATATACAAGCAATGCAATATAATCCAAAATCAGTGGTAGCAAGCAAATAAAACATAGCAGGATAACCCAGTCAGGTAGTATGAAGAGGTTGTTAGGCCCCATGCCTTTACCAAGTGGGGAAGGAGGGAGGGAAACCTGTACTGCAGCTGTATTAGCACTCGAACATCTACATTTATGGTAGGTACAAAACTGTACTATGTTCATCGTGCATACAGCTGCAGTAATCACAGATGGGTAGAGTCCCAAAGCTATGCACAGGGTGGTAGGTACTAGGAGGAACTGGGTTGAGCCAGAATGCCCTGCAAAACAGCAGTGGCAAAGCCTGCTCTTGTTCTGGAATATAAAGGCAGGTGGTAGTGTTTTGTGAAGGTATGTACAGAACTCCAAGTGGCTGCCTCCAAAATATCTTTGGTAGGAACTCCTCTGAGGAAGGCTGTAGAGGTAGCTGTGGCCCTGGTGGAGTGTGATCTGATACCTGTAGGAACAGATTTCCCATGATAGGAGTAACAAAACCGTATGCAGTGGCCTATCCACTTTGAAATAGTCTGTTTTGTAACTGGCTTCCTTGAGCCCCTACAGCATAGGACACAAAGAGTTGTTCTGATTTCCTGAAGGACTTTGTTCTGTCCAAATAATAACGTAGCTGCCTATGGATGTCTAAGGAGTGTAGCAGCCTTTCCCCTTTGTTTTGAGGATTGGGGTAAAAGGTAGGTAGGTGTATGGCTTGATTTAAAGCTACCCTGGATACCACCTTAGGCATAAATGATGGGTTGGTACGAAGGGAAACCCTGTCCTGATGGAAAATGAGAAAGGGCTGCACCGCCATGAGGGCCTGTAGTTCAGAAACTCTACGAGCTGAAGTGATGGCCAGAAGGAAGGCGGTTTTCCAGGACAAATATTGCAAATCTGTTGAGGCAGCTGGTTCAAAAGGAGGCAATGTTAATTTTTATAGTATGTAATTAAGATCCCAGGCTGGTATTGGTTGCTTCCTTGGTGGTCTTATATTCTTAGCCCCTCTGCGGAACGGTCGTAAGAGTGGGTGAGAAAATAAAGGAGGATCCGTGTTGAATTCTGCAGAAATGGCTGAGGCATGGATTTTTATGGAAGAAAATGAAAGTCCACTGTTCAGCAGCTCCGCTAGATACTGTAATACCGGAGGCAAGTTCAGTTTTGTAGGGTCCTGGCCTCTTTTTTCATTCCAAGAGCAAAACCGCTTCCATTTTGCGGAGTAAGCTTTTCTAGTAGATGGCCTTCTGGCCTCCAAAATGACATCCTGCACCTCCTTGGAGAGTAGGGTCTGTTGTGGTGTTAAGGAATTTTCCATGCAGCGAGATGGAGTGTTTTCAGCTGACTGTGAAAGAGTTTTGTAGCTGTGCTGAGTCAGCAGAAGAGGCATTAGAGGCAGGGACCAGGGAGGAGTATGTGTTAGGCTCCTCAGGAGTGGGTACCAGTGTTGCCTTGGCCAATCTGGAGCAATCCGTATCATCTTCGGGTTGTCTGTTCTTGCTTTCAAAAGCACCTTGGGCAGAAGAGGCAGAGGTGGGAATGCGTAAACTGTCCATGCTGCCCAACTGAATGAAAGGGCGTCCACTCTCCAGGCCTTTGGGTGAAAGGTCTTTGAACAAAACTTCTCCAATTGATGATTCCGGTGGGAGGCAAAAAGATCTATGTCTGGCCTCCCCCATGCTTGGATTATTTCTGCAAGCACCTGAGGATGTAACTTCCATTCGTGTGGATCTGTCATTTTTCTGCTTAGATTGTCTGCCAGTGTGTTTTCCAATCCTGGCAAGTACTGTGCTTGAAGTTCGATTTGTCTTTCCAGAGCCAAGTTCCAAAGAGTCATGGCTAGTCTGCACAAGGGGTATGAATGTGTTCCTCCTTGTTTGTTTATGTACCACATTACCGTGGTGTTGTCTGTTCTTATCAGTAATTGTCCTGGATGCAGGAAGTCCTTGAAAGCTGTAATTGCATTTATTACTGCTAGCATTTCTTTTTGATTGATGTGAAGGTGCTTTTCTTTTTGGGACCATTTGCCCTGAATGTACCTGTCCGTCATGTGCGCCCCCCAGGCGTAGTCTGAGGCGTCTGTGGTTATGACTTGCTTTGCTTGAGGCTTGCAGAATGGGAGGCCTGTGTTTGCTTGACATGCTTGGGCCCACCATAGAAATTCCTTTTGCAAACATGGAATTATTGGTATTATTGTTTCCAAACTGTGACTGTGCTGAGACCATAGGTTTTTTAGGTACCATTGAAGTTTCCTCATATGCAGCTTTGCAAATGGGGTTAAAAGAATGCAAGATGCCATGAATCCCAGAGCCTGCAGGATTTTCCTTGCAGTAAGCCTGGTACTTTTTGCTAGTATTTTGAAGTACTGAGATAGTTGCCCCTGTTTTTCTGGCGTAAGGTAGGCCATCTGGGTGTTTGTGTCCAAGTTGGCACCCAGGAAAGTTATTTTCTGAGATGGTGTTAGCCTTGATTTCTCTTTGTTGATTGTATATCCCAGAGAAAGCAGTAACCGTGTCACATATGCCAGATGTTCCAGAAGTATGTTCTTGCTGTCTGCTTGGATCAGGCAGTCGTCCAGATAAGGGTAAATTTGTATCCCTTGAAGTCTGCAGTAGGCAATCACTGATGCCAGGCACTTTGTGAATACTCTGGGCGCAGTAGATAAGCCAAAGGGCAATGCAGAGAATTGATAGTGGATTGAACCTGCAAGAAATCTGAGGTATCTTCTGCAGCTTTGTCTGATTGGGACATGCAGGTATGCCTCCTTGAGGTCCAATGTTACCAGCCAAAACTCCTTGCCCAGCATGGGAAGAAGCTGCTGTAATGTGAGCATCTTGAATTTTGTGCAGTAGAAATGTGTTTAGGATGGATAAGTCCAAAATGGGTCTCCAGTCGGTTCCTTTCCTTGGTACCAGAAAAAGTCTTGAATAAAAACCTTGACCTTGTTGGTGAGTAGGTACCTCTTGAATAGCTCTCATGCTTATGAGCTTTGAAATTTGCAGTTGTGCCTCTGCCCTTTGATTTTGTGGCAGGTTTGGCATGCCTCTCATTTTGGAAGAGTGTGAAATTGAAATTTGTAGCCTCTGTTTATAATGTCCAGGATCCATTTGTCTGTTGTGACAATATGCCAATTGCTTGCAAATAATGCTAGTTTCCCTCCCAAAGGTGCTGCCAGCTGAGACATGCTTGGCATGGAAATGAGGGAGTCATTGGGTTTGCTTCCTGTATTGTTGTGCACTGTCTTTGCCACCTCTTGGTGCTGGAGTTTGCCATTGTCGGCCTCTATATGATCCTTGTGATTGCCCTCTGCCCCTTGTGCGTCTGTATCTACCTCTTTGGGGCTTGTCAGTGGCTGGAAAGGACCAGTTTTTTCAAGGCCAATTTCTGCTAAAACGTGGTGGTTGGACCTGTAAGAAAGCTTTGACAGTTTGCATAGATTTGGCTTTTTCTTCCATTTTCCGTAGTATCTCCTCAGCATTAGTACCAAACAGCACATCCTTTTGTAAAGGAGCATCTAGAAGTTTAGCTTTCACATGATCAGGTAAATTTTGTTCACTAAGCCAGGCATGTCTGCGAATGACTGATCCTGTAGCCGCCGCTCTACTTGAGGCCTCTAGGGCATCATAACCACATTGTAAGGTGTGTTTACCCACTTGTTCTGCACTATGCATCATATCCTGTAACTCCTTTAAATCTGGTTGTTCAGGTTGAGACATTTTGTTCCTTAATTGTGATAACAGGAACTGTTGATATTTAAGCATATGAAACTGACAATTTAAAGCCCTCATGGCTAGGGTGGCCGAGGTATATGCCTTTTTACCCCACCTTTCTAGAGATCTTGATTCCCTTTCTGCAAGAAGTGGATTCTTGGCAGTGGAGGCCTTCAATCCCTTGGGGCCTTGTGAAATGGTTTCAGGGTCAGCATTATGGCTTTTGAAGAGAAATTGGTGAGAGCTGGGTACTCTGTAATACCTATCAGGTTTGACTGGTGCAGGAGGCAGAGAATCCGGGTTAAGACAAGCCTCCGAATAGACATCATCCAGTATGTCCAAAACAGGGGGTATAGCCAGAGGTCTGTGTTGAGGTAACAAAAGAAATTCCCTAAGTCTTTTCTTGGAATCTGAAAAGTCTTGGCCTTCCCAATGGAAGTGTTCCCTCAAGGTGTGTAAGGTTTCCCCAAAGGAAAAATCCTCAGGAGGGGATACAGACGGAATGGACTGTTCTGCATCCGAATCCTCAAAAGGAGAGTAAGAGTGTTCCTCTGCATCAGAATGTTCTGATAAAATGGATCCCTGATCAGAAGAGGGAGAATCTTCCTCCACTTTGGGTCTCTTGTCTGGAGGGGGTTGAGAACCTCTGATAAGAGTAATTAAATCCTCAGCCATTTTAAGCATCTGTTTTTTAGGCATGGGACCTGGAGATGGGCCCTGTGCAACAGGCCTCATGGGATGCCTGGCTGCTTTGGATTTAGTAAAGGCCTTAATTGAAAAAGATGAGGGCCTAAATACACCATGGGTGGAAGTAGACCTGTCCACATTAGGAGGCTCAACATTAGCAGACACTTCGGTTGTAGTCTGGGAAAGGGCCGAGGACCCAGCGGTCTCGGGTACAGAGGACACTGCCAAAGGAGTGTCGTCGGTAGTCAGGGACTGCAAAGGCGTCTCGCTGAGAACCGGACCACGTGTAGCCTGTTTTAGCGTGGTGTCGGCGGGGAACGCAGGCCTCGTGTGTCGGTCCTTTTCCTTGCGTTTTTTGGACAAAACGGTAGTCGGAGTGTCCGACGACATTTTATAATCAAAAGCTTTACCAAAGTAGTGCTGGGCGAACTCCACCCGACGCTTAATAGTGCGTTTATTGAAGGTAGCGCAAAAGCGACAGCCCGAGACGTCGTGGTCTGGGCCCAAACAAGGTATGCAGAGGGAATGGAAATCCTTGTGCGGTATTTGCTTCCCACAAGAAATACAATTATTAATTTTTCTGACATCGGTTTGAGGCAAGAAAAGTTTCCCCAACGGGGTACTTAGCTTTAATGAAGACTTCGGTTTCCAAAATATTCGTAATTCAGGAGCTGGCCGACCGGCACTTGCGAACTGCTTCTGCTTCGGGCACCGCGCGGCAAAAAAGACTGAAGAACATGGCGTCGGCTGTGTCTTATATACTCTGGCCTCACTGACGTCAGAAGAGAAAGCGACGACAACTGACGCCGGACCAAGACTTTGGAATTCAGCCGACCGAGGGACCGCCTGACGGCAGAAAACCCATCTGTGATTACTGCAGCTGTATGCACGATGAACATCAGAATCCTGATCAGAAGAATCATAATCAACTTCAGTCCTAGGCCTCTTAGAAGGGGGGTGGCTACCCCTGATTGGAGTTTTTAGATCTTCAGCCATTCTTATAATTTGTTTTTTATGCATAGAGGCCTGAGCATGCGGCCTGGGCTTCGGTTTTTTAGGCATGGATCTAGATTTAGGCCTAAGTAAAGAAGGAGGTGTCGATTTAATATGCAAGTCCGTAGGCCTGAATACAGCCTCAGAAGCCAGTGCCTGCACAGCAGCTCCGGACCCATCCAAGGTAGACACATCCGCGGGTTCCATAGTTGAAGCAACTCGCGGCAAACCCGACTCCGAATGGGTCTCAGTAGAGGCCTGCGAATCAGAAGCAGCGGGTATCAGTGGCTGTGAAAGTGTCTCACTGAGTACCGGCGAACTGGCGACTGGCTTAGGAGAAGTGCCGTCGGCAGTTTTGGACCTCGGCGGCCTGTCTCTGTCTTTATCTTTGTGTTTTTTTTGGAATCCCGGTAGTCGGATGGCTAACCAACGACATTTCTGGATAATTAAATCGAGAACCGAAATATTTAGAGGTGAAAATATACCGACGACGGATAGTGCGCGGATTAAATAAAGCACAAAACGGACAGCAAGGTACGTCGTGGTCAGGGCCTAGGCAAGGAATACAGTACGAATGAAAATCTTTATGAGGTATTTGCCTTCCACAAGTAATGCAATTATTAACTTTTACTGACATCGGTAAGGAGCAGGAAAAAGTTTCTCCAATGGGGTACTTGGCTTTAGCTGAAGACTTCGGTTCTGAAACTCGAAAATGAAAATTTCAGGAGTTGGCCGACCGGCACTTGCGAACTGCTTCTGCTTCGGGCACCGCACGGCAAGAAAGACTGATGTAATAGCATCGGCTACACCCCTGACGACCTGACATCATAGAAGAAGGGACAGCAACTGACGCAGGACCCAAGACTTTGTTAATCAGGCCGACTGAGGGCTACCTGCAAGCAGATAAAGTACAGTTTTGTACCTACCATAAATGTAGATGTTCCAGTGCTCATACAGCTGCAGTCATTACAGATGGGTTATCCTGCCTTCAGGTGGGTCCTCGCTCGGCCGAATTCCAAAGTCTAGGTCCGGCGTTGGTTGTCGTCGCTTCTTCCCTGACGTCAGTGCGGCAGGGGTATAAGAGGCAGCCAACGCCATCTTCTTCAGTTTTTCTTGCCCCAGATGTCAGGTGCCCCCAGAAGGAAGGCAAAACATAAACTTATGTAATCATGCAATATAGAATAATCAAAAAAACAGTAGTTGCAAGCAAATACACCATAAAAGAATACCCCAAATAGGTTGTATGAGAAGGTGTTTGCCATAAGGCCTGTCCTAAGAGGGGATGGAGGGGGGGAAACCTGGACTGCAGCTGTATGAGCACTCGAACATCTACATTTATGGTAGGTACAAAACTGTACTATGTTCATCGTGCATACAGCTGCAGTCATTACAGATGGGAAAAATCCCAAAGCTAAGTAGGGGTGGCAGGCACTAAGTGGAACTAGGAAGAGCAAGGATGCCCTGCAAGACAGCTGTGGCAAATCCCGCTCTAGATTTAGAGTAAAGTGGAAGGTAATAGTGTTTGGAGAAAGTGTGCACTGAACTCCAAGTGGCTGCTTCCAAAATGTCCTTGGTAGGAATCCCCCTGAGGAAAGCTGCAGAGGGAGCTGTGGCCCTTGTGGAGTGGGATCTGATGCTTGAAGGCACAGCTTTTCCATGAAATGAGTAACAAAAGCGTATGCAGTGGGCTATCCATTTTGAGATTGTCTGTTTGGAGATAGCCTTTCCTTGAGCACCTGTAGCATAGGGCACAAAAAGTTGCTCGGATTTCCTGAATGGCTTTGTCCTGTCCAAGTAATAACGAAGTTGTCTGTGAATGTCCAAGGAATGCAGTAGTCTTTCCCCTTTGTTTTGTGGGTTAGGGTAAAAGGTAGGTAAGTGGATAGTCTGATTCAAGGCTACACTGGATACTACCTTTGGCATAAAGGTAGGGTTGGTTCGTAACGAAACTCTGTCCTGATGGAAAATGATGAAAGGTTGCACAGCCATGAGGGCCTGTAGTTCCGAAACCCTGCATGCTGAGGTGATAGCCAGAAGGAAGGCTGTTTTCCATGACAAGTATTGTAGTTCTGTTGAAACAGCTGGCTCGAAGGGAGGAAGGGTCAGCTTTTCCAATATGAAGTTGAGGTCCCAAGCAGGGACTGGTAGTTTCCTTGGGGGTTTTATATTCTTTGCCCCTCTGAGGAACTGTCATAAGAGAGGATGAGAGAATAAAGGAGGATCTGTGTTGTATTGTGCAGAAATGGCTGAAGCGTGGATTTTGATGGAGGAGAAGGAAAGTCCACTGTTTAACATCTCAGCTAGGTACTGTAAAATTTGAGGTAAATTTATTACCCAAGGATTCTGGCCCTTTTCCTGATTCCAGGCACAAAATCGTTTCCATTTGGCGGAGTAGGCTTTTCTAGTAGAAGGTCTTCCGGCCTCCAAGATGACATCCTGCACCTCCTTGAGAGGAGGGTCTGTTGGGAAATCAAGGGATTCTCCATGCAGTTAGATTTAGGGTTTTGAGCTGGCTGTGAAGAGTCTTGAAGTTGTGCTGGGACAACAGAAGAGGCACTAGAGGAAGGATCCATGGTGGGGAATGTGTCAGGCTCTTCAGGAGCGGATACCAGTGTTGTCTTGGCCAGTCTGGAGCAATGAGAATCATTTTCGGCCTCTCTGCTCTGGCTTTTAATAGAACTTTGGGCAGCAGAGGAAGAAGCGGAAAGGCATAGACTGTCAACGTTGTCCAATTGAAAGAAAGTGCGTCCACTTTCCAGGCCTGTGGATGATAGGTCCTTGAACAAAATTTTTCCAATTGGTAATTTCTGTGGGAAGCAGAGATATCTATGTCTGGCTGTCCCCATGCCTGAGTTATCTTTGTGAAAACTTGAGGATGTAACTTCCATTCGTGTGGATCTGTCATATTTCTGCTTAGGCTGTCTGCCAGTGTGTTTTCCTTCCCTGGCAGGAATTGTGCCTGAAGTTGAATTTGCAATTCCAGTGCTGTGTTCCATAGGGTCATGGCTAGTCTGCACAGGGGGTAAGAATGAGTTCCCCCCTGTTTGATTACGTACCACATCACTGTGGTGTTGTCTGTCCTTATCAATAGCTGGCCTGGATGCAGTAGGTCTTTGAAGGCCATAATAGCATTTTGCACTGCTAGCATTTCCTTTTGGTTGATGTGTAGGTGCTTCTCTTTTTGGAACCATTTTCCCTGAATGCACTGATCTGTCATGTGTGCCCCCCAGGTGTAGTCCGAGGCGTCTGTTGTGATGATTTGAGTTGCTTGAGGTACGCAGAAAGGGAGACCTATGTTTCTTTGGCATGCTTGAGCCCACCACAAAAATTCCTTTTGAAGACATGGAATGAGTGGTATAATTGTTTCCAAGCTGTGGCTGTGTTGAGACCATAAGTTTTTTAGGTACCATTGAAGTTTCCTCATATGCAGCTTTGCACATGGGATCAGAAGGATGCAAGATGCCATGAATCCCAGAGCCTGCAGGACTTTCCCTGCAGTCAGCCTGGTGAAGGTTGCAATTTTGCTGAAGTATTGAGACAGTTATCCTTGTTTGTCTGGCGTGAGGTAGGCCATCTGGGTGGTTGTATTCAAGCTGGCACCCAGGAAAATTATTTATTGAGAGGGTATTAGTTTTGATTTCTTTTTGTTGACTGTGTATCCCAGAAAGTTCAACAGTTTTATTACAAACGCCAGGTGTTTCAGAAGTATGTCCTTGCTGTCCGCTTGGATCAGGCAGTCGTCCAGATATGGGTATATTTGTATTCCTTGAAGTCTGCAGAAGGCAATTACTGATGCCAGGCATTTCGTAAACACTTTGGGTGCAGTAGATAAGCCAAAGGGCAATGCATAGAATTGATAATGGGTTGAACCTGCAAGAAATCTGAGGTATCTTCTGCAATCTTGTCTGATAGGGACATGCAGGTATGCCTCCTTGAGGTCCAATGTTACCAGCCAAGACTCCTTGCCCAGCATGGGAAGAAGCTGCTGGAATGTGAGCATCTTGAATTTTGGTACCTGTAAATATGTGTTTAGGATGGATAGGTCTAAAATAGGTCTCCAATCTTTGTCTTTCCTTGGTACCAGGAATAGTCTGGAATAAAACCCTTGACCTTGTTCTTTTGCAGGTACCTCTTGAATCGCTTTCATGTCCATGAGAGCTGAAATTTGTTTTTGTGCCTCTGCCCTTTGATTTTGTGGCAGGTTTGGCATGCCTCTCATTTTTGGAAGGGTGTGAAAGTGGAACCTGTAGCCTCTGTCTATAATGTCCAGAATCCATTTGTCTTTTGTGACAATATGCCAATTTTTTGAGAATAATGCCAGTTTTCCGCCTAAAGGTGCTGCCATTAAAGCTTTGCTTGGCATGTAAAGGGGGAAGTCATTGTGTCTGCTTTCTGAATGACTGTGATCTATCTTCTCCACCTCTTGGGGTTGGTGCTTGCCACTGTCTGGCTCTGAAAGATCCTTGAGGTTGCCCTCTACCCCTTGGGCGTCTGTATCTGCCTCTTTGAGGTCTGTCCGTGGCTGGAAAGGACCAATTTTTTGAAGGCCAGTTTCTGCTGAAACGTGGAGGTTGTACCTGCAGGAAATCTTTCACTGTTTGCATTGATTTCACTTTTTCCTCCATTTTCTTTAGTACCTCCTCAGCTTTAACACCAAACAATACATCTTTTTGAAGAGGTGCATCTAGTAATTTAGCTTTAACATGATCTGGTAAGGCTTGCTCTTTGAGCCAAGCATGTCTACGTATAACAGACCCCGTAACAGCAGCTCTACATGAGGCCTCTAAAGCATCAAAACCACACTGCAAGGTATGTTTAGCCACTTGCTCTGCACAATGCAACAAATCCTGCAACTCTTTTAAATCTGGTTGTTCTGGTTGTGTCATTTTGCTTTTCAACTGAGATAACAAAAACTGTTGATACTTTAACATATGAACCAACAGTTTAATGCCCTCATGATTAAAGTGGCCAAGGTATACACCTTTTCCCCCCACCTTTCTAAAGCTCTGGAATCTCTCTCTGAAGGTAATGGGTTTTTCGCAGTAGAGGCCTTAATTCCCTTGGGACCCTGTGAAATAGTTTCTGGGTCAGCAGTATGGCTTTTGTATAGGAACTGGTGTGAATCAGGAACCCAGTAATACCTGTCTGGTTTAACAGGAGCTGGAGGTAAAGAATCTGGGTTGAGGCTGGCTTCTGTGTACACATCATCTAATATATCTAAAACAGGAGGAATAGCCAGGGGCCTATGCTGGGGGAGCAAGAGAAAATCCCTGAGCCTTTTCTTGGAATCCGAGTAATCTTGGCCTTCCCAGTGAAAGTGTTCCCTCAAAGTATGTAGGGTTTCCCCAAAAGAGTAGTCCTCAGGGGGGGAGACCGAGGGAATAGACTCCTCTGCATCAGAGTCTTCAAAAGGAGAATAGGTATAGTCCTGGTCCTCAGAATGTTCAGAGGTAATAGAGGCTTGATCTGAAGAAGGGTAGTCTTTCTCTAATCTGGGCCTTTTGTCCGAGGGGGGTTGAGAACCCCGGATAAGAGTAATCAAATCCTCAGCCATTTTGAGCATCTGTTTTTTAGGCATGGGGCCTTGAGAGGGGGTCTGAGGTCCCTGTTTTTTTGGTTTTCATGGCTGCTTTAGATTTTGTAAAAGCTTTAATAGAGAAGGAGGAAGGCCTGAAGACACCTTGAGAAATGACAGGCCTGTCTAAACTCTGAGTTTCCCCGCCAAGAGTGGCGTCTGTATCTGTAGTAGGAATGGGGACCGAGGAGCCTGCGACCTCGGGTACTGAAGACACCGGTAATGTAGTGTCATCGGTACTCAGGCTGCTTAGGCGCCTCGCTGAGAACCAGAGAACTGGTAGTCGGCCTTAGCGTGGTGTCAGTAGAAGTCGCGGACCTCGTATGTCGGTCCTTATCTTTGCGTCTTTTACTCAAAACTGGAGTCGGAGTATCCGACGACATAATATAATTAATTTTTTTACCAAAATAGTGAAGGGCGAACTCCGCCCGACGCTTAATAGTGCGTTTGTTGAATCTAGCACAAAAACGGCAGGCCGAGATGTCGTGGTCTGGGCCTAAGCAAGGTATACAGAAAGAGTGGAAATCCTTATGCGGTATTTGCTTCCAACATGAAATGCAATCATTAACTTTGTCTGACATCGGTCTGAGGCAAGAAAAGTTTCCCCAACGGGGTACTTCGCTTTCAAGAAGACTTCGGCTGAAATATTTTCGTAAATCTCAGGAGCTGGCCGACCGGCACTTGCAAACTGCTTCTGCTTCGGGCACCGCGTGGCAAGAAAGACTGAAGAAGATGGTGTCGGCTGCCTCTTTTATACCCCTGCCGCACTGACGTCAGGGAAGAAGCGACGACAACCGACGCCGGACCTAGACTTTGGAATTCGGCCGACCGAGGACCCGCCTGACGGCAGGATAACCCATCTGTAATGACTGCAGCTGTATGCACGATTAACATCCCAAATGTAATGACTGCAACAGTGAAACACGAAGAACATCCCCTGGAGAGAGAAGGGGTTTGAAAGCTATCAAAGCCTGCTGCACAGCCATCATCTCTTTTTGAGTGATGTGCAGGGTGACTTGCTGTGGAATCCACTGGCCCAGTATGCACCTGCCATTCAGGTGTGCACCCCAAGTGTAGTCTGATGTGTCTGGGCGGCGGGGAGTGGGGAGAAGGGCAGTCCCTTGTTGTGGGCGCAGGCTGTTGCCAACCAAAGAAATTCCTTCCTCAGACGAGGATTAATAGGTAGAAGAGTTTCCAGGTCCTGAGAGTGTTGACACCAAAGGCTGTTTACGTACCACTGAAGTTTCCTCATAAGCAGTCTGGCATATGGAATGAGGAGTATGCAAGATGCCATGAACCCCAGGGCTTGCAGGATTTTCCTTGCAGAGAGCTGGGGTCTGGTGGCCAGTTGAGACAAGTAAGCTGACAGGAAAATTTGTTTCTCTGGTGTAAGGTATGCTATCTGGGATGCTGTGTCCAGGCTTGCGCCCAGGAAGATTATCTTTTGGGTGGGCACCTGTTTGGATTTCTTTTTGTTGATTGTGTACCCTAATGTGTACTAAGGCACTCGTCTAAAGTAGGGGTAAATTTGAATATTTCTTTGCCTGTAAAAGGCAATGGCTGGAGCCAGGCATTTTGTGAAAACTCTGGGAGCAGTAGATAAGCCAAAGGGAAGTGCAGAGAACTGAAAGTGTTGAGATCCTGCCCTGAAACAGAGACATTTTCTGCATGATTCCCTGATGGGAATGTGGAGGTAGGCCTCTTTTAAGTCCAGAGTGGCTAGCCAAGTGTCCTTGAAGAGCATGGGTAGCAGCTGCTGGAGCGTGAGCATTTTGAATTTTGGAATCACCAGGAAGGTGTTTCAAATGAATCGATCAAGGATGGGGTGCCAGGTGCCTTCTTTTCTGGGCACCAGAAAAATTGTGGAGTAGAAGCCCTGGCCTAAGTGTTCTGCAGGAACGTGCTCGACTGCCCTCAAAGAGAGCAGGGAATGGATTTGCTTTTGAGCCTCTGCCCAATGATTTGGTGGTAGATATGGGAACCCTTTTGGGGTTGGAAGGGTGTGGAAGGAGAATTTGTATCCCTGAGACACAATGTTCAGACCCCATTGGTCCTTGGTAATGATGGCCCAGGTGCTTAAGTGAAAGGAGAGTTTTCCTCCTAGGGGTATGTGAAGTTGGGCAGAGGGGAGGTAGGGAGGAGTTGAGTCACTGAGTTCTTACCATAAGGGGGTGGCTTAGAACTCCCTTGTTTTGAAGTAGAGGTAGTCCACTGTTTAGATCTCTGCATTCCCTGGGGCTGCTGTCTGGGGGGGGGGGGGGGGGGGCTAGGCTGGGCCTGTTTACTAGGAGCAGGAAAAGACCAGTGCTTGGAGGGAAAATGCCTGCTGAACCAAGGGGACTAGACCTGTAAGAAATTTTTTAACTGTTTGCATAGATTTTGCTTTTTCTTCCATCTTTTTTAAGACCTCTTCTGCCTTATTGCCAAATAAGTTATCTTTGTGCAAGGGTGCATCCAACAATTTAAATTTGACATGGTCTGGCAGGGGTTGTTCCTTAAGCCATGCATGTCTTCTAATGACAGATCCAGTGACTGCTGCCCTGCAAGAAGCTTCTAAGCGTCAAAAAACACAGTGTGTAAAGTAAGTTTAGTTACTTGACTTGCAGAATGCATTAAGTCTTGTAAATCTTTAGATTCTGCTCATGCAGGAAAGGAGGACATTTTTTGTTTAAGGAGTTCCAAAGTATGTTGCTGACATTTAAGCATATGGAACTGACAATTTAGTGCCCAGTCAGCAAGAGTAGCTTAGGTGTATACTTTTTTACCCCATCTGTCCAATGCTCGGGAATCCCTGTCTGAGGGGGTGGGATTCTAAGCAGAGGTTGCTTTAATCCCTTTTGGCCCTTGAGAAATGACCTCAGGGTCAGCTGTGCAGGGTTTCCCCAAAGGAAAAATCCTCTGGAGGAGAGGCTGAAAGAATGGATTCCTCTGCATCAGAATCCTCATAAGTGGAGAGGGGCTGCACGTCTTCATAGTCAGATGCATCAGATTCATCTGACTCTTGTTCAAACAAAACTACTGGAGACAGATTTCTTTTCGTTTTTGAGGGGGTGGCTTGGCTTCCCCTAATCAGCATGATAAGGTCTTCTGCCATTTTAAGCATCTGAGACTGGGGCAAGGTAGCAGGCTCCTGAGAGTGAGTAGTCTGTTTCTTGGGTGTGGTTTGAACCCTGGGCCTAAGGAAATCGTTTGTTTTCGAACGATCGGTGGTCGCAAAAGAAGGTGTCGGTTTATGTCTAGATTCGGTGGTGCGAAGGACTTCCTCGAAAGCTGGCGCCTGCTCAGCAGCTCCGGACCCATCCAAGGTAGAGATGACCGCAGGATCCTTACACAAAGAAGAGTTCTGCGGCATACCGGACTCCAAAAGGGTCTCGGTAGCGGCCTGTGAATCAACTGAAGCGGGCATCAGGGGCTGCGAAAGCGCCTCACTGAGTACCGGAGGACTGACGACCAGCTTAACGGAGGCATTGTTGGAAAGTTTGGACCTATGCAGTTTGTCTATGTCTTTATCTTTATGCTTTTTTGGAAGATCTGCTGTCGGATGGCTTACCTAAGCCACATCAGAATTTGAGGACTGTAAACGAAAATATCTGGCTACAATAAGGGCCTGACGACAGATAATTCTGGCGTTGAAGCACAGAAGTGACAGCGGGGGACGTCATGGTCTGGGCCTAGACAAGTGACACAGTAAGAGTGGAAGTCTTGGTATGGTATTTGCTTTGCACAGGCGAGACAATTAGTAATTTTTTCTGACATTAGTTAGTGCAAGAAAAAAGGATCCCCAATGGGGTACCTAGCTTTAGAAGACTTCAACCTTAACTCAGAAATGAAAACTCAGGTAGCGGCCGACCAGCACTTGTGCGAACTGCTTCTGCTTCTGGCTCCATGGCAAGAAAGACTGATGTAATAGCGTCGGCTGCCTTCCTTTACACCACCAACGACCTGACGTCAGTCCTCAAGTGGCAGCAACCGATGCAGATACTAAGTCTCTGGTATTCGGGCCGGCCGAGGGCTACCCTGGCAGGGATAACCCAAATGTGATGACAGCAACAGTGAAACACGAAGAACATCAAGGGAACCTGGTAGAGAATTGGGGGCGGGTGGTCGCAAGGTGTCCAAGAGAAGCAGGCTTGTCAGATAAAGGAGGCTTCAGAGCTACAGCAGCCTAAGAAGACTTAGCAGGAGGAGCTCATCTACCACCCTTCCTGCCTTTAGTGGTCTGACAAGGCTGCAAACAAAAGCAAACCTAGTAGAACAGTTCCTCTGGAACATGGGATAGGGGACACAAAATATGTTTAAGGTCCTGAAAAGCTTTACCTTTTCCTTGAAGAGACTTAAAGACAGCAACTCTGGAAGAGATCAACACCACAGCTGCACCTGACAGATTGTCGAAACACCTGAGAGGTAGAATACAAAATAGATGGAAATATCTGGTCACGTGGGTCTAGTAACTGACGGCCCTAATGGTCGAGGTGGAAGCAGTACAGACCATCTTTTCAATTCTCTCCATGGCCCTACTATTCTTATCCAAAGGCAGAAGCCTCGTAGACTGTAAAAGCTTAGAAGGCTTGTCAAAGCAGACTGACCCCAGAACCGGATCAGCAGGACGACAACAGAAATTGCCAATTCTAAGGAACATTACAGAACATGTCAGGTTTCATTGGAGCAGGGGCTGAAAATTAGGGATCTTAAGAGGCAGCTGCAAAGGTGTCCAGCAATGTAGCCGACACAGGAGGTACTGCGGAATGTTAGAGTCCACCTGAATCAACTCAAAATACCTCTTCTGAATATCAGACAGCTAAGAAAAACCCCACTTATTCCATTATTCTGGCTACTGTGTCCTCAAAACGAGACTCCAAGCTAATGGGCTTTTCTTCATCATACCCTTAATCCAAAGTAGAAGAGATCTGGAAAGATTAAGACCAGGACCCTTTATCAGACTCCAAATCCATATCTGAGGAATCCAGTTCCCTTGGCCTTTTTGGAAGAGGCTAAAGTCCAAAGTGGGGTAAGGCACAGAAACCCCTTGCAGAGGTTTCAGAGGCATTACACAGGCCGTGAGTAAACTCCTACTATTCCCTTTCAGGGTCCTTGGGACATACAAAAGAATGTTTAATCTTCTGTCTTTTTTTGGTAGGGACATCAACCCTAACAAACACCAGAGGTTCTGAACCCTGATGGGATTCAATAAGAGTACCTGGAATCTCTTCCCTGACCAGAATCTGTGGAATCCCTCTAGGGCCCTCTGAGAAGATCAACCGCAGTTCCCCCTCAACATCTAGAGCAGACACCTGCAAAGCCTCACAGGACATGAGAAAAGATGGATCCATGCTGGCCTCCGATGGGGTCGCAGCAGTGGAATCCAAAGGGGGCACCAGACAGCCTACAGAACTAGCATCCACTTCTAGAGAAACATCCACTGGAGGCTGGACAGCCAAAGAATCCATCTGAGATTTCTTGGCCTTCTTGCTTAACAGGAGTACCTCAGAGTTAATCGATTCTGCCATGCTACCCTTGGCTAACTGTTTAAGCCTCTGATTTTAGGCACAAACACCTTAGAAATACTACAGGAGGCATGGTTGTAGGAAGCAATCAAACAAGAGACAAACGGTTTGTGACCATCCTTATGGGGAATCTGCCTCCCACATTGAAATTTTCCTTTCTTGTTTGACATGAAATCCACGTAACCAAAGGAAAACAAGACCAACAGTAAAAAGAAAAAAGACCCCACTGTGGCACTTATCTGATGGCTAGGTATTCAACACAACAAACGGCATTCAGACAAATGAATGACAAACTTGGGCTGGCTGCAAAGAAGTCCTGGGTAACTGCATCTGTACATCACCTTTTTGCCCTATTTCCTGTGCGGGGAGGATATGTGTGACATACAGACCCATGCAAGATCTAAAGGTTTTGATTTACTGGCCGGATGTTGGGCTATCCTTGGCAGGAGATCCCTAAGGTCAAGAATATTGCAACAGTGATACAGAAGGACATCTTTAAACTTTTTAGCGGCAGCAGACCATACATCAGGAAAATTGCAGGTAGTGACACACACGTCCTCCAGAGGTAACAGAAATTACAGTTGTGTACCTACCATAAATGTAGATGTTTGAGTGTATTCACTGTTGCAGTCATTACACTTGGGTTATCCTGCTGGCAGGATACCCGCAGTCGGCCAGAATTCCAAAGTCTAGGTCCAGCGTCGGTTGCTGTCGCCTCTTCACTGACGTCAGTGCGCCAGGGGTATAAAAGATGCAGCTGGCGCCATTTTCTTCAGTTTTTCTTGCCCCAGATGTCAGGTGCCCCCAAATAGGTAGGCTAAAAAATCATGCCAAGAAGCATGCATGTACTAAAATAAACATTTCCTTCATCTACAAGCAAATACACCACATAGGTTGTATAGAATAGAGAAGTACAGAAAAGTCCCAGCAAAGAAAAGGGGGAAGGTGGGTGGGTAACCTGGACTGCAACAGTGAATACACTCGAACATCTACATTTATGGTAGGTACACAACTGTACTACGTTTATCGTGTTTCACTGTTGCAGTCATTACACTTGGGTTGAATCCCAAAGCTGAGGTTGGGTGGCTGGGCCTAAATAGGATTAGGAGAGGCTACAAGGCCCTGCAGAACTGCAGTGGCAAAGCCTGCTCTGGATTTAGAGCAGAGAGGTAAGTGGTAGTGCTTGGTGAAAGTGTGCACTGAACTCCAGGTTACAGCCTCTAGAATGTCTTTGGTTGGTACTCCTCTGAGGAAGACTGCTGAACTGGTTGCTGCTTTGGTTGAATGTGGCCTAATGCCCTTAGGCACCGATTTGCCATGTTGTGAATAGCAGAATCAAATGCAGTGTCCTATCCATTTTGAAATAGTCTGCTTTGAGACAGGCTTTCCTTGTGATCCTGCAGCATAAGCTACAAACAGTTGCTCAGTTTTTCCTGAAAGCTTTTGTTTTGTCCAAACAGAAGCGTAGCTGTCTGTGTATGTTCAAAGCGTGCAGAAGTCTCTCCCCTTTATTCTGGGGATTTGGATAAAATGTTGGCAAATGAATGGTTTGGTTAAGAGCCACACTGGATACTACCTTTGGCATAAATGTTGGGTTTGTCCTTAGAGAAACCCTGTCCTGATGAAAAATGATGAAAGGTTCCACTGCCATTAATGCCTGTAACTCTGAGACTCTTCTTGCTGAAGTTATTGCTAGGAGCAGAGCAGTTTTCCATGATAAGAATTTTATATCAACTGTATTGGCTGACTCAAAAGGAGGCAGTGTGAGCTTTTCTAAAACAAAGTTGAGGTCCCATGTAGGTATCGGTGCTCTCCTTGGGGGTCATATTTTTTTTGCCCCTCTGAGGTACTGTCTTAGTAGTGGATGAGAGAAAATAGGAGGTTCTGTATTGTAATGAGCTGAAATGGCAGAGAAATGGATCTTAATTGATGAGAAGGATAGGCCTTTGTCCAGCATCTCAGTTAGGTATTGTAAAATTTGAGGTATATTTGGAACAAGTGGTTCGAGTCCTTGTGCCTGGTTCCAAGCATAGAATCTCTTCCATTTTTCTGCATAAGATTTCCTAGTGCTGGGCCTCCTGGCTTCTAAAATGACATCCATAACAGCTTTAGAGAGAGGTGTGGTCTGAGTGGCTATATTATCTGCCATACAGCCAGATTTAAGGTTCTGAGTTGACTGTGCAGAATCTGATTGTTTTGTTGAGTCAGAAGATGAGGAATTTGAGGTAAAGCCCAGGCTGGGCCTTGAGACAAGCTCTTTAGGATTGGGTACCAGTGCTGGTGTGGCCAGTCTGGGGCAATCAGAATAATGTTTGGCTTCTGTTGTCTGACTTTTAGAAGCACCTTGGGAAGAAGAGGCAGTGGAGAAAAGGCATAAACTGTCAGTGTTTTCCAGCTGAATGATGGAGCATCCACTTTCCATGCTTGGGAGTGATAAGTTCTTGTGCAGAATCTCTGTAGTTGGCAGTTATGAGGGGAGGCAAAAAGATCTATGTCTGGGCGTCCCCATTTCCTTGTTATCATGCTGAAGACCTGTGGATTTGGTTTCCATCCGTGAGGATCCATGAGATTTCTGCTTAGTTCGTCTGCCAGAGTATTTTTCTTTCCTGGCAGGAATTGTGCCTGCAGATGTACTTGACAGGTCAGTGCTGTGTTCCACAAAGTCATAGCTTGCCTACAGAGGGGGTAGGAATGTGTAACCCCTTGCTTATGTACCACATAACAGTGGTACATAAGCTTTAGTAATAGTTGTCCTGGATGTAGTAGATCCTTGAAGGCTGTCAGCGCATGCTGTACAGCTAGCATCTCTTTTTGATTGATGTGAAGATGCATTTGTTACTTGGGCTACGTGTCCTGAATACATTTTTCTGCCATGTGTGCCCCCAGGCATAATCCGATGCATCTGTTGTTATTGTCTGCCTGGCTGTGGGTAAGGTGAAAGGCTGTCCCTTGTTGTGGTGACTGGCCAGTGCCCACCATCAAAACTCCTGTTGCAGGTAGGGAATAAGAGTTATTATTGTTTCCAGGCTGTGGCAATGTTGAGTCCAAACACTTTTTAGATACCATTGTAGTTTCCACATATGCAGTAGAATGCAGGATGCCATGAAGCCCAGAGCCTGCAGAATTTTTCTTGCAGGGAGCTGGGTCTTTGTTGTCATCATTTGAAAGTAATGAGTCAGTTGCCTTTGCTTGTCTGGGGTGAGATAAGCCATCTGGGCAGTTGTATTTAAGCTTGCACCCAGGAATATTATCTCTTGAGAGGGCACTAGTTTTGACTTCTTTTCGTTTACTGTGTACCCTAGGCAAATTAGTAATCTTTATACAAACGCCAGATGCTTTAGTAGAATGTCCTTGCTCTCTGCTTGAATAAGGCAGTCATCCAAGTAGGGATATATTTGAATTCCTTTTTGTCTGAAAAATGCAATTACTGGTGCCAGGCATTTTGTGAAGACCCTGGGCACAGTAGATAAGCCAAAGGGCAGTGCAGAGAATTGGTAATGCATTGAGCCAGCTATGAATCTGAGGTATCTTCTGCAAGAATGTCTGATTGGGACATGCAGGTATGCCTCCTTGAGGTCCAAAGTAACTAGCCAAGCTTTCTTGCCCAGCATGGGTAGAAGTTGCTGCAGTGTTAACATTTTGAATTTCGGAACATCCAGGAAAGTATTTAGGATTGACAGGTCCAGTATTGGTCTCCAGGCTTTGTCTTTTCTGGGTACCAGGAAAAGTCTTGAGTAAAATCCTTGTCCCTGCTCTTGCTGTGGTACTCTCTGAATAGCTCTCATGTCCATGAGAGCAGAAATTTGTTTTTGTGCCTCTGCCCATTGGTTTTGTGGCAGGTCTGGCATACCTTTTGATTTTGGAAGGATGTGAAAGTGGAACCTGTAACCCTGAGAAACAATATTCAGTACCCATATGTCCTTGGTGATCATGTTCCAATTGTGTGAGAAAAGTGCTAGCTTTCCCCCTAAGGGTGCTGCCAAAATAAGTGCTTGGCATTTGTAGAGGGAAGTCATTGGGACTGCGTCCTATAAGGTTGTGATTTGTCTTCTCCTCCTTTGGGGGCTGAAACACCCCATTGTTTAGGTCTGCATGAGCCTTGGGGCTGAGATCTCCCTCTTGGGCGTCTGTATCTGCCTCTTTGTGGCCTGTCTGACACCGGAAAGGGCCAATTTTTAGAAGGCCAGTTTCTGCTAAATCTAGGTGGCTGAACCTGTAAGAAATCCTTTACTGTCTGCATTGATTTTGCTTTATCCTCCATTTTCTTTAACACCTCTTCTGCCTTAACACCAAACAAAGTATCATGCTGTAGTGGAGCATCCAATAATTTTACTTTAACATGATCAGGTAAACTTTGTTCTTTTAACCAAGCATGCCTTCGAATGACAGAGCCTGTAATTTCGGCTCTGCAAGAAGCCTCTAATGAATCAAAACCACATTGCAGAGTATGCTTTCCCACTTGTTCAGCTGCATGCAATAAATCCTGCATTTCCTTATTGTCAGGACATTCTGAGTTTGTAAGCATTTTCTGTTTTAACAAAGACATTAGGTATTGTTGATATTTAAGCATGTGAAACTGGCAGTTTAAAGCCCTTACAGCTAAAGTAGCAGAAGTGTAAACTTTCCCCCCACACATCTATCCAGAGCTCTGGAATCCCTATCAGAGGGGACAGGGTTTTTTGCACTGGAAGCCTTAACCCCTTTGGGACCCTAAAAAATTGTTTCTGGGTCAGCAGCAGGGTTTTTATAAATAAATTTATGAGAGTCTGGGACCCTGTAGTACCTGTCTGGTTTGACTGGTGCAGGGGGTAAAGAATCAGGAGACAAACTGGATTCATAGAAAACATCATCAACAATATTAGGCACAGGAGGGATAGCCAGGGGCCTGTGCTGAGGCAATAAAAGAAAGTATCTGAGCCTTTTCTTGGATTCTGAATAATCCTGGCTCTCCCAATGGAAATGCTCCCTGCTCCCTCATGGTGTGCAAGGTTTCCCCAAAAGAGTAATCCTCAGGCGGAGAGGCTGAAGGTATAGATTCATCTGCATCAGAGTCCTCATAGGGAGGGAGAGAATATCCCTGATCTGAAGAGGAATCAGAGGAAATAGAAACCTGGTCAGAGGAATCATAGTCAGTGTCTTGCCTAGGCCTTTTATCAGGAGGGGGATGGGAACCCCTGGATCAAAGTAATTAGGTCCTTGGCCATTTTAAGCATCTGTTTCTTTGGCATGGATGACTGTCCAGGAGAATGCTGTACTTGCTTCCTTGTCTTTAATGGTGTTTTTGACTTTGCCTTGGCTGCTGTAGTGGACTTAATAGTAAGCTGTGAAGGTCTGAAAACACCCTCAGAAGCCGATGCCTGCTCAGCGGCTCCGGACCCATCTGAGGGAATAGTTTCCGCAGGCCCAATACCTTGAGTTTCCAGAGGCCTAGGTGTCTCCATGTGGGAGTTGGATGCGGCCTGTGGCTCTGAGGTAGCGGGTGTCAGGGGCTGCGAAAGTGCCTCACTGAGAACTGGCGAACCGGCGACTGGCCTAGAAAAGGCTTCGTCATCGGTTTTGGACCTCGGATGCCTGTTCTTTTCTTTGTCTTTGCGTTTTTTATTAATTCCGGTCGTCGGCTGTTCCGACTGCATTATATAGTTAAATCTTCGGCCAAAGTAATGTAAAGCAAAATCAAACAGACGCTTAACAGTGCGTTGGTTGAATCTAGCACAAAACCGACAACTAGCAATGTCGTGGTCAGGGCCTAGGCAAGGAATACAGTAAGAGTGAAAATCCTTATGAGGTATTTGCTTCCCACAAGAAATACAATTGTTAACTTTTACTGACATCGGTCTGGAGCAAGAAATGGTTTCCGCAATGGGGTACTTAGCTTTATTGAAGACTTTGGTTCTGAAATTCAATTTCGAAAATCACAGGAGTCGGCTGACCGGCACTTGTGAACTGCTTTTGCTTCGGGCACCGTGCGGCAAGAAAGACTGAAGAAAATGGCGTCTGATGCATCTCTTATACCCCTGGCGCACTGACGTCAGGGAAGAGGCAACAGCAACCGACGCCGGACCTAGACTTTGGAATTCTGGCCGACTGCTGGTAGCCTGCCAGCAGGATAACCGAAGTGTAATGACTGCAACAGTGAAACATGATGAACATCTGGGGGAATGGGTGAAGATTCTGGAAATTGCTTCTGTAACAATTCATAATATTTTCCGAGGGGCTGAGAAAAGTACAGTTTTGTACCTACCATAAATGTAGATGTTCGAGTGCTAATACAGCTGCAGTAATCACAGGTGGGGTTCTCTGCCATCAGGCGGGTCCTCGGTCGGCCGAATTCCAAAGTCTAGGTCCGGTGTCAGTTGTCGTCGCTTTCTTTCCTGACGTCAGTGCGACAGGGGTATATAAGACACAGCCGACGCCATATTCTTCAGTCTTTCTTGCCCCAGATGTCAGGTGCCCCCAGAAGGAAGGCAATACATAAATTATATATATAAATATAGTCAAGCAATGCAATATAATCAAAAATCAGTAGTTGCAAGCAAATACACCATAGAAGGATAACCCAAATTAGGTTGTATGAGGAGGTGTTAACCACTGGGCTTTTACCAAGAGGGGAAGGAGGGAGGGAAACCTGTACTGCAGCTGTATTAGCACTCGAACATCTACATTTATGGTAGGTACAAAACTGTGCTATGTTCATCGTGCATACAGCTGCAGTAATCACAGATGGGTAGAATCCCAAAGCTACGCACAGGGTGGTAGGCACTAGGTGGAACTGGGAGCAGCCAGAATGCCCTGCAACACAGCAGAGGCAAAGCCTGCTCTAGTTTTGGAATATAAAGAACTCCAAGTGGCTGCCTCCAAAATATCCTTGGTAGGGACTCCTCTGAGGAAGGCTGTAGAGGTAGCTGTGGCCCTTGTGGAGTGGGATCTGATGCCTGTAGGCACAGGTTTGCCATGAAAGGAGTAACAAAACCGGATGCAATGGCCTATCCATTTTGAAATTGTCTGTTTGGAAATTGGCTTCCCTTGAGCTCCTACAGCATAGGACACAAAAAGTTGTTCTGATTTCCTGAAGGGCTGTGTTCTGTCCAGATAGTAACGTAGCTGTCTATGGATGTCTAAGGAATGTAGCAGCCTTTCCCCTTTGTTTTGAGGATTGGGGTAAAAGGTAGGTAAGTGTATGGCCTGATTTAAAGCTACCCTGGATACCACCTTAGGCATAAATGAAGGGTTGGTTCGTAGGGAAACCCTGTCCTGATGGAAGATGAGAAAGGGCTGCACAGCCATGAGGGCTTGTAGTTCCAAAACCCTACGAGCTGAGGTAATGGCCAGAAGGAAGGCTGTTTTCCAGGACAAATATTGCAAATCTGTAGAGGCAGCTGGTTCAAAGGGAGGTAATGTTAATTTTTCTAGAATGTAGTCAAGATCCCAGGCTGGGATTGGTTGTTTCCTTGGAGGTCTTATATTCTTAGCTCCTCTGAGGAACTGTCTTAATAATGGGTGAGAGAATAAGGGTGAATCAGTGTTGTATTCTGCAGAAATGGCTGAGGCATGAATTTTGATGGAGGAAAATGAAAGTCCACTGTTCAACAGCTCAGCTAGATACTGTAATATCTGAGGCAAATGCAGTTTTCTAGGATCCTGGCCTTTTTTCTCATTCCACGCGCAAAAACGTTTCCACTTTGCGGAGTAAGCCTTTCTAGTAGATGGTCTTCTGGCCTCCAAAATGACATCCTGCACCTCTTTGGAGAGTAGGGTCTGTTGTGGTGTTAAGGAATTTTCCATGCAGCCAGATTGAGAGTTTTCAGCTGACTGTGAAGAGTTTTGTAGTTGTGCTGAGTCAGTAGAAGAGGCATTAGAGGTAGGGTCCAGGGAGGAGTATGTGTTAGGCTCCTCAGGAGTGGGTACCAGTGTTGTCTTGGCCAGTCTGGAGCAATCAGTATCATCTTCGGTCTGTCTGCTCTTGCTTTCAAGAGCACCTTGGGCAGAAGAGGCAAAGGTGGGAAAGCGTAAACTGTCCATGTTGCCCAACTGAAAGAAAGGGCGTCCACTCTCCAGGCCTTTGGATGAAATGTCCTTGAGCAGAACTTTTCCAATTGATGGTTCCTGTGGGAGGCGAAGAGATCTATGTCTGGTCTTCCCCACGCTTGGATTATCTTTGTAAACACTTGAGGATGTAACTTCCATTCGTGTGGATCTGTCATATTTCTGCTTAGATTGTCTGCCAGCGTGTTTACCAATCCTGGCAAGTACTGTGCTTGAAGTTCGATTTGCCATTCCAGAGCCAAGTTCCAAAGTGACATGGCTAGCCTGCACAGGGGGTATGAATGTGTTCCACCTTGTTTGTTTATATACCACATTACTGTGGTGTTGTCTGTTCTTATCAATGATTGCCCTGGATGCAGGAGATCCTTGAAAATTGTAATTGCATTTATCACTGCTAGCATTTCTTTTTGATTGATGTGAAGGTGCTTTTCCTTTTGGGACCATTTGCCCTGAATGCACCTGTCTGTCATGTGCGCCCCCCAGGCGTAGTCTGAGGCATCTGTTGTGATGAATTGATTTGCTTGAGGCTTGCAGAATGGAAGACCTGTGTTTGTTTGGCATGCTTGGGCCCACCATAGAAATTCCTTTTGCAAACATGGAATTATTGGTATTATTGTTTCCAAACAGTGGCTGTGTTGAGACCATAGGTTTTTTAGGTACCATTGAAGTTTCCTCATATGCAACTTTGCACATGGGATTAGAAGAATGCAAGATGCCATGAAGCCCAGAGCCTGCAGGATTTTCCTTGCAGTGAGCCTGGTACAATTTGCTAGTATTTTGAAGTAATGAGTTAGTTGCCCTTGTTTTTCTGGCGTAAGATAGGCCATCTGGGTGTTTGTGTCCAAGTTGGCACCCAGGAAAGTTATTTTCTGAGATGGTGTTAGCCTGAATTGTTCCTTGTTAACTGTGTATCCCAGAGAATTCAATAACCGTGTTACATAAGCCAGATGTTCCAGAAGTAGGTGCTTGTTGTCCGCTTGGATCAGGCAGTCGTCCAGATAAGGGTAAATTTGTATCCCTTGAAGTCTGCAGTAGGCAATTACTGATGCCAGGCATTTCGTGAATACTCTGGGCGCAGTAGATAAGCCAAAGGGCAATGCAGAGAATTGATAGTGGATTGAACCTGCAAGAAATCTGAGGTATCTTCTGCAACTTTGTCTGATTGGGACATGCAGGTATGCCTCCTTGAGGTCCAATGTTACCAGCCAAAACTCCTTGCCCAGCATGGGAAGAAGCTGCTGTAATGTGAGCATCTTGAATTTTGGTACGAGTAGAAATGTGTTTAGGATGGATAAGTCCAAAATGGGTCTCCAGTCGGTTTCTTTCCTTGGTACCAGAAAAAGTCGGGAATAAAAACCTTGACCTTGTTCGTGAGTAGGTACCTCTTGAATAGCGGTCAGGGCCATAAGCTTTGAAATTTGTATTTGAGCCTCTGCCCTTTGATTGTGTGGCAGGTTCGGCATGCCTCTCATTTTTGGAAGAGTGTGAAAGTGAAATCTGTAGCCTCTGTTTATAATGTCCAGGATCCATTTGTCTGTTGTGATAATATGCCAATTTCTTGTAAATAATGCCAGCTTTCCTCCCAAGGGTGCTGCCAGCTGAGACCTGCTTGGCATGGAAAGGGGGAAGTCATTGGGTTTGTTTCCTGTATTGCTGTGCACTGTCTTCGCCACCTCTTGTGGCTGGAGTTTGCCATTGTCTGCCTCTATATGATCCTTGAGGTTGTCCTCTGCCCCTTGTGCGCCTGTGTCTACCTCTTTGTGGCTTGTCCATGGCTGGAAAGGACCAGTTCTTTGCAGGCCAATTTCTGCTAAAACGTGGTGGTTGAACTTGTAGAAAAGCTTTGACAGTTTGCATAGATTTAGCTTTTTCTTCCATTTTCCGTAGTATCTCCTCAGCATTAGTACCAAATAGTACATCCTTTTGTAAAGGAGCATCTAGTAGCTTAGCTTTAACATGGTCAGGCAAGGCTTGTTCTCTAAGCCAGGCATGTCTACGAATGACTGATCCTGTCACAGCAGCTCTACTTGAGGCCTCTAGGGCATCATAGCCACATTGTAAGGTGTGTTTACCCACTTGTTCTGCACTATGCATCATATCCTGCAACTCTTTTAAATCTGGTTGTTCAGGTTGAGACATTTTATTTCTTAATTGTGATAACAGAAACTGCTGATATTTAAGCATATGGAACTGACAATTTAAGGCCCTCATGTATTCTTAGCAGTAGAGGCCTTCATTCCCTTGGGGCCTTGAAAAATGGTTTCAGGGTCAGCATTATGGCTCTTGTAGAGAAATTGGTGAGAGGTAGGAACTCTGTAGTACCTATCAGGCTTGACTGGGGCAGGAGGCAGGAAATCTGGATTTAGGCAAGCCTCCAAGTAAACATCATCAAGTATGTCCAAGACAGGAGGTATCGCCAGAGGTCTGTGCTGAGATAACAAAAGAAATTCCCTAAGTCTTTTCTTGAAATCAGAAAAATCTTGGCCTTCCCAATGGAAGTGTTCCCTCAAGGTGTGCAAGGTTTCCCCAAAAGAGAAATCCTCTGGGGGAGATACAGAAGGAATGGACTGCTCAGCATCCGAATCTTCAAAAGGGGAGTACGAGTGTTCCTCTTCATCAGAATGTTCTGAAAGAATGGATTCCTGGTCAGAAGAGGGAGAAGCTTCCTCCACTCGGGGTCTCTTGTCTGGAGGGGGCTGGGAACCCCTGATAAGAGTAATTAAATCATCAGCCATTTTTAGCATCTGCTTTTTAGGCATGGGGCCTGGAGATGGGCCCTGTGCAACAGGCCTCTTGGGATGCATGGCTGATTTGGACTTAGTAAAGGCCTTAATGGAGAAGGAAGACGAGGGTCTAAAAACACCTTGGGTGGAAGTGGACCTATCCACATTAGGAGGCTCAACACTCACAGTGGCTTCGGTGGTTGTAGTCTGGGTATGGGCCGAGGTACCAGCGGTCTCGGGTACAGAGGACACCGCCAAAGAAGCGTCGTCGGTAGTCAGGAGCTGCGCAGGCGCCTCACTGAGAACCGGACCACGTGTAGCCGGTTTTGGCGTGGTGTCGGTGGAGACCGCGGGCCTCGCGTGTCGGTCTTTGTCCTTGCGTTTTTTGGACAAAACAGTAGTCTGAGTATCCGACGACATTTTATAATCAAAGGTTTTACCAAAAAGGTGCTGGGCGAACTCCGCCCGACACTTAATAGTGCGTTTATTGAAAGTAGCGCAAAAGCGACAGGCCGAGACGTCGTGGTCTGGGCCTAAACAAGGTATGCAGAGGGAATGGAAATCCTTATGCGGTATTTGCTTCCCACAAGAAATACAATTGTTAACTTTGTCTGACATTGGTCTGAGGCAAGAAAAGTTTCCCCAACGGGGTACTTAGCTTTAAAGAAGACTTCGGTTTCCAATTATTCGTAATTTCAGGAGCTGGCCGACCGGCACTTGCGAACTGCTTCTGCTTCGGGCACTGCGCGGCAAAAAAGACTGGAGAATATGGCGTCGGCTGTGTCTTGTATACCCCTGTCGCACTGACGTCAGGAAAGAAAGTGACAACAACCGACGCTGGACCTAGACTTTGGAATTCGGCCGACCGAGGACCCGCCTGACAGCATAGAACCCCACCTGTGATTACTGCAGCTGTATGCACGATGAACATCATCAGTGTTCTTACGGTGGAAACACTGGTGCATTCTCAAAACAGTCTCAGAGAAAGAGAACTACCCCACAGGGAGAATCAGACAGAGATCTCCTCAGTCTGAATCAGAAATCAGAGGAAAAAACTCTATATCTGTCCCTTCATCTTCCTGCCTAGACTCGGTATATTGAAACTCTTCAGGAAAAGAGGTTTCCCTCTTCCTTTTACCAGAAACCACCTTACCACCTTACAAAAAAGATGAACAGCCTGAATTAAACACTGAGCCACGACCCAGCAAACTACTCCTGTCTAAGGAAATTTGAGGGAGCATACATACATACACATTCACTTTTCTGTTTTTTTTTTGACAAGAAACATGGGGCCCCCTGAGTTATTAATGGCAGCAACAGCAGTTTCCCCAAGGATGGGAACAATATTCTGACAATACAATGAAGCCTTCCTCTCCCAGGAATGAAAAGAGTGGCTATTCCTTGCTCGGCGAGGGGACCCCAACAGCTGCAGGGGACATGGCCAATCCCCAGTCCATAGTGGCTGTAGGTGCTGCAACAGAGGGACCCAGGGTAAAAGATGGGTGGTCTGATTAACAAGCAATGGCCACAGCACTGTCAACCACCTGCGGATGATGCAGATTGCTAGCTAGCAGTGATGGCAATGGCTATTTCTGAACTTTTTCTTTTTTTGTGGCCAGAAGAAGGACCAACCATGGCCAAGCTGAAAACTGTGCAAAGTAGTAAGTGTCAGCACAATTTTAAATGTTTTAAAGTTACTTTTTTCAAACAAACACACAGTAAAAAGAACTCACACACTCAGTCGGCTTCAAAACGTACAACAAACAATTTCTCCACAGAAAAAAATAGTCTTCAATTATTTTAAACAACTTTTAAAACAAACAGGAAAAAAATTCCATTCCCATAAAAGTTCAACTAAGTCTAGTGACAGTTTGTTAAAATGCAAACTCCTCACTTAACAACTTTCCCAAACCAGAAAGTACAGTAAAACTTTTTTTTTAATGTGGAAAGTTTTCCTACAAAGGAAACGTAACAGCCCAGCAATGAACAGCACAGGTTGACCATTGATTCTCTAAATCCCATACAGGAGTACTGTCTTCGGCAGCAGGAAAGCTCTGAAGGGGGACTTGGAGCCAGCTCAGCTCAAGACAGTTGACAAATTGTCCACATGGAAGGTACCCTTAAAGCTTTGGAAGCTGGCCAACTACTGTATCCTCGGCAGTATATAACCCATATACCTAAGGCTACCGCAACTATGATCAATATGATGAACATATGTACGTTCTATAAACTTTCAATGCCTACGACTGACAACCAGCAAGTCTCACCAAATCATAATCCAACCCATCCCCCACATTAGGTATCTCCACCACAAGGGAAGAGTTGACTGGAAGGGCCATCATCTAGGCAGCCATGTTAACACACATTGTAGGACCTAACCATTTCTTTGGGCAGAGTATGCAACCTATGTTACTGCAAAAGCCACTATCCATTCCCTTGCAAAAATGCACAGTCCCATGAGCTTTTGATGAGGGTGACTGCTTATATGACTTGCTGACAGAACACTCACTCCACACCCATTCTTTGTGTCATCATCTCTCCTCTAAGGGATCACACCATTTGATGTCTCAGGTCTGCCCCCCCCCCCCCCAAGATAGGTACACACACCCACCTCATTCTAACAAATGCCACAGCAGCTAATCAAAACCCATGTCTCCTGGATCCATTTCAGGGATTTACTGCTCAAACCAACAAAACTGATCAACAAACACAGAAAAGTGAAATACAACTAGATCTTTCCCACTGTTCTAAAAGTGTTTTAAGCAAGAGGTGCACTTTTTTATTCTTTTTACAAACCCTGATGATGCAGTTACTACAATGCAAAAGATGGAAAGAGATGGATTACACTTGTATTTCTAATAAACAGCTCAGTGAAAACAAGTGATGAATGGAAGGAGAATAAGAACTAGAATGAAAGGGATTTTTTTTTTTGTGCTGAAGTTTGGAAGCACAATGGTTTCAGTTATGCTAAATAAGTGCTCCCAATGCTGAACATACGACAAGTGGTTACATTTAATATATTACTCGTTTATCAGGACAAATGAGATTCATAAATTACCCCCAGGCCACCTGCTGCCAGGTAGACACAGTAGGAAGTTTTAAGATGAAACAGAGGCACTCTACGGGCTGATAGCAAACTTAGAAAAAGAAACTGAATGGCTCCGAAACACTCTAAGCATGCTGCTGACTTGCAACAGTGTGTGTGTGTGTGTGTGTGTGTGTGTGTGTGTGTGTGTATACATATATATATATATCTATATATATATATCTATATATATATAGATATATATATATATATATATATACACACACACACACACACACACACACACACACACACACACATATACATATATCCAATCCACTCTCAACTCCTTTTACCATTTTTACACATGGGGTCAGAGATATTTAAACACAATATATACATAAATACATACATATATATATATATATATATATCTATATATATATATATATTACACACAGACATATATATACATACATATATATATATATATATATATATATATATGTGTGTATGTGTATATGCATATACACACTCATGCATTCATAGGGAAGTAGCTGCCTGCCACCGCAGGTCATTTTAAGCCTAGACTATTTCCCTTTTGGTGCTCAAATTAACCTATCCAATTTGATGTTATACTGACCTTGCCCAAAATAAGTGAAATCATACCATTAATAACTTGAGGGGAACCATGCACAGGAAAAAGAATTTCAAGAGCTGCTTCTGTCCACAGGTAGAATAGGAGACAAACCTGGGATAACTTTTCTGATTCCCATTCACAGATCCAAGCTGTGCTTGAATATGGACAGGAATGAGTTGTATTTAATGTAGATTGAGAGTCTGTTCCAGAGCAGTGGGATCTTCTGCAAGACATACTTGTCCCTCCAAACCATTCTGTAGAAGTTGCAGAATCCCTTCACAGAGTACTTCTGATGCCTTTCGACTTGCTGATGTGTAACAAATCCATCAGTATTGGATCGGAGGAAGCCTTGTATGCCAGACACAGGTCACCTCTTAAGTCTGTAGGATACAAGGTATAGTGACAGAGCTCCAAGTCGGTCCATCTAGGACACACTGTTTAGGCCTTGTAACCTTTTAGTAAGATCTCTGTGAGAGTTGCATTTGTTGCACGAGTCCAGATAGATACATGCCAAAGGGAGCCTTATACTCCATGACTGGCTTAATAAGGGCTGAATGAGAGGGGGGGGGGGCTATGACATCCCTAAATCTAGACACAATCCTTTGTTTATAAGCTATGTAATACATGACTTTCTTATGACAATAAACACATGTTGCTCAAACTTTGGTCACTGTCCACATAGGTTTACAAATCCTGAACTGGGTCAGCTCATAGGGGTGTATTAATGTGCATTTTCCTACGGTAGACAACTTCCCAAACGATACAATAATACATTTTTGGCATTTAGTTTCAATCCATGATTTTGCCACCAATTATTTATTTGGGAAAAACCTTCCCGCAGGCTAGCCAATTAATTTGGGGATTCAATGACTATTTCCTACCTTGCAGTCAACTGCAAACTCAGTTAGCCAGAACCCTTTAGTATTGTCTTTTACTTCAGAAAAGTACATGCCAAAAAGGAAAGGTCCTATCACAGAACCCTGGGGGACTCCACTGGTGACTGGTCTCTTTGTGGTGGTTACTTTCCTGATTTCGATTTACTGCATCCTATACATGAGCCAGCAAGTGACAAAGGGGTTTATTTAGCTTTTCTATGACTCTAGTTCCAGATTGTGTCAAAAGCTTTGGCCAAGTAAAGTATGTAGTGAATACCATTTTGCCTTTATGCACTGCTTTGGTGACCTTTTCAAAAAAGTCCACAAAGGTGAGTAAGCATGACCTGTCTGACAAATTCAAACTGAGGAAGGTCCAGTGTTTGGAGGTTCCTTATGTCCTTAATGATTAGTTCCATGACAAGTCTTTCCGTAGCTTTGCATATGAAGCTGGTCAAACTCATGGGTCTATGGAAGGTCCTATCTTATGCATGGTAATGTCTGTAGCTGTTCTTCACTAACTAGGTACAAAACCTGTATGAAGGCCAAGTTTAAACAGTGTTGGGGGTGTGGCAAAACATTGCTTCATGCTATTTAAGATGCAGCTAGGGATACTGTCAGGACCAATCAATGCAGTATATTTAGCTTTTGATAGCACTTTTAGGACTTGGTCTTATGTGAAAGCTGGAGACAAGCCAGTTTCAGGTATACCTTGAGGGACAGAGGGGGTAAAGTTAGACCTGAATTTATTGACCAGTAGGTTCACTATATCTTCAGCCTCAGTGTAGATATCATTCACTCCCTGCTGCACTGCACTTTTAACATTACAAACATAACTAAAAAAAGGCCTTGTGATTGTCTTTGCCTTGTGGGGCTATTTTAGCCTCAAACCTGGCTTTGATGGATTTTATTAATCCCACTGTGCTTGTTTATTTCATTGATGAGGGCTCACGCTTTCTGAGAATTACCCTTCTAACTTTTGGTCAAAATTCTCTTCCTTGCATTGTAAATCTTGTTAATATTAGGGTTCCACCATGTAGGTTTGTTTCTGAGAGTTGCCCTGCACTTGCTCTTGTGGGGTACAGTTGCATCTATTCAGCTGTTTAAATGCTGGTATAATGTAGTGGTGAATGTTTCAGCATATTCAGTGCAGTTAATTGGGTTTGATGGGGATATGAAGCTTGCCAATGCATCACTTAAGAGTGGGTTGTTTGTCTCAAGAGAAATTCTAAAGGTACCTTAGGCAGAATGGATCTCTGATTTTTTCAGTTTTATTTCAAAGGTGACGGTCTTACAGTTAGACCTAACAAGTGACACAAGGTATGCAAGGGATGGTGTAACATGCCCCCACATTAGTAAGGACAAGATCCATGATGTTATTCCCCTAGTAGGTACTCTAATTGTTCCAGGACACTTGCACTGACAAAGTCAGAGTATCTCGGTGTTTGTGCACTAGTGATGGTGTACGCTTCCCATTCTACAGCTGAATAGCTTAGATCACCTAGGAAAATGGCAGTAGGTTTGATAGTGAGCGATTCTAGTTCCTGTAGATAGGAGATGTGGCTTTCTTGGGTAACAGAGGGAGTTCTGTAACTAATACATGGAATGGGACTTTTCTTATGGTTATTTGGACATGAAGAAGCTTTAGTGCATCATGCTGCTTTGCCAGCCTCGATGCAAGTCTCTGCTGGATGAAGAAAGAGATACTGCCACCTTTTTTCCCTCCTATGCAGTAGCTGATCTAAATGTGAAGAAGGTGTTCTAGCCCTACACACCCGAAGCGCTCTTCGTCATTTTAAAGCTATGTCTCAGTCACACACACACACACACACATCAACATACTCCAGGGTAAGAAGGGTTTTGTAGGGAGTGGAGTTTCTTGTTTGGGTTCCAAATATCGATCAGTAAAACCTTCAAATTTTTCTTTGCTTGCTTCATTACTTTGGTAGGTTTATCAGGTTGGCATTGCCTAAAAAAGGCACTATGGGGAGGACAACGTCATTGCCAATAATCAAAACCCTAGAGGGGAGAGATGCCGGCCATCCCTAGAGAAGCAGCATGGTTTGCCAATCATATCCTTCCAGAATGACAAATACTAGTTCCCCCCCTTTGATACCAAAAATTAATCAAATTATTGAAGTCAATTATTTTTCTACTGCGGCATTAACCTTATAAAAGGCAGAATGCTGCTCAGTGCTAGGCTCATACCTATCTTAAACACAATGAAACACTTGAATGACCTTATTCGTTAAGCGCTTTCATTCGTAAAATTAAGAACTTCATCAGAACATCGTGGAATAAAATCGGTTCAATGAACCAATAAAGAACTCAGTAACATTGTTTTTGCAGAGGGGCAAGCCCCCCTACACCCCCCTACTTAAATATACCAACTCTGACATCGCACTACAGTGGGGAAACACATAAATTCCCTTTCCCCACTGTAGTGTGCTTCAGCACCTGTGTTCCTTAATGGTTCGTTGAACCGTTCTTCGCGGAAGTGCACTTTCGCGTAACCGAGAATTCAAAGAAGTGGATTTTCTGTCTTTTTCAGTAGACCCCACAAATATATATACATATATATATATATATATATATATATATATATATATATATATATATATATATATATATATATATATATATATATATATACACACACACATCACACACACACATTTATTTATTTATTTATTGTAACTTTTCAATCTGCAATGTTCTTATGTAAGAGAATTCTATTTATGCTGGAACAGCACTTTACCTAATTAAGATGTCATCTGACTTGATAGGCTGGCTGTATAAATTAAGTATTTTTAAGTTATGTGTGAGGTGTATTTTTTACTGAGCATTGAGACTCTTTCTGACTTGAAAGCTTTGAGTTTTACTATTTTGTTCTTAATAAAGTGTATTACATGACGTTTCGGATTCTTGCTTCTTTGTTATGCCTTATTGGCTCAGCATCCATGACGCTGGGACTCCTTGTGCTATGTGAGGAGGTAGGCTTAACTTCTCACTACAGCAATAGGAAAAGTCCCAGCAGCCAAGCAGAAGTACACAAAAAACCGAAGCGTAGTTGATACCTTAGTCCACGATACAAACACTTCCTTATTGAGACAACAAACGTAATGTAAAGCGCTTTTCGTCTCGTGGTTTATGTATATTTTAACACATTTAGAGTGAGGAGTATTTCGGCTTGGCTTGTGTCTTTACCCATGTAGGCTTAACTTGCTGAGTGTGCTCTGTGCCTATCTTGTGTTTCAGAGATCTTTGAGATTTAGGTAAGTTAATCTTTAGAACCTCAGCACCATGATGGAACTGGTGTCTAAGTTCACTGTGTGACAGATTTTTACCTCCAAGAACATTACATATGTACACCTTTCATGCACTGTATTATGCAGTCTAGATTATCATCATAATCCATGAGACAATTATTACACCATCTCAAGATACCAATCTTAATCAGGCTAGCGAGAGAAGTTGTAGGGAAATGCTGAGCCATCATTCCAACAGGAAGTATTCTGGAGGCAGGGATGGCAATAATGTGCTTAAAGTTCGATTTGTTTAGGATAATGTTAGTGTGAACATGCTACTGAGTATTTGAAGCTCAATACATAGCCAAACTAGAACCAGTAAACTAATTATAGTAAAACCCACTAATTTAATACCAAACTCAGTGCAAGCAGTATAAGTGCATTCAATATTAAGTAATTTTATCAAGAGTCTTTTAGTCTGGTGAATAGTTTGACGTGAAAGACTTGTACATATTTAGGGTTGGGGGTAGTATAATGGTTAAGGTGTTTACCCTGGAATCAGAAAATACAGGGTTTAATTCTCACCTTTGAAAGGAAAACTGACAACTTAAAATGGCTCACAAGGGCAGCCAGTCTAGGTACTTATCCCTGAACCTATTTATATATATATATATATATATATATATATATATATATATATATATATATATATATATATATATATATATACACATATATATTCATATAGATAGATATATAGGTATGTACATAAATGTGTGTGTGTTATATATAAGATAACCATCTGATGCATCAAGTTCTGCAATAGTGACACTTGATGACCAAAAATGCAGGCTGACATATACTAGGTCCGAAAAATACAGCTGTGTACACTTACCATAAATGTAGATGCTCAAGTGTATTCAATGTTGCAGTCCTGACTACTGGGATTTCCTGCCATGAAAGTCCTCAGCTGGCTCGACTATCAGAGAAAATTCTTTCCAGCCCCCAGGCCGGGGGATGCTCTGACTGACGTCAGTACGTTCTGATATAAAGGTAGCCCACCTGCATCATGTTATCAGTATCTTCTTACCCTCAACTAGGAGGAACCCTAAGAAGATAGGAGGTATCCAGTGGATAACCTGACAAAGCAAGGGAGCCAAGGAAGGGTCCCTTAGTAGAGTAGTAAAGACAGAAAGAAGCCTACATAGTAGGAGGGAAAGAAGACTGCAACAGTGAATACACTCAAAGACCTACATTTAATGTAAGTGTACACAAACATACTATGCTCTTCATGTTTCACTGCTGCAGTCCTGACTATTGGGAAGATTCCCAAAGCTGAAAAGGAGGGAGGAAGGAGCCTAAGGAGAAGACAGGATGCCCTGCAGGATAGCAGAGGCAAAGCCTGCTCTAGACTTGGAGAATGATGCCAAGTGATAGTGTTTGGTGAAGGTATGCACTGAGGACCAGGTGGCAGCTTCTAAAATGTCCCTGGTGGGGGACACCCTTAATGAAGGCAGCAGAGGTTGCTGTTGCCCTGGTGGTGTGTGACCTGATCCCTGCTGGAGGTACTTTGCCATGAGAGCTGTAACAAAAGGAAATACAATGGGAAATTAATTTGGAAATAGTTTGCTTAGAGGCTTGGCTTGCCTTCTGAGGCAAGAGCAAAGGTAATGAACAGCCGTTCAGTCTACCTCAAGGTTTTAGACTTGTCCAGATAGAAGCATAGCTAGCTGTCTGTGCACATCCAAAGAGTGCAGAATTCTGTCCTCTTTGTTTTGAGAGCTGGGAAAGAAGGAAGGGAGATGGATGGCCTTGTTCAGAGGTGTGTCAGCAACCACCTTGGGCATAAAGGAGGGGTTGGTTCTGAGGGAGACCCTACCCCTGTGGAAGATAAAGAAAGGTTCAACTGCCATGAGGGTCTGCAACTCAGAAAACCTACTGGCTGAAGTAATAGCAGAAGCAGTGCTGTTTTTCAAGTCAGAAACTTTAGGTCAGCAGAACCTGATGGCTCAAAAGGAGAAGGTCCCATGGAGGAGCAGGTTTCCTTCTGGTGGGGTCTAACGTGAATTACTTTCCAAAGAAATTGTCTTAAGAGGGGATGGGAGAAAAGAGGAGGGTGCGGAGACATGTATGCAGAGATGGCAGAAGCATGGATTTTAATGGATCAATGAGATAGTCCCTGATTCCGCAGTCCAGTCAGGTATTCCAGGATCTTGGAAATATGTGTGATGATTGGGGCCTAAGTGGTGATCTTTGCACCAAACAGAGAACCTTTTCCACTTAGCTGAATTCTTTCTCCTAGGCCTTCTAGATTCTTTGAAGATGTCTAGCACCTGTTTACTTAGGGTAGTACCACTGTTGGGTGTTGTGTGATTATCCAAGCCGTAAGGCTTAAGATCTGCAGGTTGGGCTGGACAACTTTTCCCCTACTTTGGGTGAAGAGGTCTACCCTCTGAGGAAGTAGCCTAGCTAAAGGCCTTGATGCAGAAGCTTTCTCTAGGAGTGAAGAAGGCCTTAGGCCCAATGACATCCAACAACCTGATGCCGGTCTCTTGTAAGTGTTGCATGAGCACTGGAACTGGTGTGGGCAGAGGCCTAGTAGCAGAGTCTCCAGATGGTGAACGCTCCTCAGAAGCCAAGGCCTGCAGAGAGGTCCTGGCCACGACCAATACCTAGGGCTTGTGCAGAGGTGGAAGATACTAATGGCATGTTGGAATCCGAAAGGGTCTCGAAAGAGGCTTGAGTCACCAGTACAGAAAAAGAAGGGGGCTGCATAAGTGCCTCACCTTGCTCAACAATCACAAGCCTGGAGGGAGAAGCAGGAGGTGGATAACTGTTCCCCGAAGACCTAAACTTTTGTTTCTTTTCTTTCTTGCACTTGGGAAATTCAGATTCGGAATTATCAACGGATGCCAGAGACTAAGAAAGAAAGTACAGTTTTGTACCTACCATAAATGTAGATGTTCGAGTGTACACCCTGCTGCAGTCATCACACTTGGGTTATCCTGTCATCAGGCCGTCCCGCAGTCGGCCAGAATTCCAAAGTCTTGGTCCGGCGTCGGTTGCTGTCGCTTCTTCCCTGACATCAGTGCGCCAGGGGTATAAAATAGAAGTTATGTTCTTACCATAACGTTCCATGTTAGTTGTCTTCTTCTCGCCTTCTTCTTGCTGGATGGGTTCGGAGCCGACCTCGGCTCCGACTCGGCCACTCTAAAAGCTCGAGAGTTGGTTCCACCGGCTCGAGGCTCCCCTTATATCCCACAATGCTAGGCGTGAGTTACCTCAGATCTCGTTTGTAAGCTAACCCCAGCTTATAATAGTATCAGAATAACTATAAACAAAGTCCACCTCTAAAACCAGGGAGAAAGAAGGGTGACCTACATCCTGATCCAGGAAATATGCACAACAGCATATGCCTAAGAAAAGAGGTGGTAGAAAGAGAGGTCACAATCACAACTCCTCTAGGTCTGTCCAGACCAGGGGAAGGAGGGTGGGGCCTTAAGAAGAAGGCGAGAAGAAGACAACTAACATGGAACGTTATGGTAAGAACATAACTTCTATATGTTAAGTTGTCTATCTCGCCTTCATTCTTGCTGGATGGGTCCGCGTCCCTAGCACCTTGTCCCGGGTGGCCTAACGGAACAGACTCCTGAGAACAGTGGAACCAATGTTAGCTCTATGTCTAGAAGCTAAATCCAACTTATAATGAGAAATGAAAGTGTGAGGAGTAGCCCAAGTAGCCGCTGCACAAATGGTGTCAATAGGCAGTCTGTCTTGGAAGGCTATAGAAGTAGCCAAAGCTCTGGTGGAATGGGCCTTAGGTTTATTAGGCAGCTTTTGGTGTCTAATTTCATAAACAAGGGAAATAAGAGATGTTAGCCATCTAGATAATGATACCTTTGAAACTGAAAGTCCCTTTCTGCCTTCTGCATAGGAGACAAACAGCTGGTCAGATTTTCTGAATTGTTTTGTTCTATCCAAATAGTACCTTAACTGACGATGAACATCTAGCCAGTGTAATTTTTGTTCAGACCTATTGGAATATTCTGGAAAAAACACAGGGAGGTCAATGCTTTGATTTAGGTTAGACGTCGAGGCTACCTTGGGCATAAAGGACGGGTTGGTTCGTAAGGATACCCTGTCCTTATGGAACAACAGATAAGGAGGTCGACAGCTGAGTGCATGAAGTTCTGAAATTCTTCTAGCTGAAGTAATAGCTACCAGAAAGAGAGTCTTCCATGATAGCAATTTTAAAGAACAGGAGGCTGCAGGTTCGAAAGGGGAAAGAATCAAAGAAGTAAGAACTAAATTTAGGTCCCAAGGAGGAGGAGGATTTCTTATAGGAGGTCTGAGTAGAAAAACTCCTCTCAAAAAGGCTTTACAAAGCTTGTGGGACATTATGGCAGACTCTGAAATACCCACATGAAAGTTAGAAATAGCTGCCAATTGAACTTTAAGAGTAGAAGGAGATGAACCTGCATGGAAGAGTTCAGCTAGAAAATCAAGGACCATTTGGATGGAAGCAGTGAAAGGATCTATGTCCCTTCCTTGAGCCCAATATGTGAAGCGTTTCCACTTACTCAAATAAATCTTCGAGTGGAAGATTTATGGGAAGCTATCAAAATATCTCGAACAGAGTGAGATAATTGAGGAAGCCTGGCTAAGGTTGGAACTGGAGGAACCAAGCAGTGAGGTTCAGAGAGGGAAGGAGCGATGAAACTGACCCGACTGATGGATCAAAAGATCTGGAACTAGGTCCAGATGCCAAGGTCGCTCCAATAGAAAATGATGTAGAAAGGGGAACCACACCTGTCGAGGCCAGTAAGGAGCAATGAGGATCAACGAGGCCTTCTGAGCGATAGCTTTCTGTATCACTTGAGAGATTAGTGGGAAGGGAGGAAATGCATACAGAAGTCCCCGGGGCCAAACTTGGACTACAGCGTCTCTGCTGGGCTGGCCTGGTAAAGGGAATAGTGTGAAATAATCTCTGCACTTGCTGTTTTGGGGAGTAGCAAAAAGGTCACAGCAAGGCTGACCCCACTTGAGAAAAATTTCTCTCACAACAGAGTCTTTCAGAGATCACTCGTGAGGCATGAGGATAGCTCTGCTCAACTTGTCCGCGATTTGATTGGACTTCCCGGGGATGTGCGTTGCTATCAGAAACCACTGAGAAGAAATCGCCCATTGCCACAGTCTGAGTGCTTCTCGACAAAGGGGGTAGGACCTGGTTCCACCTTGTTTGTTGATATACCACACTACAGACATGTTGTCTGTCTGGATTGCAATCGTTCTCAAGGGAAGAGAGTCTTGAAGGGCTTGCAACGCTAAAAGCACTGCTCTCATCTCCAGAACATTTATGTGCAAGTGGCATTCGTCTGGTTGCCATGTGCCCTGGACAGTCCTGCCCTGATAATGCCCCCCCCACCCGATCAGGGAGGCGTCCGTTGTCAGAGTAGCAACCGGAGGGGAAGGAACAAAGGGTCTTCCCAATAAGAGCTGAGGGGAAGACATCCACCACAGAAGATGATTTCTGCATGCCTGCGTAATCATAATGGTGTGGGACATCGGAAGTTGCTGGTATGACCATTGTGCAAAGAGCATCCATTGAAGGATTCTCATGTGGAATCTGGCTAATGGAAGCAGAGGTATGGCAGCCGCCATAATTCCCAACATTTTCAGAACTAACCTGGCTTTGATTCTGTTGTTGCTGAAGAGGAGTGAGACCAGTTTGTGTATGTCTGTTATTCTCTGATCTGTTAGTCTCGCAGACATGTTGACTGTGTCTAGATTTGCCTATAAAGGTAATAGTACGACAAGGCGACAAAACAGACTTTTCGCAATTTATTGAAATGCCTAACTTTTGACAAATGCGAAAGGTGTAATCCCTGGCCATTAGAAGAAGATGCTGGGTGGGAGCTGTGAGGAGCCAGTCGTCCAAATATGGAAACACCTGGAATCCTTGTCGTCTCAGGTGAGAAGCTACCACTGCCATGCATTTGGTAAACACCGGGGGCAGTGGTGAGACCAAAGGGCAGGGCCCTGAATTGAAAATGACTGGTTCCCAGCCTGAAGCGGAGGAATCTTCTGGAGCGTCTGTTCATTTTTATGTGATAGTACGCATCCTGAAGGTCTATAGAGCACATCCAGTTTCCTTTTCCCAAAGGGAAGGATGGACTGCAGCGTGACCATCCGAAATCTTGTTTTCTTGACCGACTTGTTCAAGATACTGAGATCCAAAATTGGTCTCCAGTCCCCTGTTTTCTTTGGAACTAAAAAGAACCTGGAGTAGATTCCGGATCCTTGCTGGTCTGCTGGAACTGGCTGAACTGCTCTTTTTGCAAGCAGCTTTGAAATTTCCAAAGCTGCAATATCCCTTTGAGCGGGTGGAACATCTGGAAGGGATTTTTTTGATCTGTTTGGAATGCGAACAAAGGGAATGGAATAGCCTTCGGAAATGATGGACTGTACCCACTTGTCTCGAGTTAGGGATAGCCAGGCTTCTGGGTACAGTGACAATCTTCCCCCGACTGCCCCGAAGGTGGACAGTCGGGCAACACCTCAGGGATGCTGAAAGGGCTTATCGGAGAAAGTTTCTCGATTGCCCTGGTTCTGGACCCCCTGCCTCTAGGGCGCGTCTACCATTGTTGTTCCCCCTCTGCCTCTGGCGGGGAACCGACTCTGTCGTCAGGCTAAGTCCCTTGAGATTGTTTACGGAACCACATTTTCCCACTTTTCTGGCCTTTGGGGTAAGGCCTAGAAGGAGTAGAAAACGGACTCCGACGGCAGAAAGAGTCTTGCCATCAGTCTCGCACCTAGTCAAGGTTTCTTTCACTTGAGGACCAAAGAGAGATGATCCATCGAATGGGGAATTAGTGAAAGACGCTTTTAAAGGGTCCGCAAAATTGCATAGCCGCATCCAGGCATGCCTACGTAAGGCCACACCTGTCCCTGCGGCCCTGCTCGCTCCATCAGCCGCATAAGAAAGGAGGCGCATGGAGGAGTTGGCTATGGAGTTCAGGGTAGCCAGCTGAGTGTTCATCTTATCTTGAAAACCCGCAGCTGTAGGATCCTTCAACATGTCACTCGCTTCTTTGATCAAGTCCCTTTGAAGACGAGTAAAATGGCATAGGTAGTTCAGCGAACGCATTGCAAATGTCGCTGATGAGAACATCCGCTTCCCGTACCTGTCCATGGACCTAGATTCCTTGTTAGTTGGATGGACAGGTACTGAAGGATCAGCTAGTTCCTTCTTAGTGGCAGCAGCAACCATCATAGCATCCACAGAAACTCCTTTTGTCAAAAACTGTTTGTCTGCTGGTGCCGTTATGAATTTTGAGGGTCTCCTGGGAGTGGGGTCCACCGAATCAGGAGCCGTCCATGCCTTTTTTGCTACCACCTGCATGAGGGGGTCAAAGGGGGGAGACACCCAGGAGGTGGAAGGACGAGCCAAACGCCTCAAGGTACACAGATTCATCCTCCGAAGGGTTGAGGGCTGGCCAATTTCCCCTCTGCTTAAGGATTTCCAGAATGTCTGCAAAGGAGACATCTTCAGAAGGGGAACGGGGGGAACCCTCGGAATCCTCTAAATCTGTGTCAGAGGTGACGGACTCAGGTGAGTCTATGTGTTTCCTCTTACACTTTCTCTTCCGAGGGGGCTCTTCTGCCAAAAAGTACAGTTTTGTACCTACCATAAATGTAGATGTTCGAGGATTCCATTGCTGCAGTCCTGACTATTGGGTATAGTCCGCGTCCAGTCGGCCCGAATACCAGAGTATAAGGCTGACGTCGGTCAGGGCGCATTAGACTGACGTCAGTACGTCAGGGTACTAATGCGCATGACCGACGTCATATCCTCAGTCTTTTCTTGCCCCAGATGTCAGAAGACCCTAAAAAGACAAGTCCCAAAACAACCTGCACCAAAAACATGTACAATATATACAACCATATATATACAAAAATATAAGCATGTAAACTCACCTACACAACCACCCCTAAATACAGAGGGGAAGGAGGGAGGGTAAATTGGACTGCAGCAATGGAATCCTCGAACATCTACATTTATGGTAGGTACAAAACTGTACTATGTTCTTCGTCTTCCATTGCTGCAGTCCTGACTATTGGGTAGAATCCCAAAGCAGAGGTAAGGGAGGCTGGCAAATTATAAAGTAGTAGGAGCTGACAACATGCCTTGTAAAACAGCTGTGGCAAAACCAGCCCTAGACTTAGAGTAGATAGGAAGGTGATAATGCCTAGAGAAAGTATGCACTGAACTCCAAGTAGCTGCTTCCAGAATATCCTTAGTTGCCACCCCTTAGAAATGCTGTTGAAGTGGCAGTAGCCCTAGTGGAATGAGGCCTAATCCCAGCTGGAATCTCCTTGCCATGATGGGAATAACAAAATGCAATGCAAAAGCCAATCCACCTAGAAATAGTTTGTTTTGACACAGGCTTGCCCTGAGAACTCAAAGCAAAGAAACAAACAACTGCTGAGACTGCCTAAAATCCTTAGTCCTGCTTAAATAATAACGCAATTGCCTGTGTACATCTAAAGTGTGCAAAATCTTTTCCCCTTTATTTTGAGGATCTGCAAACAACGTAGGCAAATGAATAGTTTGGTTTAAAGCCACACTAGAAACCACCTTGGGCATAAAAGAAGGATTAGTACGTAATGATACCCTATCCTTATGGAAAATCAAAAGGGCTCTACTGCCATAAGGGCCTGCAACTCAGACACCCTTCTTGCAGAAGTAATAGCCAACAGAAAAGCAGTCTTCCATGACAAATATTTCAATTCAGCAGTAGCTGCAGGCTCAAAAGGTTGTAGAGTAAGTTTTTCCAACACAAAATTGAGATCCCAAGCAGGAGTAGGAGCTCACGTGGGGTCTTATATTCTTTGCCCCTCTAAGAAACTGCTTGAACAAAGGATGCGAAAACAAAGGTGGGTCACAATCATAGTGAGCTGAAATTGCTGCAGCATGAATCTTTATGGAAGAGAAGGACAAACCTTTGTCCAATAACTCAGTAAGATATTGAAGAGCCACACTCAAATTAGGCTCTGAAATCTCCAAATTCTTTGCTGTACTCCAAAATAAAAATCTCTTCCATTTTTCTGCGTACACTCTCCTTGTACTAGGTCTTCTAGCTTCCATAATCACATTTAAAACTTGTTGAGGAAGTTGAGACCTGCTGTGTGTCAACACAGAACATGCCAGGCTGTTAGATGAAGAGAGTGAAGCTTGACATTGAGCAGATGACCATCCTGCTGAGATAACAGATGAGGAATCAGAGGTAAAGGCCATGGAGGCTTCTTTACCAGACTCCGTAGTAGTGGGTACCAGTGTTGCCGAGGCCAATCTGGAGCTATCAAAATCATCCTTGGCCTGTCTTGTCTGACCTTTAATAGTACCTTTGGAAGAAGAGGTAGAGGTGGAAAGGCATACACATGAAGGTTTTTCCAACTGAAAGACAGAGCATCCACTTTCCAAGCTGTGTGATGAAACCCCTTTGTGCAATACTTTGGCAGCTGGTGGTTTAGTGGAGAAGCGAACAGATCTATGTCTGGAGTTCCCCATGACACTGTCAGTTTCGAAATACATGAAGATCCAGTTTCCACTCGTGGGGATCCATGATTTGTCTGCTTAACACATCTGCTAAGGAGTTCTGTGCTCCTGGCAGAAACCTTGCCTGAAGAGTTAGTTGCAAGCTTAACGCAGTCTCCCATAAAATCATTGCTTGCCTGCATAGAGGATAAGAATGTGTTCCCCTGCTTGTTGATGTACCACATGACAGTTGTGTTGTCTGTTAGAATCAACACCTGCCCTGGAAGAAGTAACTCCTTGAAAGCCATTAATGCAAATTGGACTGCTAACATCTCCTTCATGTTGATATGTAGATGCTGTAGTCTGGCAGGCCACTTGTCTTGTATCCACTTTCCATTTAGATGAGCTCCCCAAGCAATGTCCGAGGCATCTGTCGTTAAAATCTGACTTGCCTCTGGCCGGGTCACAGAGAGTCCCTTGTTTAGGTGACATTCCTGAGCCCACCACAAGAATTCTTTTGAAGGCAAGGTATTATTTGAATGACAGTGTCCAAATCCTGGCAGTGCTGTGTCCATACATTTTGAGATACCATTGTAGCTTCCTCATATGCAGTTTGGCATTGGGAAGCACCAGAATACAAGATGCCATGAACCCTAATGCTTGAAGGACTGTCCTTGCAGTCAGCACGGACTGATGAGATAGTTGATGGAAGTAAAGTGACAGACTCTTTTGTTTGTCCGGGGTTAAAAGGCCATCTGGGCTGCTGTATTCAGTCTCACACCCAGAAAGCACATGTCTTGAGAGGGTACTAGACTGGACTTTATTTCGTTCACAGAATACCCTAGGCATCTTAGCACTGCTATAACATATTCCAGATGCTGTAGAAGGTCTTCCTTTTCTTGAGCCAGAATCAGGCAGTCGTCCAAGTAAGGATAGATTTGAATTCCTTGAAGCCTGAAGTAAGCTATCACTGGAGCCAGAACCTTTGTGAATACTCTGGGCAGTAGATAAGCCAAAGGGCAATGCAGAGAACTGATAATGAGAATTTCCAGCTCGAAACCGCAGATACTTCCTGCAACTTAGCCTTATAGGCACATGAAGGTAAGCTTCCTTGAGATCTAAAGTTACCATCCAGTGATCTTTGCCCAGCAGAGGTAAAAGCTGTTGTAACGTCAACATCTTGAACTTGGGAATGTCCAAAAACGTGTTGAGGAGAGATAAATCCAAAATTGGTCTCCACGTGTTCCCTTTCTTTGGTACAAGGAACAGGCGAGAATAAAATCCTAGGCCCCTTTCTGATACAGGGACTGGCTGAATGGCCCCTATGTGAAGTAACTGCAAAACTTGCTTGTGAGCCTCTTTTCTTTGTAGAGGAGGAACGTCTGGCATGCCTTTGAAAGGGGGCATTGTATGGAAATAAAATCTGTAACCGTGGTGAATGATATCCAACACCCATTTGTCTTGAGTAATTAAATCCCAATTTTCTTTGAAAAGAGATAGTCTTCCTCCCAAAGGAGCTGCCAAACGTGAATCTGCTGGCAGCTGAAAACACAGGTCATTGGGTCTGTTTACGAAAGGACTGACCCCTGCCCTCACCAGAAGTCTGAGCAGGTGAACTCCCTGTTCTAGGCCTAAAAGAACCTTGAGCCCTGCCCCTACCACGTCTAGACCTACCCCTAGACTGAGAATCATAAGCAGGATATGTCCACCCCTTAGCAGGCCAATTTCTACTAAACTTCGGTGGCTGCACCTGCAAAAAATCTTTAACAGTTTGCATAGACTTAGCTTTGTCCTCCATTTTCTTTAAAACTGCTTCCACAGGCGAACCAAACAACACATCAGACTGTAAAGGAGCATCCAAAATCCTTGTCTTAACATGCTCAGCTAAATTCTGATCCTTCAACCAGGCATGCCTGCGAAGAACAGAACTGGTAGCAGCCACCCTCGAGGAGGCCTGTACAGCATCAAAACCACATTGCAAAGAATGCTTACCCACTTGTTCAGACACATGAACCAAATCCAGCAACTCTTTACACTCAATACCTTCCGCCAAAGCATCCACCTTAGATTTCAATTGTGAAAGGAGAAAATTCTGATATTTTAGCATGTGAAACTGACAATTCAAAGCTCTCATGGCTAGAGTGGAAGAAGTATACACTTTCTTTCCCCACCTATCCAAAGCCCTTGCCTCTTTATCAGTGGGAACAGGATTTTTAACCACAGAAGCCTTTACACCCTTAGGCCCTTGAGAAATAGTTTCTGGGTCCGCCCTAGGACTCTTAAACAAATATTTATGAGCTTCGGGCACCCTATAATACCTATCAGGCTTAACAGGAGCAGGAGGCAAAGAGTCAGGGTTCAGGGAAGCCTCTGCAAAACATCTTCCACCACATTCAACACAGGAGGAATAGCTAAAGGCCTATGCTGGGGTAAAAACAAGAACTCCCTAAGCCTTTTCCTGGAGTCAGAGTAATCCTGGCCTTCCCATTTAAAGTGCTCCCTCATGGAATGCAAAGTCTCTGAAAATGAGAAATCCTCAGGTGGAGACGCTGTAGGAGTGGAATCATCCACATCAGAATCAGAATAAGTAGGATACTCCTGCAAATCTTCCACAGAAGATTCTGAAGCCTCTGAACACTGTTCAAAACTATCAAACTCCGGTTCCACCCTAGGCCTCTTATCAGGCGGCCGCATAGAACCCTAATCATAGTAATCAAATCTTCTGCCATTTTTAGCATATGTTTCTTAGGTACAGAACCCGAAATGCTAGGAGAAGCCCCCACTGAAGCTGTAGAAGGCCTACCTCTCAAAGAAGTTTTGGCAACAGAAGGAGAGGCCCTAACTACCTTGGGAAGAGAGGGAAGAACAGTCACCTGAGAAGCCCCCTCAGCCTGGCCTACCTCCTGAGAAGGCACATCCTGTAAGAGTATAGTTTCTGCCTGGGACTCCATAGAAACTCCTGGCAAAACCTCCGGCTCCACTGAGCCTTCTAAAGAACCGACGTCCGGGACTGTGCATTCCTCAACCCTAGGCTTCACTGTTTTATCCTTGCGCTTCTTGGGAGCGGGCGTGAGCATCCGGCGGCATTTTATAATTGCAACGCTTCCCAAACACTAGCCTGGCACAGTCTAACCTCCTCTTAATAGTGCGTTTGTTAAACCTAGCACAAGAGCGGCAACCAACAACGTCGTGCTCAGGCCCTAAACAAGGTATACACAAGGTATGATAATCCCTATGAGGTATCTGTTTCCCACAAGAAATACAGTTATTCACTTTTTCTGACATCCGGTAAAATACTGAGGCAAGAAAAAACTAAAATGTTCCCCAACGGGGTACTTAGCCAACTCTGTTTCGGTCTGAAACTCCGGTTTCGGAAATATTTCAGAACGCCAACCTGCACTCGCAAAACTGCTTCTGCATCGGACCATGCGGCAAAAAAGACTGAGGATATGACGTCGGTCATGCGCATTAGTACCCTGACGTACTGACGTCAGTCTAATGCGCCCTGACCGACGTCAGCCTTATACTCTGGTATTCGGGCCGACTGGACGCGGACTATACCCAATAGTCAGGACTGCAGCAATGGAAGACGAAGAACATCAGGAGAGGCCTCGGAAGAGGATGAGATCCCCACGGGGGATTCCTGAGGAGCTGGCTCTCTGTGGTCCGGGATGAGGGAGTGAGTCGACTTGACCTGAGGCACCGAAGAGGGGGGGGGCGGACAGAGCCGACTGTGGGGTAGAACCAGGTTCTAACACACTCCGCATGACCTCGAACGCACCCCTGTCAGGCAGAGCCAGAGGTCCCCGCTCCGAAAAGCTAAAAACCTCCCTCGGCACCGACAGTGATGGCTCGAGGCGATGTCGAGCCGAACTTACCAGCGCAAGCCCGAGGAGAGCGGGTCGGACAAGGGTCCGATGCCACTCACCCCTCGAGCCGACGATGGAAGTCCGGCGCCGAGATTCTTCCAAGGAAGAAATCGGAGCCGGCGATGGAGCCGAAGACAATTGTGTCGGCTCCGACGCTACCACAGTCTCGGTTCCAAAACGACCCGGCTCCGAGCTCAACGGAGTCGGAGGAGGAACATATTGATGGACAGGGGCCGGCATCGACTGATGAGTCGGGCTCTGAAGCATATGGGCCAGTGCCTCGGACTTAAGAAGTCGACTCACTACCCTCTGAAGGTCATGATCCGACAGCCTCGATGACCTAGAGGAGTGAGATTTATGGCTCCGTTCAGACAGCAGAGGAGATGCTGGAGCCGAATGAACGGAGCCAAGGGATGGTGACCTAGATCTCTTCCTAGATGTCGGCTCCGAAGGTCTGGTCGGAGCCGACAAGATTCTAATACCTCGGCTCCAGCCGGAGCCGAGGAACCACAGAAACTGTAGACTGAGACTCATAGGCTCCAGCCGGAGCCGCTGTAGACGAGGTTTAGTAGCCTTAGGTCTCGGCTCAGTAGCTGGAGCCGAGGACCTAGAAGCCTTGGAGGGCTTCCCAGAGACAGAGAGGGAATCCTCAGGCTTGAGTAAACCTCTTAGGATCAATTTGTTCTTTCTTTCCTGCAGGACCCTGGGACTGAAGCCGTGGCATACAGCACAGGAGTCCTGCAGGTGCAAAGGCCCCAGGCAGTAGACACAAGAAGTGTGACCGTCTGTCAGAGACATTTTCTGACAGCACGCATCACACTTCTTGAAGCCTGAGACCTTTGTGTCTTTAGACATCTTAGAAAAAAAAGTGTAATCACACACACCCAGTCAAACACACTGATTACACCCTATCTTATTTTTAAACTCAAAAAATAAAACTATCATCAAATGTTTTAATTTAAGAGAAACAACACACACACACCACTAGGGAATGGAAGAAGAAGGCCTGAAGGCCCGAGGGAAGAACTTATAAGTTCTTGTTGGGAAGAAACGGGATTTTAGAGAAAAAAGGGAGAGAATTCCACTAAACTAAGGGAAACAAGAGTTAAAATTAAAAATAAAGGGGTTTAAGTATACTAACTTTACTGAAAGTTTACTCACCAAGAAGCCGGTAGAAAACCAACACCTCGATCGCTGTAGTGGCAAACGAGATCTGAGGTAACTCACGCCTAGCATTGTGGGATATAAGGGGAGCCTCGAGCCGGTGGAACCAACTCTCGAGCTTTTAGAGTGGCCGAGTCGGACCCGAGGTCGGCTCCGAACCCATCCAGCAAGAATGAAGGCGAGATAGACAACTTAACATTAATGCATCCGATGCCATTTTCTTCAGTTTTTCTTGCCCCAGATGTCAGGTGCCCCCAAAAAGGTGGTCAGAAATTAGCACCAAACTAAGTAAATTTTGCACAAACACAAAATCCCTCCAGCTATAAGCAAATACATCAGGAAGGTATTGAAGAGATTTAGCCAGTTAGATCAGAGGGGATGGAGGGAGGGTAACCTGGACTGCAGCAGGGTGCACACTCGAACATCTACATTTATGGTAGGTACAAAACTGTACTATGTTCATCGTGTTACCCTGCTGCAGTCATCACATCTGGGTAGAATCCCAAAGCTAAGGATGGGTGGAGGAGTCATAGAGAGTTAGAGGAAGCTAGAAGGCCCTGCAGAACTGCAGTGGCGAAGCCAGCCCTAGTCTTAAAGTAAAGAGGTAAGTGATAGTGTTTGGTAAAGGTGTGTACTGAACTCCAAGTTGCAGCTTCCAAAATCTCCTTGGTTGGAACCCCCCTGAGGAAGGCTGTAGATGTAGCTGTTGCCCTGGTAGAGTGGGGCCTAATGGTAGCAAAAATGAATGCAATGTCCTATCCATTTGGAAATGTTTTTTTTGATATAGCCTTCCCTTGTGAAGCTGTAGCATAGGATACAAAGAGCTGGTCAGATTTTCTGAAAGCCTTAGTTTTATCCAAGTAATAACGAAGTTGCCTGTGAATGTCCAAGGAATGCAGGAGTCTTTCTCCTTTGTTCTGTGGATTTGAGAAGAAGGTGGGTAAGTGGATGGTTTGATTTAAAGCCACATTGGAAACTACCTTAGGCATGAAGGAAGGATTAGCTCGTAGAGAAACTCTGTCTTGATGGAAAACGAGGAAAGGTTCCACTGCCATTAGTGCCTGCAGCTCTGAGACTCTTCTAGCTGAAGTTATTGCTAGCAGCAGGGAAGTCTTCCATGATAGGAACTGTAGATCTGCAGAGAAAACTGGTTCAAAGGGAGGTAGCGTGAGTTTTTTCAGAACAAAGTTGAGGTCCCATGTTGGTGTAGGTGCTCTCCTGGGGGGCCTAATATTTTTTTTCCCTCTGAGGAACTGCCATAGAAGTGGATGAGAAAATAAGGGTGGATCCGTGTTGTAGTGGGCTGAAATAGCTGATGCATGGATTTTAATGGAAGAAAAAGACAGTCCTTTGTGCAACATCTCAGTTAAATACTGTAGTATGTGAGGCATGTGAGCCTGAATTGTGTCTTGGCCTTTAGTTTGGTTCCAGGCACAAAACCTTTTCCATTTGTCCGAATAAGCCTTCCTGGTGCTGGGCCTCCTAGCTTCCAGAATAACTTCCATAACTGCTTGGGAAAGAGGAGCTGGCTGGATGCTTAGTTGATTTGCCATGCAGCCAGGTTTAAGGTTTTGAGCTGGCTGTGAAGAATCTGATTGTTTTGCTGTGTGAGCAAATGGGTAATTTGTGGTAAAATCCAAGGTGGGCCCTGGGCCATATTCCTCAATAGTGTGTACCAGTGCTGGCGTGGCCAGTCTGGGGCTATGAGTATCAGTCGTGGTCTCTCCTTCCTGGCTTTTAGAAGCACCCTTGTGAGGAGAGGCAATGGAGGGAAGGCATATACTGTCAGGTTTTTCCAGCTGAATGAGAGTGCGTCCACTTTCCAAGCTTGATGGCGAGGTGTCCTTGTACAAAATTTTGTTAGTTGATAGTTTTGAGGGCTGGCAAACAGGTCTATGTCTGGAAGGCCCCATTTTTGAGTGATCATTGCAAATACTTGTGGATCCAGTTTCCACTCGTGGGGATCCATGATGTTTCTGCTGAGGTCGTCTGCAATGTGTTCTTTCCTGGCAGGAATTGAGCTTGTAACTGAACTTGGTAAGCCAGAGCTGTGTTCTACAAGGTCATTGCTTGCCTGCATAGACGGTAGGAGTGTGTACCCCCTTGTTTGTTTATGTACCACATTACTGTGGTGTTGTCCGTCCTTATTGTAAGTTGTCCTGGATGTAATAGATTCTTGAAGGCTGTCAGAGCATTCTGTACAGCTAGCATCTCTTTTTGATTGATGTGCAGATTCCTTTGATCTGCAGTCCATACGCCTTGAATGCACTGTCCTGCCATGTGTGCCCCCCAGGCATAGTCCGATGCATCTGTTGTCATAGTTTGCCTGGCTGGGGGCAAGGTGAAAGGCTGACCCTTGTTGAGGTGACATGCTTGTGACCACCATAGAAGCTCCTGTTGTAGGCAGGGAATGAGAGATATCATTGTGTCCAAGCTGTGGCTGTGTTGAGACCATACGCTTTTTAGGTACCACTGTAATTTCCTCATATGCAGCTTTGCAAATGGTGTTAGTATACAAGATGCCATGAAGCCCAAGGCCTGCAGAATTTTTCTTGCAGGTAGTTGGGTCTTTGTTGCCATTGTTTTGAAATACTGAGTCAGTTGTATTTGTTTGTCTGGTGTCAGATAAGCCTTCTGGGCCGTTGTAGTCAAGCTGGCACCCAGGAATGTCATATTTTGTGAGGGTACTAGTTTTGATTTCTTTTCGTTTACTGTGTACCCCAGGCAACTTAGAAGATGTTTTACAAAAGCCAGATGTTGTAAGAGGATGTCCTTGCTTTCTGCTTGGATGAGACAGTTGTCCAGGTATGGGTATCTTTGAATTCCTCTGTCTGCAGTATGCAATTACTGGTGCCAGGCATTTTGTGAAGACCCTGGGCACAGTAGATAAGCCAAAGGGCAGTGCAGAGAATTGGTAATGGGTTGAAGCTGCAATGAAACGGAGGTATCTTCTGCAATTTTGTCTGATAGGGACATGCAGGTATGCCTCCTTGAGGTCCAACGTAACTAGCCATGCTTCCTTACCCAACATGGGAAGTAGCTGCTGTAGAGTTAGCATCTTGAATTTGGGTACTTGTAAGAAGGTGTTTAGAATTGAAAGGTCCAGAATTGGTCTCCAGGCATTGTCCTTTCTGGGAACTAGAAAGAGTCTTGAGTAAAATCCTTGGCTTTGCTCTCGAGTAGGTACCAGTTGAATGGCTCTCATGTCCATGAGAGCTGTAATTTGTTTTTGTGCCTCTGCCCATTAATTTTGTGGCAGGTTTGGCATTCCTCTTTTCACTGGCAAGGTGTGAAAATGGAATCTGTATCCTCGTGAAATTATGTCTAGGACCCATTTGTCCTTTGTGACAATGTGCCAGTTGTCCGAAAAAAGTGCCAGTTGTCCTCCCAAGGGGGCTGCCAAGAGATTGTTGCTTGGCCAGATGAGGTGCAAGTCATTGAGTTTGCCTTCTGGTAGTTTGGGACCTGTCTTCTCCTCCCTTCTGTGTTGCAGTGCCCCATTGGCAAGGTTTGTACTGGGCTTGAGGTTGTCCTCTGCCTCTTGGACGTCTCTATTTACCCCCTCTGTGGTCTGTCAGTAGCTGGAAAGGACCAATTTTTTGTTGGCCAATTTCTGCTGAAGCGAGGGGGCTGTACCTGTAGGAAATATTTGACTGTCTGCATGGATTTTGCCTTATCCTCCATTTTCTTTAAGACTTCTTCTGCTTTAACTCCAAAAAGAACATCCTGCTGTAAGGGAGCATCTAGAAGCTTTGCTTTAACATGAACAGGCAGAGTTTCTTCCTTTAACCAAGCATGCCGACGTATAACAGACCCAGTGACAGCTGCTCTGCAGGAAGCCTCTAAAGAACCAAACCCACATTGTAAAGTATGTTTGCCCACCTGTTCAGTTGCGTGCAACAAATCCTGCATTTCTTTCAATTCAGACTGTTGAGGGAGTGTGCTCATTCTTTGTTTTAACTGAGATATAAGAAATTGCTGATACTTTAACATGTGAAATTGGCAATTTAGTGCCCTCATAGCTAGAGTGGCTGAGGTGTAAACCTTTTTCCCCCACCTGTCTAGTGCTCTGGAGTCCCTTTCAGAGGGTATAGGAATTTTTTGCCAGAGAAGCCTTAGCCCCTTTGAGACCCTGGGAGATAGTCTCTGGGTCAGCAACAGGGCTTTTATAAAGAAATTTGTGGGAATCAGGCACTCTATAGTATCTGTCAGGTTTAGCCGGAGCAGGAGGCAGAGAGTCTGGGTTCAAACTGGATTCTAAGTAAACATCATCCACAATGTCTAAAAAGTACAGTTTTGTACCTACCATAAATGTAGATGTTCGAGTGCTAATACAGCTGCAGTAATCACAGATGGGTTTTCAGCCATCAGGCGGTCCCTCGGTCGGCCGAATTCCAAAGTCTTGGTCCGGCGTCGGTTGTCGTCGCTTACTCTTCTGACGTCAGGAAGGCCAGAGTATATAAGACACAGCCGACGCCATGTTCTTCAGTCTTTCTTGCCCCAGATGTCAGGTGCCCCCAAAAGGAAGGCAATACATAAATAAGGCTTATCCACATATGCAAGCAATGCAAAGTAATGCAAAATCAGTGTAAGCAAGCAAATAAAACATAGCAGGATAACCCAGTCAGGAAGTATGAAGAGGTTGTTAGGCCCCATGCCCTTACCAAGTGGGGAAGGAGGGAGGGAAACCTGTACTGCAGCTGTATTACCACTCGAGCATCTACATTTATGGTAGGTACAAAACTGTACTATGTTCATCGTGCATACAGCTGCAGTAATCACAGATGGGTAGAGTCCCAAAGCTTTGCATAGGGTGGTAGGTACTATGAGGAACTGGGTTGAGCCAGAATGCCCTGCAAAACAGCCGTGGCAAAGCCTGCTCTTGTTCTGGAGTATAGGGCAGGTGGTAGTGTTTTGTGAAGGTATGCACAGAACTCCAAGTGGCTGCCTCCAAAATATCCTTAGTAGGCACACCTCTGAGGAAGGCTGTAGAGGTGGCTGTGGCCCTGGTGGAGTGAGATCTGATACCAGTAGGGACAGATTTTCCATGATAGGAGTAACAAAAACGTATGCAGTGGCCAATCCACTTGGAAATGGTCTGTTTGGTAACTGGTTTCCCTTGAGCCCCTACGGCATAGGACACAAAAAGTTGTTCTGATTTCCTGAAGGACTTTGTTCTGTCCAAGTAGTAACGTAGCTGCCTATGGATGTCTAAAGAGTGAAGCAGCCTTTCCCCTTTGTTTTGAGGGTTGGGATAAAAAGTAGGTAGGTGTATGGCTTGGTTTAAGGCTACCCTGGATACCACTTTTGGCATAAAAGATGGGTTAGTCAAGGAAACCCTATCCTGATGGAAGATGAGGAAGGGCTGCACCGCCATGAGGGCCTGTAGTTCAGAAACCCTACAAGCTGAAGTGATGGCCAGAAGGAAAGCTGTTTTCCAGGACAAATATTGCAGATCTGTTGAGGCAGCAGGTTCAAAAGGAAGCAATGTTAATTTTTCTAGTATGTAATTAAGGTCCCAGGCTGGTATTGGTTGCTTCCTTGGAGGTCTTATATTCTTAGCCCCTCTGAGGAACTGTCGTAAGAGTGGGTGAGAGAATAAGGGGGGATCCGTGTTGAATTCTGCAGAAATGGCTGAGGCATGTATTTTAATGGAAGGAAATGAAAGTCCACTATTCAGCAGTTCAGCTAGGTACTGTAAAACCTGAGGCAAGTTCATTTTTCTAGGGTCCTGTCCTTTTTTCTCATTCCAACAGCAAAACCGCTTCCATTTTGCGGAGTAAGCTTTTCTAGTAGATGGTCTTCTCGCCTCCAAAATGACATCCTGCACCTCCTTGGAGAGTAGGGTCTGTTGTGGTGTTAAGGAATTGTCCATGCAGCGAGGTTGAGTGTTTTCAGCTGACTGTGAAGGGTTTTGTAGCTGTTCTGAGTCAGCAGAAGGGGTATTAGAGGCAGGGACCAGGGAGGAGTATGCGTTAGGCTCTTCAGGAGTGGATACCAGTGTTGCCTTGGCCAATCTGGAGCAATCAGTATCATCCTCTGTTTGTCTGTTCTTGCTTTCAAAAGCACCTTGGAAAGAAGAGGCAGAGGTGGAAATGCATAAACTGTCCATGCTGTCCAACTGAAAGAAAGGGCGCCCACTTTCCAGGCCTTTGGATGGAAGGTCCTTGAACAAAACTTTTTCAATTGATGGTTCCTGTGGGAGGCAAAAAGATCTATGTCTGGCCTCCCCCACGCTTCGATTATTTCCGTAAACACCTTTGGATGTAACTTCCATTCGTGTGGATCTGTCATATTCCTGCTCAGAGTGTCTGCCAGTGTGTTTTCCAGTCCTGGCAAGTACTGTGCTTGAAGTTCGATCTGTATTTCCAGAGCCAAGTTCCAAAGAGTCATGGCTAGTCTGCACAAGGGGTATGAATGTGTTCCTCCTTGTTTGTTTATGTACCACATAACTGTGGTGTTGTCTGTTCTTATCAGTAATTGACCTGGAAGCAGGAAGACCTTGAAAGCTGTAATTGCATTTATTACTGCTAGCATTTCTTTTGATTGATGTGAAGGTGCTTTTCCTTGTGGGACCATCTGCCCTGAATGCACCTGTCCTTCATGTGCGCCCCCCAGGCATAATCTGAGGCGTCTGTGGTTATGACTTGTTTTGCTTGAGGCTTGCAGAATGGAAGGCCTGTGTTTACTTGACATGCTTGGGCCCACCATAGAAATTCCTTTTGTAAACATGGAATTATTGGTATAATTGCTTCCAAACTGTGACTGTGTTGAGACCATAGATTTTTTAGGTACCACTGAAGTTTCCTCATATGCAACTTTGCACATGGGATTAGCAGAATGCAAGATGCCATGAATCCCAGAGCCTGCAGGATTTTCCTTGCAGTAAGCCTGGTACTTTTTGCTAGTGTTTTGAAGTACTGAGATAATTGCCCTTGTTTTTCTGGCGTAAGATATGCCATCTAGGTGTTTGTGTCCAAGCTGGCACCCAGGAAGGTTATTTTCTGAGATGGTGTTAGCCTTGATTTCTCCTTGTTGATGGTGTATCCCAGAGAAAGCAGTAACCGTGTCACATATGCCAGATGTTCCAGTAGTATGTGTTTGCTGTCCGCTTGGATCAGGCAGTCGTCCAGATAAGGGTAAATTTGTATCCCTTGAAGTCTGCAAAAGGCAATCACTGATGCCATGCACTTTGTGAATACTCTGGGCGCAGTAGATAAGCCAAAGGGCAATGCAGAGAATTGATAGTGGATTGAACCTGCAAGAAATCTGAGGTATCTTCTGCAGCTTTGTCTGATTGGGACATGCAGGTATGCCTCCTTGAGGTCCAATGTTACCAGCCAAAACTCCTTGCCCAGCATGGGAAGAAGTTGCTGTAATGTGAGCATCTTGAATTTTGGTACGAGCAGAAATGTGTTTAGGATGGATAAGTCCAGAATGGGTCTCCAGTCGGTTCCTTTTCTTGGAACCAGAAAGAGTCTTGAATAAAAACCTTGACCTTGTTGGTGCGTAGGTACCTTTTGTATAGCTCTCATGTTTAGGAGCTTGGAAATTTGCAGTTGTGCCTCTGCCCTTTGATTTTGTGGCAGGTTTGGCATGCCTCTCATTTTTGGAAGAGTGTGAAATTGAAATTTGTAGCCTCTGTTTATAATGTCCAGTATCCATTTGTCTGTTGTGACAATATGCCAATTGCTTGCAAATAATGCTAGTTTCCCTCCCAAAGGTGCTGCCAGCTGAGACTTGCTTGGCATGGAAATGAGGGAGTCATTGTTTCTTCCTGTATTGTTGTGCACTGTCTTCACCACCTGTTGGTGCCGGAGATTGCCATTGTCTGCCTCTATATGATCCCTGTGAGTGTCCTCTGCCCCTTGTGCGTCTGTATCTACCTCTTTGGGGCTTGTCAGTGGCTGGAAAGGACCAGTTTTTTGAAGGCCAATTCCTGCTAAAACGTGGTGGCTGAACCTGTAAGAAAGCTTTGACAGTTTGCATAGATTTGGCTTTTTCTTACATTTTTCGTAGTATATCCTCAGCATTAGTACCAAAAAGTACATCCTTTTGTAAAGGAGCATCAAGAAGTTTAGCTTTCACATGATCAGGCAAATTTTGTTCCCTAAGCCAGGCATGTCTGAATGACTGATCCTGTAGCAGCTCTACTGGAGGCCTCTAGGGCATCATAACCACATTGTAAGGTGTGTTTACCCACTTGCTCTGCACTATGCAACATATCCTGTAACTCTTTTAAATCTGGTTGTTCAGGTTGAGACATTTTGTTTTTAATTGTGATAACAGAAACTGTTGATATTTAATCATATGAAACTGACAGTTTAAGGCCCTCATGGCTAGGGTGGCCGAGGTATATACCTTCTTACCCCACCTTTCTAAAGATCTAGATTCCCTTTCTGCAGGAAGTGGATTCTTGGCAGTGGAGGCCTTCAATCCCTTAGGGCCTTGTGAAATGGTTTCAGGGTCAGCATTATGGCCTTTGTAGAGAAATTGGTGAGAACTGGGTACTCTGTAATATCTATCAGGCTTTACTGGTGCAGGAGGCAGAGAATCAGGGTTAAGACAAGCCTCCGAATAGACATCATCCAGTACCTCCAAAACAGGGGGTATAGCCAGAGGTCTGTGCTGAGGTAACCAAAGAAATTCCCTAAGTCTTTTCTTGGAATCTGAAAAGTCTTGGCCTTCTCAATGGAAATGTTCCCTCAAGGTGTGCAAGGTTTCCCCAAAAGAAAAATCCTCAGGGAGGGATACAGAAGGAATGGACTGTTCTGCATCCGAATCCTCAAAAGGGGAGTATGAGTGTACCTCTGCATCAGAATGTTTTCATAAAATGGATCCCTGATCAGAAGAGGGGGATTCTTCCTCCACTCTGGGTCTCTTGTCAGGAGGGGGCTGAGAACCTCTGATAAGAGTGATTAGATCCTCAGCCATTTTAAGCATGTGTTTCTTAGGCATGTGTCCAGGAGATGGGCCTTGAGCAGCAGGCCTAGTTTGATGCCTGGCTGCTTTGGATTTAGTAAAGGCCTTAATAGAAAAAGAAGATGAAGGCCTAAATACACCATGGGTGGAGGTGGACCTGTCCACATTAGTAGGCTCGACATAAGCCGGGGCTTCAGTTGTAGTCTGGGAAAGGGCCGAGGACCCAGCGGTCTCGGGTACAGAAGACACCGCCAAAGGAGTGTCGTCGGTAGTCAAGGACTGCAAAGGCATCTCGCTGAGAACCGGACCACGTGGAGCCTGTTTCGGCATGGTGTCAGCGGAGACCGCGGGCCTCGCGTGTCGGTCCTTTTCCTTGCGTTTTTTGGATAAAACGGTAGTCGGAGTGTCCGACGACATTTTATAGTCAAAAGCTTTACCAAAATAGTGTTGGGCGAACTCCGCCCGACGCTTGATAGTGCGTTTATTGAAAGTAGCGCAAAAGCGACAGCCCGAGACGTCGTGGTCTGGGCCCAAACAAGGTATGCAAAGGGAATGGAAATCCTTATGCGGTATTTTCTTCCCACAAGAAATACAATTAACTTTTTCTGACATCGGTCTGAGGCAAGAAAAGTTTCCCCAACGGGGTACTTAGCTTTAATGAAGACTTCGGTTCCAAATATTTTCGTAATTCAGGAGCTGGCCGACCGGCACTTGCGAACTGCTTCTGCTTCGGGCACCGTGCGGCAAAAAAGACTGAAGAACATGGTGTCGGCTGTGTCTTATATACTCTGGCCTTCCTGACGTCAGAAGAGTAAGCGACGACAACCGACGCCGGACCAAGACTTTGGAATTCGGCCGACCGAGGGACCGCCTGATGGCTGAAAACCCATCTGTGATTACTGCAGCTGTATGCACGATAAACATCTGGGGGGATGGCAAGTGGTCTGTGTTGGGGGAGTAAAAGAAACTCTCTGAGCCTTTTCTTTGAGTCAGAGTAGTCCTGACCTTCCCAGTGAAAGTGTTTCCTCATAGTGTGTAAAGTTTCCCCAAAGGAGTAGTCTTCAGGAGAAGCTGAGGGAATGGAATCCTCAGCATCAGAATCTTCATAAGGGGAGAAGGAGTAATCCTGGTCCTCTGAGGAGCCTGAGGAAATGGACACTTGTTCAGAGGATGCATAATCTTCCTCTTGTCTAGGCCTTTTGTCAGGAGGGGGTTGGGAACCCCTGATTAAAGAAATCAAATCTTCAGCCATTTTGAGCATCTGTTTCTTAGGCATGGGGCCTTGAACAGGGGACTGAAGTGCAGTCTTTTTAGGTTTAATAGGAGTCTTCGTCTTAGGGTATGTTTTAATGGTGAGCGTCGTCGGTCTGAAGACGCCTTCAGAAATCGACGAAGTTTCTGCAGCACCGATATCTTTTTAACATTGTCGTCGGTAGGGGCTGAACAAAATGGCTGCGTCGGCCTGGTACTTTCCTCCAAAAGTTCCAAAGCGGTCTCGGGTTCCAGATCTGTGGTAGTCAGGGGCTGCGTCGGAGCCTCACTGAAGACCGGTGAACCGGAGACCGTACCAGCCGAGGCCTCAGAGTCTGGCTTGGGTCTAGGCTGCCTGTCCTTATCCTTGCGTTTTTTGTGCATGCCGGTAGTCGGTTGCTCCGATGGCATAGTATAGTTAAATTTTCTACCGAAGTAGTGTCGTGCGAAATCAAAGCGTCTTTTTATAGTATGCTTATTAAACCTAGCACAAAAATGACAACTAGTGACGTCATGGTCTGGGCCTAGGCAAGGTATGCAGTAAGAATGAAAATCCTTATGAGGTATTTGCTTCCCACAAGAAATACAATTGTTAACTTTTTCTGACATCTGTCTGAGGCAAGAAAAGTTTCCCCAATGGGGTACTTAGCTTTATTGAAGACTTCGGTCTGAAATTCGAGTTCGAAAATCTCAGGAGTCGGCCGACCGGCACTTGCAAACTGCTTCTGCTTAGGGCACCACGCGGCAAGAAAGACTGAAGAAAATGGCGTCGGATGCATTATTTATACCCCTGGCGCACTGACGTCAGGGAAGAAGCGACAGCAACCGACGTCGGACCAAGACTTTGGAATTCCGGCCAACTGCGGGACCGCCTGACGACAGGATAACCCAAGTGTGATGACTGCAGCAGGGTAACACGATGAACATCAGGTTGCTGGATAAGAAACTTAGCTAGAGATTCAGCCCTATGCCTAACAATCCTTGTATTGCAACACACACTGAAATGATAACTGGTAATGTCGTGGTCTGGACATAGGCATGTAGCACAAAGAGAATGAAACGCTCTGTGTGGGATCTGTTTACCACAATGAAGACAGTTATTGACTTTACCTGATATGCACAAAGGAAAGAAAAAAAGTTCCACAACGGGGTACTTCTCTTGTCCAACGACAATTCTCTCTGGTGCGGAATGACCAATGAACTTGAATACAGCTTCGGGCTCAAAGGCAAGAAAAGCCTGATATGGTGATACAGGCTGGCTACCTTTATAGAAGAAGGTACTGATGTCAATCAGGCAATCTGCCAGCCTGGGAGCTGGAAAAAAATTTCCCTGGTAGTTGGGCCAGCTGAGGGCTATCATGGCCAGGAAATTCCAATACTGGAAAAGAAAAGGTTAATCTCAGTCCAGCTAACTTTGAAAAATAGTCTGAAATTAAATTACCTGGTTTAGGCGTAAAGACTGTATCTTACAGTTCTGATTGCAGCCAGGGACAAAATGCCTGTGAAAACCAGGACTAGGAATCCTAAACTCTTAACTAAACTTAAGCCCACCAAATTAGCAGCAGACAACCTCCCAAATGAATACCTACAAATCGCAGCTGATGCTCTGGCCTACCCAGTATCCATCTTGATTAACCGATCTCTGTCAGAAAGTTACTTCCCACACTGTGGAAAGTATCACATACAATTCCCCTCCATAAAGGTGGACCCTCCACAGAACTAACCAATTACCGTCCCATAGCTATTCTCTCTCCACTCTCCAAAATACTAGAGAGATGCATACACTCTCAGGTCTCAGACTACCTCCTTACTAACAACCTCCTTTCCAATACTCAGCATGGTTTCCGACCAAACCATAGCACCACCACTGCCTTACTCTCCATTACTAACACTATCCTTCAGCATAAAAACAAAGGCTATCTCTCCTCTGCTACTTTCCTAGACCTATCTAAAGCATTTGACATGGTCCCACACAAACAACTTATCTTATCCTCAATAACCTATCCTTCTCTCAGTCAGTCACCAACTGGTTTCAGAGTTACCTGTCTGACCGCGAACAATCCATTGTATGGCAGAATTACATATTTCCCCAACTACCTGTCTCCACAGGGGTTCCCCAAGGATCCATCCTTGGACCCCTACTCTTCTCTGTTTTCACCAATAATCTAGCCTCTGCCACCAAACATGGCACACTCATCCAACACGCAGATGATTCAACCATCATCTGTTCATCCCAGTCCCTACCCAAACTGCAAAAAGTCACACAAGAAGCCTTTTCCTCTGTTGAAACTTGGTTATCCGATGCCCAATTAATACTCAACCCAAACAAAACTAAACTACTCATCTTCCAACCCACCAAACAAACTCAAACCAACTCTCACTTTAACATCACAGCAAAAGACAACACCACTATATACCCAACTGAACACACCAAATTGCTAGGAGTGGAAATAGACAAACTAAAATTTGACATTCACATATCCATGACCATAAAAAAAGTCCACAAAAAACTAGGAGCGTTATACAGAAATAAGCAACTTCTCACCAAAGCAGTAACAATTTCAATAGCAAATTCCCACTTTATCTCCACCCTGCTTTATGCCTCTCCAATATATACCAACCTAAGGCAATGCGATCTAAACAAGCTAGAGACCTGCTACAACAAAATTGCCAAATTCGCCACAGGGGCATCCTGCCGTAGTCACCACTGTCTCTCACTTGATGAACTGGGCTGGCTTGAACTCCCTCACCTCCATCAATGGTATCAACTCTCACTCGCCCACAAACTAGTACACCATCCACTAAATGTCCCATCCCTCCAGAATCTACTCCAACCCTATCGCACCACCAGACCACTAAGATCCAGCAACAAAAATCACTTGCAGATCACTAAAGCCAATAACTCTGCTGGTGAAGCACTATTCTCTTGCACCATAGCCAAATTATGAAACTCCCTCCCACCCACAATTACCTCCATACCATCATGCACCCACTTCAAAACTTTACTAAAAGTGCACCTAAAAACATGCTGGCTATGCCCTTGCAACTCCCACTCTAATATCACCCACCCCATCCAACCACTACCTTTCTTTCCACTCCACTAACTACCTTGATTATAGCAAGCACAGATGCTCATAAGCCTAGTACTTATTATTCAGCAGGAACTTCTTATTGTAACATTTGTTAATGTCTGTTATGTACTTCATAGATAAAGATTCTAGTTGTCTACTGGTGTACTATGTTCTTCATCTGTAAATATGTTGTAAGTAATTGCTATGTTAAATTGTTAATCGCTACGTAATCCAATGTAACTACTGTCTGTTTATTTTAACTGTGGAGCTTTTCTCCCCGGGCCTCCGCTGAAAATGGACCTACGTCCAGTCGGACACTCCCGGTCAACAAATGTAAATAAATAAATAATGTACTGTCCTTAGGTGTGAAGCAATTGTTACCCTGGAAGGGCGGAAGTTTCTGAAATGAGTTTATAGCTTCCAGATCTTAGCAAAGGTGTGTGTGTGTGTGTGTGTGTGTGTGTGTGTGTGTGTGTGTGTGTGTGTGTATTATGCTAGAGTCTGGTTCAATTTCCAGTAAAGAGGATAGTGTGGGAACCAGAAGTCAAGTGACCAGATGTATGTGATGTCAATTTGTAATCCAGCACTGAAATTACGTTTTAATACTAGATGAGAAGCCTCAGGGCAGTCTTTTTTTTGAAACCTGAGAAGGAAGGATCACTCACCCACTTCATCTTGCCTTGCTTTAGTAAGTAACAGGAAATATGAATTCTTTACATCAGCCAAGAAAATATAGTGAGATTGGTTAAGTACTACTTTTCTGTACCTGTGTGAATCTATCAGTGTTATTTTTTTTAGTTTCTGTGAATGAAACTCTGGTGTTTATTGTAAATAGATATTCAGTATTTTCATGTTCTTTATTATTTGTTATTAAATATATTTAAGCTTTTCATTGTGGCTGGTCTTTTTAAAAATACTTAACATTTGAGAAAATGTGCAGTTTCTTGTTGACACTGTGGACACTCCTGAAAACCTTGCTGCATTGGTCAAACACAATACTGAGTAAATTAATACTAATACAAATGGTAATCGAGTACCCTTGTAAGAGCCTTAGAGTAGCTGGCTGGGGTCAGTCTAACTACCTTATAATTTGGGCAAAGGATAGCAGAGCAAGTAAATCAGTGCCAGCCTTACCCAGGTGTGTGTCTGTGTGTGAAAATCAAATCTCAGACAGTGTATGTGTGTGTCAGCTACTTGGACACAGTCATCTGGAAATATGGTGAGGATTCAGAGTTTCTGATTACTGGCCCAGACCGCAAACGTCACACTTCACATAAAAAAAAAACACTATTTTTTGCAGGGGTACACCCTTCACACTCCCTGTAATTATATACATCTAAAAGACACCCGGTGGATTTTCACTTTAATATTAATTTTTTTTTTAAAAAACGAAAAAACGGAGTTGCAGATGGGTGAAAGCCACAGTTGTGTATGTAAAAACTAAATTAAAATGTTCGAGTGTATTCACTGTTGCAGTCATCACACTTGGTATCTTCTTATCAGGTAGCAGGTAGCCGGCCCGTAAATAATGTCCTGGGATTTCTTGGATGCTGTCTCCTCATCCATGATGTGATGTCAGGTCAGGGGTATAAACATGCAGCCGATGCCACTGCAAACACCTCCAGTAAAAAGTAAATACCATTTCCATAAGCTAAAAAAAGAGGACAGGTAGAAAGTATAGAAAGACAAGGGGCTGGAGGGAGGGTAAAGTACAGTTTTGTACCTACCATAAATGTAGATGTCCGAACTGGATAGCATCTGCAGTCATAACAAGTGGGTTGTCCTGTCGTCAGGCAGCCCTGCAGTCGGCCGGATTCCAAAGTCCGGGTCAGGCTTCGGCTGATGTCGCACTCCACCCGACGTCATCTCTGCTGGCCTTCGGGTATAAAAGCATCAGCCGACGCCATTTTCCTCAGTGTTTCTTGCCCCAGATGCCAGTAGCCCTCTTGCAGGCTAAAATTTGGATAGATGCCAATGTTTCCAAATAGATAGAGGTAAACACAACAATAAGCATATATGTACATATATACAAACAAATACACCATAAAAGACTCCCCCCCAACAGCTAGCTATTAGGAGGGTAAACACCCTAGGAGTACCACAGAGGGGAAGGAGGGAGGGTAATCCTGACTGCAGATGCTATCCAGTTCGGACATCTACATTTATGGTAGGTACAAAACTGTACTATGTCCTTCATGGATGCATCTGCAGTCATAACAAGTGGGTAGAATACCATAGCCAACTAGGGAGGAGGATAAAAGTAGATTATGGTGTGTTTAGGATCCCTTGCAGTACAGCAGTGGCAAACCCTGCTCGGGATCTGGAATATAGAGGCAAATTATAATGCTTGGCAAATGTATGCACGGAGGTCCAAGTAGCCGCCTCAATAATGTCTTTGGTTGCCACTCCTCGTAAGAAGGCTGTGGTAGTGGCTGTTGCCCTTGTAGAATGAGGTCTTATGTTCTGTGGAATTGGTTTTCCATGGAAGGAGTAACAGTATCGTATGCAGTTTCCTATCCATTTGGAGATTGTCTGTTTGGAAATAGCTTTTCCTTCCCTTCCTGTTGCATAGGCTACAAAAAGTTGGTCAGTCTTTCTGCTGTTTTTTGTTCTGTCCAAGTAGTAGCGTAGCTGTCTATGTACATCCAAGGTATGCAGTATTCTTTCCCCTCTGTTTTGTGGGTTGGGAAAGAAGGTAGGTAGGTGGATTGCCTGGTTCAAAGACACTCTGGATACCACCTTGGGCATAAATGTAGGATTAGTCCTCATGGACACTCTATCTTGGTGGAAGATTAGGAAGGGTTGCACTGCCATTAAGGCCTGTAGTTCTGAAACCCTCCTTGCTGAAATGATTGCCAGTAGGAAAGCAGTTTTCCATGACAGGTGTTGTAGGTCTGCTGTTGCTGCTGGTTCAAAGGGTGATAGTGTCAACTTTTCTAGCACAAAGTTTAAATCCCAAGCTGGTAATGGTGGTTTCCTTGGAGGTTTTACATTCTTGATTCCTCTGAGGAACTGCCTGAGCAAAGGGTGCGAAAAAACAGGTGGATCAAAGCTGTATTCTGCTGAAATAGCTGATGCATGTATCTTGATGGAGGAGTAGGACAGGCCTGAATGAAGAAGTTCGGCCAGATACTCCAGAATGTTAGGCATATCTATGTTTGACACATCTTTTCCTCTTTCCGTACTCCAAATGACAAACCTTTTCCATTTTCCAGCATAGTTCCTTCTTGTTGAAGGTCTGCGTGCTTCAAGAATAATGTCTTTAACTCTTTGGGAAAGTTCTGGATTAGCTGCTATTATGTGATGTTCCATGCAGTCAGTTGCAGCGTTTTTAGGTTTGGATGTATGATGCTGTAGTTGTTCTGAGTTAACATCAAAGGCATCAGAGGTATTGGCCACATTTTGTTCCGAGACATGCTCTTCAGTAGTGGGTACCAGTGCTGTCTTGGCCAGTTTGGAGCTATCAGGATTATCCTTGGACGTTCTTCCTTGATTTTTAGTAGTACCTTGTGTATCAAAGGAAGAGGTGGGAATGCATATGCTGTTAGGCCTTTCCAGTTGAAGGAGAGTGAGTCCACTTTCCATGCTAGTGGGTGGAATGTCCTTGTGCAGAATTTGTTGAGCTGGTGATTGAGAGGTGATGCGAATAGGTCTATCTGTGGCATTCCCCATTTCTTTGAGATGGTCTTGAAGATGTCCCGGTGCAGCTTCCATTCCTGGGCATCCGAGCTGGGTCTGCTTAATATCTCTGCCAGAGTATTGTCTTTCCCGGTACAAATATTGCCTGTAACTGAATGTTGTAGCTGAGTGCCAGGGTCCACAGCTCCAAGGTCATTCTGCATAGGGGTATGAATGAGTGCCTCCCTGTTTGTTGATGTACCACATGACTGTGGTGTTGTCTGTCCTTATCATCAACTGGCCCTCTTTGAGAAATGGTTTGAACTTTTGGATTGCCAGTTTTACTGCCAGCATTTCTTTTAGATTGATGTGCAGGCGAAGTTGATCCTGTGTCCACAATCCTTGCACGCATTTGTCCAGCATGTGGGCCCCCCATCCTAGGTCTGAAGCGCCTGTTGTGATGGTCTGGCTTGGTTGACATCTGCGAAAGGGTAGGCCTGGGTTTGACTGGCATGCCTGAGCCCACCATAGGAACTCCTGTTTTAAGCATGGAATTAGTGGGATTTCTGTTTCTAGACTGTGTCTGTGTTGGGACCATAAATTCTTTAGGTACCACTGTAGTTTCTCATATGTAGTCTGGCAAATGGGACCAAGATTATGCATGATGCCATGAAGCCCAAGGCCTGCAGAACTTTTCTTGCTGTTAACTTGTTCAGTTTTGTTAGTGCCAAGAAGTAAAGAGGAAGTTCTTTTGTTTTTCTGTAGTCAGGAATGCCATTTGTTGTACTGTGTCCAATTCCGCCCAAGAACGTCCTTGTTTGGGATGGTAGCAGCCGTGACTTTTGTAAATTGACTGTGTATCCCAGCCCTTGTAGCAAGTAAATGACGCTTTGTAAATCTGTTGTCAGCTTGCTTTTGTTGTCCCTTGTAGCAGGCAGTCGTCCAGGTATGGGTAAATTTGAATTACCTGTAGTCTGCAATGGCGATTACTGATGCCAGGCATTTTGTGAATACTCTGGGCCCAGTAGATAAGCCAAAGGGCAATGCTGAGAATTGATAGTGCTCTGATCCTGCAAGAAATCTGAGGTATCTTCTGCAGATTGGTCGAATGGGGACGTGCAGGTATGCCTCCTTGAGATCTAGAGTTACCAGCCAAGACTCCTTGCCCAGCATGGGAAGAAGTTGCTGTAGGGTCAGCATTTTGAATTTTGGGACAATGATGTATGTATTTAAGGTGGACAGGTCGAGAATTGGTCTCCAACTTTTTTCCTTTCTTGGAAGTAGGAATAGTCTGGAGTAGAACCCTTTCCTTGTTCTGCTGTTGGCACTCTTTCCACAGCTCTCATGTTTGCTAACTCCATTATCTGGCGAGAGCCTCTGTTTTTGATTTGGAGGTAGATTTGGCATTCCTCTTTGACTGGTAAAGTGTGGAAGTGAAACCGTAACCTTGATCTATGGTTTGTAAAATCCACTTGTCTTTGTTATGTAGTGCCAGTTCTTTGAAAATAAGGTTAACTTTCCGCCTAGAGGAGCTGCTATTTGTTCCCTGGTAGGCGGATTTAGGATTAAGTCACTGTGGTTGTGCTGATGTAGTGGCAGTGGCTGTGTCTGTGCCTCTGTTGTTACCTTGCCACTGTCGTCCTCTGTAGGCACCTCCTCTGGATTGGTTTCTGCCTCTGGAGCGTCTATTCCTGCCCCTTTGAAATTTTGTGGAGTCAGGAAAGGACCAATTTTGGCAGGCCAGTTCCTGCTAAACCTTGGGGTTGAACCTGCAAGAAATCTTTAACAGTTTGAACAGATTTTGCCTTTTCTTCCATTTTCTTCATAACCTGCTGGGCAGGTGTACCAAACAAACTTGTCTTGTCCATAGGAGCATCTAGCAACTTAGCTTTAACATGATCCGTAAAGCTTGTTCTTTTAGCCATGCATGCCTTCTTATCACTGTGCCTGTCATGGCTGATCTAAATGAAGCCTCCAGTGCATCATAGCCACATTTTAAGGAATGGTTGCTAACCTGTTGTATGTTATTTACCATGTCTAATACATATTTCTTATCAAGAGATTCATCAGTGGTTAGTTTTTAGTTAACTGATCAAGCATAAACTCTTGGTATTGTATCATGTGAAACTGACAGTTTAAAGCTCTAGCTGAGAGAGTAGCTGAAGTGTAGACCATTTTACACCATCTGTCTAATGACCTTGCTCCCCTTTCAGAAGGCATAGAGTCTTTAGCTGTGGTCGCGGCTACTGCCTTGGGACCCTGGGATATAGTTTCTGGGTCTGCAAGTGGGGCCTTGTAAAGGTGGTGATGAGCATCTGGCACCCTGTAAAATCTGTCTGGTTTGGCAGGGGCTGGGGTAAAGAATCTGGAGCGGAGCAAACATCATTGAAAGCATCATCCACCACAGAGAGAACAGGAGGTATAGCTAAGGGCCTGTGCTGTGGGAGGTGCAGAAAGGTCCTAAGTCTTTTTCTGGAGTCTGAAAAATCCTGCTGCTGCCATTGGAACTGTTCTCGCATGGCATGCAAGGTTTGCCCAAAGGAGAATTCTTCTGGTGGGGAAGCAGCTGGAATGGATTCTTCAGCATCAGAATCTTCAAAATTGGAGAAGGGAGCCTCAGGCTGGTCAGTTATGTCTGATTCATCAGCAGAATCATCAGAAGACACTGGCTCAGGGGCTCTGCCCTAGGTCTCTTCTCTGGGGCTGAGAGGCCCTGTCTGGGTGAGATTGAGATCCTCTAATTAAAGAAATTAAATCTTCTGCCAAAGAAAGCATTTGAGAACTAGAAGAGTGCCTGGATGTGGGGGGTTTAACAGGCACTGTTTTAGAAGTCTTGGCTGCTTTAGCCCTGGCGAAGGCCTTAATGGACATGGCAGCTGGAGGCCTAGCAGCACCACGTGCTGGGGTAGAGACATCCAAGGGAATGGTGTCTGATAAGTCAACCACCGTAGTGGGTAAAATTTCTGAGGTCGATTCAAGAGTTGTAGCAGGGGCCTCAGTTGTAGGAATAGGTTCAGCTGTACTTTGATCAGTTTTCTCGGTTTCAGCCGAAACCGAGACACTCGCGGTTTGCTTTACCGTGGTTTCGGCCGAAACCCCCGGACCGCGAGTGTCGGTCTTTATCTTTGCGTTTTTTGGGGGTAGTCGGAGGATCCGACGGCATAATGTACGCAAAATCAGAACCGAAAAACTGTTCTGCAAACTCCGACCGACGCCTAAGCGTCGTCGGTTGAAAGAGGCACAGGCGAACAGGCTGCTACGTCGTGGGCTGGGCCTAAACAAGGCAGACAGTAAGAGTGGAAATCTTTATGAGGTATTTGTTTCCCACAGGTTAAACAATTGTTAACTTTTTCTGACATCGGCTGAGGCAAGAAAGAGTCCCCAACGGGGTACTTAGCTTTAGAAGTCTTCGAAGTAGTATTCGGTAGAAGTAATCTCTGGATCCGACCGACCGGCACTTGCGAACAGCTTCTGCTTCGGGCGCCACGCGGCAAGAAAGACTGGGGAAAATGGCGTCGGCTGATGCTTTTATACCCGAAGGCCAGCAGAGATGACGTCGGGTGGAGTGCGACATCAGCCGAAGCCGGACCCGGACTTTGGAATCCGGCCGACTGCAGGGCTGCCTGACGACAGGACAACCCACTTGTTATGACTGCAGATGCATCCATGAAGGACATCCAGGACTGCAACAGTGAATACACTCGAACATCTACATTTACAGTAAGTGTACACACCTGTAATATGTTCTTTGTGTTTCACTGTTGCAGTCATCACACTTGGGTTGATTCCCAAAGCTGAGGAAGGGTGGAGGCAGTCAAGAAGTACTAGGGCTGGCTAGCAGGCCTTGTAAGACTTCTGTGGCAAATCCAGCTCTGGATTTAGAAAAGATAGGTAAGTGGTAATGCTTGGTGAAGGTGTGTACAGAACTCCAGGTTGCAGCTTCCAGGATGTCCCTGGTAGGGACTCCCCTGAGAACAGCTGTAAAGGTTGAGGTAGCCTTAGTGGAATGAGGCCTGATCCCCTGTGGGATAGGTTTTCCATGGTGTTTGTAGCAGAAATGGATGCAGTGTGCTATCCATTTAGAAATGCTTTGTTTTGAAATGGCCATGCCCTCTGCCCCTGTAGCAAAGCTGACTAGCAGCTAGTCAAATTTTCTGAAAGGTTTAGTCCTGTCAAGGTAGAACTTGAGCTGTCTGTGCACGTCCAAGGAGTGCAAGATCCTTTTCCCCTTTATTTTGAGGATTAGGAAAAAGATTGGTAAATGGATGGATTGGATTAAAGCCACAATGGATACCACCTTGGGAATAAAAGATGGGTTAGTCCTGAGGGAAACCCTGTCCGCACGGAAGATAATGAAGGGTTCCACAGCCATAAGGGCCTGTAACTCAGACACTCTCCTTGCTGCAGTGATGGCTAGCAGTAAGGCTGTTTTCCAAGAGAGGAATTTTAACTCTGCTGTAGAAGCAGTCTAAAAAGGGGGAATTCTGAGCTTCTCTAGTACAAAGTTAAGGTCCAACACAGGAGTGGGAGCTCTCCTTGGGGATCTTAAATTGTCAGCTCCTCTCAGGAACTGTTTGATCAGAGGGTGAGAGAACAGGGGTGGCTCAGTATTGTAATGAGCTGAGATGGCAGAGGCATGCATTTTAACTGATGAGAATGATGGGCCTTTGTGGAGCAGCTCTGCTAGATAATCTAGGATTTGAGGCAAGGAAGGCACAGTTGTGTCTGTCCCCTTGAGAATGGCTCCAAGAACAGTATCTATTCCACTTTACTGAATAGGATTTCCTAGTACTGGGCCTCCTGGCCTCAAGGATAACATCCAGCACCTGTTTGCGGAGGGCTGCTGGTGATGTATTCAGGGAATAAGCCAGACTGCCAGGATCAGGGTTTGCAGGTGAGGATGCAAAATCCGCCCCTCCTGCTGGGACAGCAGAGAGGGGGTTTGATGTAGGTGCCAGGGAGGCACTGCTGTCAGACTGCGTGGGAGTGGGTACCAGTGCTGGAGTGGCCAGTCTGGTGCAATAAGGATTGTCCTTGGCCTGTCCTGTTTGATCTTCAGGAGTACTTTTGGAAGGGGGGGGCAGAGGGGGAAAGGCATAGATTGAGAGGTTTTCCCATGTGAAGGATAGGGCATCCACTTTCCAAGCTGGGCTGTGGGGAATTCTGGTGCAAAATTTGTTTAGTTGATGGTTTTGGTGGGATGCAAAGAGGTCCATTTCTGGTCCCCCACCTGTGTATTAGAAGTTTAAATGAGTTTGGTTCCAGTTTCCACTTGGGTGGGTCCATTAGATTTCTGCTTAAGTCTGCCAGTGAATTTTGTTTGCCTGGCAGGAACTGAGTTTGCAGGTGCACTTGGTTGCTTAAGGCTGTGTTCCATAGAGCCATGGCTAACCTGCAGAGTGGGTAGGAGTGAGTTCCCTCCTGCTTGTTTATGTACCATATAAGTGTGGTGCTGTCTGTCTATCAGGAGTTGTCCTGGCAGGATAAGGTATTTGAAGGCTGTCAGTGCATTCTGTATAGCTAACATTTCTTTTTGATTGATATGCAGGTGTGTTTGTCATGGGCTCCCATTTGCCTTAAATGCATTTGCCTGCCATGTGAGCCCCCATGCATAGTCTGATGTGTCTGCTGTCAGACTTTGGATGGCGGGAGATTGTGAGAAAGTGAGTCCCTTTTGTTGTGGTTGCAAGCCTCTACCCATCAAAGGAACTCTGTCCTTAGGCATGGAATGATAAGAAACACTGTTTCCAGGACCTGAGAATGTTGACACCAGAGTCTTTTTGAGTACCACTGAAGTTTCCTCATATGCAGTCTTGCATATGGAATCAGTAGAATACATGAGGCCATGAACCCTAAAGCTTGCAGTATTTTTCTTGCAGATAGCTGGGTTTGGGTGGCCAGTAGTTTGAAATAAGTTGTCAAATAAACCTGCTTTTCTGGAGTGTGGAATGCCATCTGGGAAGTTGTGTTCAACCTTGCTCCCAGGAATACAATCTTTTGCCTGAGTACCAGATGTGATTTTTTTTCGTTGACAGTATACCTCAGAGAAGTTAGGAGTCTCTTTACAAATGTCAGGTGCTGAAGTAGCAATTCCTGACTGTCTGCCTGAATCAGGCAACCATCCAAGTATGGGTAAATTTGAATATTTCTTTGCCTGCAATAAGCAATGGCTGGAGCCAGGCACTTTGTGAATACCCTGGGCCTGGGCGCAGTAAATAAGCCAAAGGGAAGTGCAGAGAACTGATAGTGCATGGAGCTTGCCCTGAAGCGTAGGTATTTCCTGCAAGATTCCCTTATGGGGATGTGCGAATAAGCTTCTATTAAGTCTAGGGTGACTAGCCAGGAAGGAGCTGCTGGAGTGTAAGCATTTTGAATTTTGGTACCAACAGGAAGGTGTTTAGGGATGACAGATCCCAAATAGGGTGCCAAGAGTTCTCTTCGCTGGGAACCAGGAACAGCCTGGAGTAGAAACCCTGTCCCCTTTGCTCTGTTGGCACACGTTAAATAGCCCTGATACTGAGAAGAGAAAGTACTTGCTTTTGGGCCTCTGTCCACTGGTTTGGAGGAACTTCTGGCAATCCGCTTGGGGTTGGCAGAGAGTGGAAATAGAATCTGTATCCCTGGGATACAATGTTTAAGACCCATTGGTCCTGGGTAATATATTCCCAGTTTTGTGCATGCAGGGTGAGTTTTCCTCCTAGGGGTGTAAGTACATTGGCATGACTGGGAAGGATTAAGGACAAGTCATTGTGAACTTTTTCCATGGGGGTGTGGCTTACCACTCCCAGTTTTTGAGGGAGCATTCCATTGTTTAGATATGTGCATACCCTGAGACTGCAGTCTTTGTGGTCTGTTGCCCCTGGGTTTGGACTGAGAAGGTCTGGAAGGGACTGGAAAGGACCAGTTTTTTGAAGGCCAATGCCTACTGAATTCCAGGTGGCTGTACCTGTAAGAAATCTTTAACAGCTTGCATGGATTTAGCTCTTTCCTCCATCTTTTTAAGAACTTCTTCTGCTTTAGAGTCAAACAAACAATCTTGGTTTAATGGAGCATCAAGTAATTTTGCCTTGACATTGTCTGGCAAGATTTGTTCCTTCAGCCAAGTATGCCTTCCCAGAACAGACCCAGTGATAGCAGCCCTGCAAGATGTTTCTAAGGCATCAAAACCACACTGCAAAGTATGTTTACCAACTTGGTTTGCAGAATGCATTATGTCTTGTAAGTCCTTATTTTCTGCACAATCAGGAATCAACAAAATTGTTGGTTTAATTAGATCAATAATATGCTGCTGGTACGTCAACATGTGAAACCGGCAATTTAAAACCCTGATGGCAAGAGTTGTAGAGTTATAAACCTTCTTTCCCCCTCTGTCTAGAGCCCTAGAATCCCTGTCTGAAAGTGTAGGGTTTTTGGCTGTAGAAGCCTCAATACCAATAGGTCCCTGTGAAATTGTCTCTGGATCTGCATTGGGATTTTTAAAGAGAAATTTGTGAGAGTCAGGTACTCTCTAGTATCTGTCAGGCTTTCTAGGAGCAGGTGATAAAGTATCAAGGGTAAAGCTGGACTCCATGCAGACATCATCTACAATATCCAGGACAGGGGGAATAGCTAGAGGCCTATGCTGAGGCAAGTCTAAAAATTCCCTGAGTCTCATTTTGGACTGTGGGTAGTCCTGGCATTCCCAACGGAAATGCTCTCTTAGGGTATATGCCAGGTTTCACCGAAAAGAAAGGTCCTCTGGAGGAGGGGGAGGGGGTGGCTGAGGGAACTGAATCCTCTGCATCTGAGTCCTCATAGGTAGATAAGGGTATGTCCTGGTAATCACAGGGGTCAGAGTCATCAGACTCATGGTCTCAAGAACCAGAAGGAAAATCAATTCTTTGTCATTTAGAGGGGGAAGGCTGGCTTCCCCTAATTAAAGTAATAAGGTCTTCATCCATTCTAAGCATTTGTTTCTGTGGCATGGGATCTTGAGAATGTCCTTTGGTCGTCGGTTTCCTAGGCGTAGTGCGAACTCTAGGCCTGAGAAATTCAGTAGATTTAGTCATTAAGTAGTCGGTTTGATATGAACATCGGAAAATCTGAATACACCCTCAGAAGCCGGTGCCTGCACAGCGGCTCCAGACCCATCCAAGGTAGAGACATCAGCAGGTTCCATAGTCGAAGAAGCATCTCGCGGCATACCGAACTCTGAATGGGTCTCAGTACAGGCCTGTGAATCTGTAGAAGCGAATAACAGGGGCTGCGAAAGCGCCTCACTGAGTACTGGCGGACTGGCGACTAGCTTAACGGAAGCGTTGTCGCCAGTTTTGGACATATGCGGTCTGTCTCTGTCTTTATCTTTGCGTTTTTTTGGAAGATCGGTAGTCGGATGGCTTACCGAAGCCATTTGGGAATACGGAGAAAGAGAGCGAAAGAATTTAGAGATAAAAATAGCCCAACTAATAGTTCGGGCATTAAACAAGGCACAAAAACAACAGCGAGGGGCGTCGTGGTTTGGGCCTAAACAGGTGATGCAGTAACAACAAAAATCTCTGTGAGGTATTTGCTTTCCACAGGCAAGACAATTGTTAACTTTTTTTGACATCGGTTAGAGCAAGAAAAAAGGATCCCCAATGGGGTGCTTCGCTTTAGAAGACTTAAGGTTTGAAACTCGAAAAACAAAAATTTCAGGTAGCTGCCGACCGGCATTTGCAAACTGCTTCTGCTTCGGGCTCCCATGCGGCAAGAAAAGCTAAGGTAATGTTGTCAAGCTGCATGTTTTATACCCCTGACGACCTGACGTCATGGATGAGGCAACAGCATCCGACGCAGAAATCCCAAGACTCTGGTATTCGGGCCGACTGAGGGCAACCTGCAGGCAGATAACCCAAGTGTGATGACTGCAACAGTGAAATACGAAGAACATCTGCAATTTCAATGGGTGAAAGTATACACACACACACACACACACACATATATATATATATATATATATATATACACACACACACATATATATATATATATATATATAGATATATATATATATATATATATATATATATATATATATATATATACATACATGGGTCCCCTTCGGTAGATCGAACTTTTAAATGTTCGAAGACAATATGGCCAAGACCATAACTTCGAACATTTAAAAGTCTGAATGGACTGAATGGAGATCCGCATACAGAGCAGAATGGGGAGATTTCCCATTTCCGCAATGCAGTGCGGGAGTTGGTATATTTTAAGTAAGGGGGGTGTGGGGGAGGGGGGCGCTTCAGCATTTTAATTTTGTTTATTTTTTTTGTTTTTTTCTTTTTTCCTTCAGTGTTCGAGCTATTACAAGTTCAAACATATTGTCTTGGCCATATTTGGTTCGAACTTGTAATATGTTTGTTCTACTGAAGTAGATCCATACATAGATATATATATATATATATATATATATACATATATGTATACACACACACACACACACACACATATATATATATATATATATATATATATATATATATATATATATATACACACTATATATATATATATATATATATATATATATATACACACACACACACACACACACACACACACACACACACACACACACATGTATATATACACATGCATGCACACTCACACGTGCGCATGCACACATTTTTTTCTCTTGAGGCATTCTGGGCAAGTAATAAAAATTACTGAGTCAGGTTTTGCTTGATTGTGGGTACAAATAGAGATCGTGAAGGCAATGTCTTTAGTAAATGTCTTACATATACTGGGTCATAATCTTGCAATACCACTTGGCATGATTAAAAGTATTCATGCTGTGTAGTTCTGAAATTATTTACAGAGTTGGGCAAACAACAACACTAAGGATAACAAAAACTCCAAATTTACAAAATGGTCACAAAGGCAAAACTCACATCATTATGAATAGGTTCAGAAAGGCTTACAGTCACAAAGAGCTTAACATAACTAGAAGCAACAGGAGTAGGCATGTACTTCCTAAAATAGCTGTACTTATAATTCCAGTAAATGTAAAGTACAGTTGTGTACCTACCATAAATGTAGATGTTCGAGTGTATTTACTGTTGCAGTCATTTACACTTGGGTTATCCTGCTGGCAGGCTACCTGCAGTCGGACGAATTCCAAAGTCCTGGTCCGGCGTCAGTTGCTGTCGCCTCTTCCCTGACGTCAGTGCGCCAGAGGTATACAAGATGCAGCTGACGCCATTTTCTTCAGTTTTTCTTGCCCCAGATGTCAGGTGCCCCCAAGAAGGTAGGCAATACATACTGCTTATAAAAACATACAGTAAAATAAAAAGAATACCTTCATCTACAAGCAAATACACCACATAGGTTGTATAGGATAGAGAAGTATAGATAAGTCCCAGCAGAAAAAGGGGGATGGAGGGTGGTTAACCTGGACTGCAACAGTGAATACACTTGAACATCTACATTTATGGTAGGTACACAACTGTACTATGTTCATTGTGTTTCACTGTTGCAGTCATTACATTTGGGTAGAATCCCAAAGCTGAGGTAGGGCAGCTGAGTCTAAATAGGATTAGGAGTGGCTATGAGGCCCTGCAGAACTGCAGTGGCAAAGCCTGTTCTGGATTCAGAGTAAAGAGGTAAGTGATAATGCTTGGTAAAAGTGTGTACTGAACTCCAAGTTGCCGCCTCCAAAATTTCCTTGGTTGGTACTCCTCTGAGAAAGGCTGCTGAAGTGGCTGCTGCCCTGGTAGAATGTGGCCTAATATTCTTAGGCACTGATTTGCCATGCTGTGCATAGCAGAAATGAATGCAGTGCCCTATCCATTTTGAAATAGTCTGCTTTGAGATAGACTTTCCTTGTGATCCTGCAGCATATGCTGCTAACAGTTGCTCAGTTTTTATGAAAGCTTTTGTTTGTCCAAGTAGAAGCGTAGCTGCCTGTGTATGCCCAAAGAGTGCAGAAGTCTCTCCCCTTTACTCTGGGGATTTGTATAAAATGTTGGCAAATGAATGGTTTGGTTTAGAGCCACACTGGATACTACCTTTGGCATAAATGTTGGGTTTGTCCTTAGGGAAACCCTGTCCGGATGAAAAATGATGAAAGGTTCCACTGCCATTAATGCCTGTAACTCAAGACTCTTCTTGCTGAAGCTATTGCTAGGAGCAGAGCAGTTTTCCATGATAAGAATTTTATATCAGCTGTATTGGCTGGCTCAAAAGGAGGCAGTGTGAGCTTTTCCAAGACAAAGTTGAGGTCCCATGTAGGTATTGGTGCTCTCCTTGGGGGTCTTATGTTTTTTGCCCCTCTGAGGTACTGCCTTAGCAGTGGATGTGAGAAAATAGGAGGTTCCGTATTGTAATGAGCTGAAATGGCAGAGGCATGGATTTTAATTGACGAGAAGGATAGGCCTTTGTCCAGCATCTCAGTTAGGTATTGTAAAATCTGAGGAATATTTGGAACAAGTGGTTCAAGTCCTTGTGCCTGGTTCCAAGCACAGAATCTCTTCTATTTTTCTGCATTGGATTTTCTGGTGCTGGGCCTCCTGGCTTCCAAAATGACATCCATAACAGCTTTAGAGAGAGGTGTGTTCTGAGTGGCTATATTATTTGCCATGCAGCCAGATTTAAGGTTCTGAGTTGGCTGTGCAGGATCTGATTGTTTTGTTGAGTCAGAAGATGAGGAATTTGAGGTAAAGTCCAGGCTGGGCCTTGAGACAAGCTATTTAGGACTGGGTACCAGTGCTGGCGTGGCCAGTCTGGAGCAATCAGAATCAATTTTGGCTTCTCTTGTCTGACTTTTAGGAGTACCTTGGGAAGGAGAGGCAGTGGTGGAAAGTCATAAACTGTTAGGGTTACCCAGCTGAATGATAGGGAATCCACTTTCCATGCTTGTGAGTGATAGGTCCTTGTGCAGAATCTCTGTAGTTGGCAGTTGTGAGGGGAGGCAAAAAGATCTATGTCTGGGCATCCCCATTTCCTTGTGATCATGCTGAAGACCTGTGGATCTAGCTTCAACTCCTAAGGGTCCATGAGGTTTCTGCTTAGTTCATCTGCCAGAGTATTTTTCTTTCCTGGCAGGAATTGTGCCTGCAGATGTACTTGATAGGTCAGTGCTGTGTTCCACAAAGTCATGGCTTGCCTGCAGAGGGGGTAGGAATGTGTGCCCCCTTGCTTGTTTATGTACCACATAACTGTAGTATTGTCCGTCTTTAGTAATAGTTGTCCTGGCTGTAGTAGATCCTTGAAGGCTGTCAGGGCATTCTGTACAGCTAGCATCTCTTTTTGATTGATATGAAGATGCATTTGGTCCGCGGGCCACGTGTCCTGAATACATTTTCCTGCCATGTGTGCCCCCAGGCATAATCCGATGCATCTGTTGTTAGTGTCTGCCTGGCTGTGGGTAAAGTGAAAGGCTGTCCCTTGTTGTGGTGACAGGAAAGTGTCCACCATCAAAACTCCTGTTGCAGGCAGGGAATAAGACTTATTATTATTTCCAGGCTGTGGCAATGTTGAGTCCAAACACTTTTTAGATACCATTGTAGCTTCCTCATATGCAGTCTTGCATATGGAATTAACAGGATGCAGGATGCCATGAAGCCCAAAGCCTGCAGAATTTTTCTTGCAGGTAGCTGGGTCTTTGTTGCCATCATTTGAAAGTAATGAGTCAGTTGCCTTTGCTTGTCTGGCATGAGATGAGCCATCTGGGCAGTTGTATTTAAGCTTGCACCCAGGAACTCTTGAGAGGGCACTAGTTTTGATTTCTTTTTGTTTACTGTGTACCCTAGGCAAATTAGTAATCTTTTTACAAACGCCAGATGCTTTAGTAGAATGTCCTTGCTCTCTGCTTGAATAAGGTAGTCGTCCAAGTAGGGATATATTTGAATTCCTTTTTGTCTGCAAAATGCAATTACTGGTGCCAGGCATTTTGTGAAGACCCTGGGCACAGTAGATAAGCCAAAGGGCAGTGCAGAGAATTGGTAATGCATTGAGCCAGCTATGAATCTGAGGTATCTTCTGCAAGATTGTCTGATTGGGACATGCAGGTAAGCCTCTTTGAGGTCCAAAGTAACTAGCCAAGCCTTCTTGCCCAGGAAAGTATTTAGAATAGACAGGTCCAGTACTGGTCTCCAGGCTTTGTCCTTTCTGGGTACCAAGAAAAGGCGAGTAAAATCCTTGCCCCTGTTCTTGCTGTGGTACTTTCTGAATAGCCCTCATGTCCATGAGAGCAGAAATTTGATTTTGTGCCTCTGCCCATTGATTTTGTGGCAGGTCTGGCATACCTTTTGACCTTGGTAGGGTATGAAAGTGGAACCTGTAACCCTGTGAAACAATATTCAGTGCCCATTTGTCCTGGGTGATCATGTGCCAATTTTGTGAGAAAAGTGCTAGTTTTCCCCCTAAGGGTGCTGCCAACAGGTAAGTGCTTGGCATTTGTAGAGGAAAGTCATTAGGCCTGTTTCCTATAAGGTTGTGATTTGTCTTCTCCGCATTTGGGGGCAGAAGCACCCCACTGTTTGGGTCTGTATGAGCCTTGAGGCTGAGATCTTCCTCTTTGGGTGTCTGTATCTGCCTCTTTGTGGTCTGTCTGACACTGGAAAGGACCAATTTTTAGAAGGGCAGTTCCTGCTAAATCTAGGTGGCTGAAAGTACAGTTTTGTACCTACCATAAATGTAGATGTCCGAACTGGATAGCATCTGCAGTCATAACAACTGGGTTGTCCTGTCGTCAGGCAGCCCTTCAGTCGGCCGGATTCCAAAGTCCGGTCCGCTTCGCTGATGTCGCACTTCACCCGACGTCATCTCTGTTGGTCTTCGGGTATAAAGGCATCAGCCGACGCCATTTTCCTCAGTGTTTCTTGCCCCAGATGCCAGTAGCCCTCTTGAAGGCTAAAATTTTGGATAGATGCCAATGTTTCCAAAAAGATAGAGGTAAACACAAACATAAGCATGTATGTACATATATACAAACAAATACACCATAAAAGACTCCCCCCCACCAGCTAGCTATTAGGAGGGTAAACATCCTAGGAGTACCACAGAGGGGAAGGAGGGAGGGTAATCCTGACTGCAGATGCTATCCAGTTCGGACATCTACATTTATGGTAGGTACAAAATTGTACTATGTCCTTCATGGATGCATCTGCAGTCATAACAACTGGGTAGAATACCATAGCCAACTAGGGGAGGAGGATAAAGGTAAATTATGGTGTGTTTAGGATCCCTTGCAGTACAGCAGTGGCAAACCCTGCTCGGGATCTGGAATATAGAGGCAAATTGTAATGCTTGGCAAATGTATGCACGGAGGTCCAAGTAGCCGCCTCAATAATGTCTTTGGTTGCCACCGTAAGAAGGCTGTGGTAGTGGCTGTTGCCCTTGTAGAATGAGGTCTTATGTTCTGTGGAATTGGTTTTCCATGGAATGAGTAACAGAATCGTATGCAATTTCCTGTCCATTTGGAGATTGTCTGTTTGGAAATAGCTTTTCCTTCCCTTCCTGTTGCATAAGCTACAAAAAGTTGGTCAGTCTTTCTGCTATTTTTGTTCTGTCCAAGTAGTAGCGTAGCTGTCTATGTACATCCAAGGTATGCAGTATTCTTTCCCCTCTGTTTTGTGGGTTGGGAAAGAAGGTAGGTAGGTGGATTGCCTGGTTTAAAGACACTCTGGATACCACCTTAGGCATAAAAGTAGGATTAGTCCTCATGGACACTCTATCTTGGTGGAAGATTAGGAAGGGTTGCACCGCCATTAAGGCCTGTAGTTCTGAAACCCTCCTTGCTGAAGTAATTGCCAGTAGGAAAGCAGTTTTCCATGACAGGTGTTGTAGGTCTGCTGTTGCTGCTGGTTCAAAGGGTGATAGTGTCAACTTTTCTAGCACAAAGTTTAAGTCCCAAGCTGGTAATGGTGGCTTCCTTGGAGGTTTTACATTCTTGATTCCTCTGAGAAACTGCCTGAGCAAAGGGTGCGAAAAAACAGGTGGATCAAAGCTGTATTCTGCTGAAATAGCTGATGCATGTATCTTGATGGAGGAGTAGGACAGGCCTGAATGAAGAAGTTCGCCAGGTACTCCAGAATGTTAGGCATATCTATGTTTGACACATCTTTTCCTCTTTCAGTACTCCAAATGACAAACCTTTTCCATTTTCCAGCATAGTTCCTTCTTGTTGAAGGTCTGCGTGCTTCAAGAATAATGTCTTTAACTCTCTGGGAAAGCTCTGTGTTAGCTGCTGCTATGTGATGTTCCATGCAGTCAGTTGCAACGTTTTTAGGTTTGGATGCATGATGCTGTAGTTGTTCTGAGTTAACATCAAAGGCATCAGGGGAATTGGCCACATATTGTTCCGAGACATGCCCCTCAGTAGTGGGTACCAGTGTTGTCTTGGCCAGTTTGGAGCTATCAGGATTATCCTTGGACGTTCTTCCTTGATTTTTAGTAGTACTTTGTGTATCAAGGGAAGAGGTGGGAATGCATATGCTGTTAGGCCTTTCCAGCTGAAGGAGAGCGAATCCACTTTCCATGCTAGTGGGTGGAATGTCCTTGTGCAGAACTTTTTGAGCTGGTGATTGAGAGGTGATGCGAATAGATCTATCTGAGGCATTCCCCATTTCTTTGAGATGGTCTTGAAGATGTCCGGGTGCAGCTTCCATTCGTGGGCATCCGAAGTGGTTCTGCTTAGTATGTCTGCTAGAGTATTTTCTTTTCCCCGGTACAAATATTGCCTGTAACTGGATGTTGTAGCTGAGTGCCAGGGTCCACAGCTCCAAAGTCATTCTGCATAGGGGGTATGAATGAGTGCCTCCCTGTTTGTTGATGTACCACATGACTGTGGTGTTGTCCGTCCTTATCACCAACTGGCCCTCTTTGAGAAATGGTTTGAACTTTTGGATTGCCAGTTTTACTGCCAGCATTTCTTTTAGGTTGATGTGCAGGTGAAGTTGATCCTGTGTCCAGAGTCCTTGCACGCATTTGTCCAGCATGTGGGCGCCCCATCCTAGGTCTGAAGCGTCTGTTGTGATGGTCTGGCTTGCTTGACATCTGCGAAAGGGTAGGCCTGGGTTTGACTGGCATGCCTGAGCCCACCATAGGAACTCCTGTTTTAAGCATGGAATTAGTGGGATTTCTGTTTCCAGGCTGTGTCTGTGTTGGGACCATAAATTCTTTAGGTACCACTGTAGTTTTCTCATATGTAGTCTGGCAAATGGGACCAAGATTATGCATGATGCCATGAAGCCCAAGGCCTGGAGTACTTTTCTTGCTGTTATCTTGTTCAGTTTTGTTAGTGCCAAGAAGTAAAGAGGGAGTTCTTTTTGTTTTTCTGTAGTTAGGAATGCCATTTGTTTTACTGTGTCCAATTCCGCCCAAGAAGGTCCTTGTTTGGGATGGTATCAGCCTTGACTTTTGTAAATTGACTGTCTATCCCAGTGCTTGTAGCAAGTAAATGACCCTTTGTAAATCTGTTGTCAGCTTGCTTTTGTTGTCCCCTTGTAGTAGGCAGTCGTCCAGGTATGGGTAAATTTGAATTCCTGTAGTCTGCAATGGGCGATTACTGATGCCAGGCATTTTGTGAATGCTCTGCGGACAGTAGATAAGCCAAAGGGCAATGCTGAGAATTGATAGTGCTCTGATCCTGCAAGAAATCTGAGGTATCTTCTGCAGATTGGTCGAATGGGGACGTGCAGGTATGCCTCCTTGAGATCTAGAGTTACCAGCCAACACTCCTTGCCCAGCATGGGAAGAAGTTGCTGTAAGGTCAGCATTTTGAATTTTGGGACAATGATGTATGTATTTAAGGTGGACAGGTCGAGAATTGGTCTCCAACTTTTTCCTTTCTTGGAACTAGGAATAGTCTGGAGTAGAACCCTTTCCTTGCTCTGCTGTTGGCACTCTTTCCACACCTCTCATGTTTGCTAACTCCATTATCTGTTGCAGAGCCTCTGTCTTTTGATTTGGAGGTAGATTTGGCATTCCTCTTTTGACTGGTAAAGTGTGGAAGTGGAACCGTAGCCTTGATCTATGGTTTGTAAAATCCACTTGTCTTTTGTTATGTAGTGCCAGTTCTTTGAAAATAAGGTTAACTTTCCGCCTAAAGGAGCTGCTATTTGTTCCCTGGTAGGCGGATTTAGGGTTAAGTCACTGTGGTTGTGTTGATGTAGTGGCAGAGGTTGTGTCTGTGCCTCTGTTGTTACCTTGCCACTGTCGCCCTCTGTAGGCACCTCCTCTAGATTGCTTTCTGCCTCTGGAACGCCTGTTCCTGCCCCTTTGAGGCCTTGTGGAGTCAGGAAAGAACCAATCTTTGGCATACCAGTTCCTGCTAAACCTTGGGGATTGTACCTGCAAGAAATCTTTAACCGTTTGGACAGATTTTGCCTTTTCTTCCATTTTCTTCATAACCTGCTGGGCAGGTGTACCAAACAAACTTGTCTTATCCATAGGAGCATCTAGCAACTTAGCTTTAACATGATCCGTAAAGCTTGCTCTTTTAGCCATGCATGCCTTCTTATCACTGTGCCAGTCATGGCTGATCTAAATGAAGCCTCCAGTGCATCATAGCCACATTTTAAGGAATGGTTACTAACCTGTTGTATGTTATTTACCATTTCTAATACATATTTCTTATCAAGAGATTCATCAGTGGTTAGCTTTTTAGTTAATTGATCAAGCATAAACTGTTGGTATTGTATCATGTGAAACTGACAGTTTAAAGCTCTAGCTGAGAGAGTAGCTGAAGTGTAGACCTTTTTACCCCATCTGTCTAATGACCTTGCTTCCCTTTCAGAAGGAATAGGGTTTTAGCTATGGTCGCTACTGCCTTGGGACCCTGGGATATAGTTTCGGGTCTGCAAGTGGGGCCTTGTAAAGGTGGTGATGAGTATCTGGCACCCTGTAAAATCTGTCTGGTTTGGCAGGGGCTGGGGGTAAAGAATCTGGAGCGGAGCAGACATCATTGAAAGCATCATCCACCACAGAGAGAACAGGAGGTATAGCTAAGGGCCTGTGCTGTGGAAGGTGCAGAAAGGTCCTAAGTCTTTTTCTGGAATCTGAAAAATCCTGTTGCTGCCATTGGAACTGCTCTCGCATGGCATGTAAGGTTTCCCCAAAGGAGAATTCTTCTGGTGGGGAAGCAGCTGGAATGGAATCTTCAGCATCAGAATCTTCAAAATTGGAGAAAGGAGCCTCTGGCTGGTCAGTTATGTCTGATTCATCAGCAGAATCATCAGAGGAGACTGGCTCAGGGGGCTCTGCCCTAGGTCTCTTCTCTGGGGGCTGAAAGGCCCTGTCTGGGTGAGATTGAGATCCTCTGATTAATGAAATTAAATCTTCTGCCAAAGTAAGCATTTGAGAACTAGAAGAGGGCCTGGTAGTGGGGGGTTAACAGGCACTGTTTTAGTAGTCTTGGCTGCTTTAGCCCTGGCGAAGGCCTTAATGGACATGGCTGCTGGAGGCCTAGCTGCACCACGTGCTGGGGTAGAGACATCCAAGGGAATGGTGTCTGATAAATCAGTGGCAACCACCGTAGTGGATAAAATTTCAGAGGCCGATTCAAGAGTGGTAGCAGGGGCCTCAGTTGTAGAGATAGATTCAGCTGTACTTTGAGCAGTTTTCGGTTTCGCCGAAACCGAGACACTCATGCTTGCTTAACCATGGTTTCGTCGAAACCGCGACCGCGAGTGTGGGTCTTTATCTTTGTGTTTTTGGCAGATTGGGAAGTCGGAGGATCCGACGGCATAATGTACGCAAAATCAGAACCAAAAACTGTTCTGCAAACTCCGACCGGCGCCTAAGCCGCTCGGTTGAAAGAAGCACAGGCCGAACAGGCTGCTACGTCGTGGGCTGGGCCTAAACAAGGCAGGCAATGAGAGTGGAAATCTTTATGAGGTATTTGTTTCCCACAGGTTAAACAATTATTAACTTTTTCTGACATCGGCTGAGGCAAGAAAGGTTCCCCAACGGGGTACTTAGCTTTAGAAGTCGTATTCGGTAGAAGTAATCTCTGGATCCGACCGACCGGCACTTGCGAACAGCTTCTGCTTCGGGCGCCATGCGTCAAGAAAGACTGAGGAAAATGGCGTCGGCTGATGCCTTTATACCCGAAGACCAACAGAGATGACGTCGGGTGAAGTGCGACATCAGCCGAAGCCGGACCCGGACTTTGGAATCCGGCCGACTGAAGGGCTGCCTGACGACAGGACAACCCAGTTGTTATGACTGCAGATGCATCCATGAAGGACATCCTGTAAGAAATCCTTTACTGTCTGCATTGATTTTGCTTTATCCTCCATTTTCTTTAACACCTCTTCTGCCTTAACACCAAACAAAGTATCATGCTGTAATGGAGCATCCAATAATTTTGCTTTAACATGATCAGGTAAACACTGTTCTTTTAACCAAGCATGCCTTCGAATAACAGAACCTGTAAGTGCGGCTCTGCAAGATGCCTCTAATGAATCAAAACCACACTGCAAAGTATGCTTTCCCACTTGTTCAGCTGCATGCAATAAATCCTGCATTTCCTTGTTCTCAGAACATTCAGAGCTTGTAAACATTTTCTGTTTTAGCAAAGACATTAGGTACTGTTGATATTTAAGCATGTGAAACTGGCAGTTTAAAGCCCTTACAGCTAAAGTAGCAGAGGTGTAAACTTTTTCCCCCCATCTGTCCAGTGCTCTAGAATCTCTATCAGAGGGAACAGGGTTTTTTGCAGTGGAAGCCTTGACCCCCCTTGGGACCCTGAGAAATAGTTTCTGGATCAGCAGCAGGGTTTTTATAAAGAAATTTATGAGAATCTGGAACCCTGTAGTACCTATCTGGCTTCACTGGTGCAGGGGGTAAAGAATCAGGAGTCAAACTGGATTCAGAAAAAACTTCATCAACAATATCTAGTACAGAGGGGATAGCAAGAGGCCTGTGCTGAGGCAATAAAAGAAAGTCTCTGAGCCTTTCTTGGATTCTGAATAATCCTGGCTCTCCCAATGGAAATGTTCCCTCATGGTGTGCAGGGTTTCCCCAAAAGAGTAGTCCTCAGGAGGAGAGGCTGAAGGGATAGATTCTTCAGCATCAGAGTCCTCATATGGAGGAAGAGGATATCCCTGTTGTGAAGAGGAGTCAGAAGAAATAGAAACCTGGTCAGAAGAGTCATAGTCAGGGTCTTGCCTAGGCCTTTTATCAGGAGGGGGATGGGAGCCCCTGATCAAAGTAATTAGGTCCTCGGCCATTTTGAGCATCTGTTTCTTTGGCATGGATGACAGTCCAGGAGAATGCTGTACTTGTTTCTTTGTCTTTAATGGTGTTTTAGACTTTGCCTTGGCTGCTGAAGAGGTCTTGATAGTAAGCTGTGTAGGTCTGAAAACACGCTCAGAAGCCGATGCCTGCTCAGCGGCTCTGGACCCATCTGAGGGAACTGCTTCCGTAGGCCCAATACCTTGAGTTTCCTGAGGACTAGGTGTCTCCACGTGGGAGTCGGAGGCGGCCTGTGTCTCTGAGGTAGCGGGTGTCAGGGGCTGCGAAAGCGCCTCACTGAAAACCGGCGATTGGCCTAGAAACGGCTTCGTCATCGGTTTTGGACCTCGGATGCCTGTCTTTTTCTTTGTCCTTGCGCTTTTTATGTACTCCGGTCGTCAGTTGTTCCGACGGCATTATATAGTTAAACCGTCAGCCAAAGTAATGAAAAGCAAAATTGAACAGACACTTAATAGTGTGTTGGTTGAATCTAGCACAAAACCGACAACTAGCAACGTCGTGGTCAGGGCCTAGGCAAGGAATACAGTAAGAATGAAAATCCTTATGAGGTATTTGCTTCCCACATGAAATACAATTGTTAACTTTTACTGACATCGGACTGGAGCAAAAAAAAGTTTCCCCAACGGGTTACTTAGCTTTACTGAAGACTTCGGATCTGAAATTCAATTTAGAAAATCTCAGGAGTCGGCCGACCGGCACTTGCGAACTGCTTTTGCTTCAGGCACCGCACGGCAAGAAAGACTGAAGAAAATGGCGTCGGCTGCATCTTATATACCCCTGGCGCACTGACGTCAGGGAAGAGGCGAAAGCAACCGACGCCGGACTAGGACTTTGGAATTCGGGCTGACTGCGGGTAGCCTGCCAGCAGGATAACCCAAGTGTAATAACTGCAACAGTGAAACACGATGAACATCAGAAGGAATACTACTGCGTCTGTCTCACTGAAGGTATAGAAACACAATGCACAAGATTTGCAGATGTAGTCTGACTTGATCACTAATTTAACTTAATACAATATCAGTTGCCAATGCATACAACACAAAAGTATGACCGAGGCAGGAAAAGATGTACATGAAAACAAGCAGCACTGACTGAATGGGGGAACAGCATAGTAGCAGATCTGAAGCAGTGCATGATTATGATGTGTATAGATCCTCACAACTTAAACAAATGGATGACAATCAGAACCATCTGCTTCAAACTGGAGAAGCAGCTACAACTACGCCTGATGCTAACTTCTTTTCTTTTCTGTGCTTTCACAAATCCGTGCACCCACACAGAGTGTACTTCCCATACTGATGGGCTTTTATGTGTATAATGTTTAATGACTCCATTTATCAAGAGTTATACCTACATATCTATGATACAAAAAATTCATGTGACACATATGAGAGTTACCAAATGGAAGGAAAAGATACATTCCATTTTTAACCAGCCAAAAATCTCTGAAACAACTCAAGAGAAGTTACCAAATGAAAAACCAGCTACTCCTTGGACGAAAATGTGAGTGGTTCTGCCTCTACATAAAGATGGCCAATACATTCCTTGTGTTGACTATTGCCCATAATACCCAGCACTAATGGTACAACTGTATGAGAGAACCTGTTATACACAAAACAGAAAACTATCTTTTGCTGGGCATGCTATACAGCATGAAGAAAAACCAGGAAACAATCTGTAAGCATGAGCCAAGAATTCCATTTTTATGAAGCAATGGGAATTTAAACACTACATCAAGTCCTAAATATCCACAGATGAATGAACAAGTTGAACTTGTAGCTCAAACTGTAGGAGAAATCTGTTGAGGAAAAGTAACAGCTCAAAAAACTCAGACTGCTAGCTTTAAATTCTGGAATACAGAAATACACCTTTACAACTGGTAGGACCTTCATCAGCACAACCGGTAATGAGAAAACATCTTACAGCTAACCTACCCAAATCTCTACTACATGACACTTTCCATAACACAGTAACTGAAACTCTCTGCTTCCTGAAGAAATGGGAACTAACCAGGCAAAGGGCTATTTCTGTGGGATCCACAAGGATTAGACAGTGAACTAACAGCAATATAAAAACATAGTCAATGTCAACTTTAGTCGGTGGTATAATCTTGATTTTCCAATTAATTTTACCTGGAGACTTCTTGCTTGAGCGGGATGGCACCATATATCCTTGGCGGGGTAAGAGAGGTGATGAAGGCAATGACATAGATATTCCCTTGGTTGAAGTCACTCTGTAGAGATCTTCAGATATCCCATAACCAGTGTTACTGCTTGGAACAGCAGATGACTGTTGTATGTCCTCCTGGTAGTAGTCACCATCTACAAATATATGGTAATTACAGGTCAAATGTTCATTAATGAAATAACATCTGAAGTACATATCAGAATACATCATCTGCACTGTATTGGCTAACTTTTTTCTGAAATCAGTTTGGCCTGCCTACAAAGAAATTTCTTTCAGAATGAATGAGACTGCCTCCTCTGTGATTACAAGACATTTAATCTTTTTAGCATTCTCCATGTCTGTCAATTTCTTAGTTAAGAAAAGAATAAAAGTTATGTACTCACCATAATGTTCCATCTGTGTTGCCCATTTTCATTCTTCCTCAACTGTTGGGTTCGGATCCCACACTTGAATCTGCATTGGCCGCTTTTCCTAGCTCGTAGAGCACAAACTCTCAAGCTCCTCCCTTTCCCCATAGCACCCTAGCCACCTTACATACCTTAGAGCTAGCTTGCTGCCAATAGACCCATATAAGAAACATGAAACAACGGAATATGGGACTCAAACAAAGCAAAAGTGTTTCCTCTAATATCCTTCGATTTTCCAGGAGTAAAGAAAGGAATAGGGTTGGTGGGAAGGAATTTGAGGAAGAGTGAAAATGGACAATAGAGATGGAATGCTATGGAGAGTACACAACTTCTTTATCTGATGTTGTCATTTTCATTCATTCCTCAAGTGTTGAGACAGAGTCCCCAGCTACCTGAATCCAAGGTGAACTCTAAAGAAGAATATTCCTGAGCACAGCTGAGACCAAAGCTGCTCTTCCCCTAGAGACCAGATCCAATCTGTAATGACCAATAAAGGTATGAGGCTTAGCCCAAGTTGCAGCTGCACAAATATAGTACAGTTCTGTACACTTACCATAAATGTAGATGTTCGAGTGTATCCACTGTTGCAGTCATCACACTTGGGTTATCTGCAGCAGGTAGCCCTCAGTTGGCCCGAATACCAGAGACTTAGTATTTCTGCTTCGGTTGCTGTAACTTCAGGACCGACGTCAGGTCGTCAAGGGTATAAAAACAGACAGCCGACGCCATTACATCAGTTTTTCTTGTCCCAAATGTCAGGAGCCCCCAAATAGGGAGCTAAGTTATGGTGGAAAAAACACCACCAGTAAAAAGTAAATACCAAAAGCCCTGTAAGGGGTGAGTAAGAGAGATAGAGAAGGAGAGATAGAGAGACAATGGGCTGGAGGTTGGGAAACCAGGACTGCAACAGTGAATACACTCTAACATCTACATTTATGGTAAGTGAACACAACTGTACTATGTTCTTCGTGTTTCACTGTTGCAGTCATCACACATGGGTTGATTCCCAAAGCTGAAGTATGGGTTGCAAAACCTGTCCTGGATTTGAAAAAGACAGGCAGGTGGTAATGGCTTGGTGAAGGTGTGAACAGAACTCCAAGTTGCAGCTTCCAGAATGTCCCTGGTAGGAACTCCTCTGAGAAAGGCTGTAGAGGTTGAAGTTCCCCTCGTGGAATGCATTCTGACCCCCATGAGGGGGTGGTTTCCCATGGTGTTTTAACAGAAATGGATACAGTGTGCTATCCATTTGGAGATGGTTTATTTTGATATGGCCATGCCCTCTGCCCCTGGTGCAAAGCTGACTAGTAACTGGTCAGATTTCCTGAAGGGCTTAGTCCTATCAAGGGAGAATCTGAGCTGTATGTGAATGTCTAAAGAGTGTAGGATCCTTTCCCCTTTATTTTGGGGTTTAGGGAAAAAGGTGTGCAAAAGGATAGATTGGTTGAGAGCCACACTGGACACCACTTTAGGCATAAAAATAGGGCTAATCCTGAGGGAGACCCTGTCAGCATGAAAAATAATGAAGGGTTCCACAGCCATATGTGCTTGCAGCTCAGACACTGTTCTAGCTGAAGTGATGGCCAGAAGCAAGGCTGTTTTCCAAGAGAGGAATGTTAACTCTGCTGACACTGCAGGCTCAAAGAGGGGTAGCGTGAGCTTTTCCAGCACAAAATTAAGGTCCCAAGCAGGAGTAGGGGGCTCTTCTTGGTGGCCTTAAGTTGTCAGCCCCTCTCAGGAACTGTTTGATGAGAGGGTGAGAGAAGAGAAGTAGCTTAGTGCTCTAATGAGCAGAGATGGCAGAGGCATGGATCTTAAATGGAAGAGAAGGATAGGCCCCTGTGGAGTAGGTTTGCTAGGTAGTCCAGGATGAGAGGTAAGGAGGGCTGTGCTGTAGCCGCTCCTTTAGAGTGAATCCAGGAACAATACCTTTTCCACTTATCAGCATAGGATTTCCTTGTACTGGGTCTTCTGGCTTCATGAATGATGTGCAGCACCTGCTTGCTTAGGCTGCCCACTGGAGGAGAATTCAAGGAATAAACCAGGCTGCAAGGTTCAGGGTATGCAGTTGCAGATGCAAGATCTGTCCCTCCTGCTGAGTGAGGAGGGTTGGGATCTGGAGTAGGTGCCATGGTGGCACCTGTGACAGACTGCGCAGCAGTGGGTATGAGAGTTAGCGTGGCCAGTCTCGGGCAATCAGGATTGCCCTTGGTCTTTCCAACCTTATCTTGAGTAGCACTCTTGTAAGAAGAGGCAGAGGGGGAAATCCATAGACTGAGAGGTTTACCCACTGGAAGGATAGGGCATCCATTTTCCAGGCCTTGCTGTGAGGTACCCTGGTGCAGAATTTGCTGAGCTGGTGATTGTAGGGGGAGGCAAATAGGTCCACCTTTGGGGTACCCCATTTCTGGGTTAGAAGGCTGAAGGTGTTGAGGTCTAATTGCCACTCGTGTGGGTCCAGGAGATTTCTGCTTAAGTCATCTGCCAGAGAGTTTTGTTTGCCTGGCAGGAATTGAGCTTGCAGGTGAATATGCATCGCCAAGGCCGTGTTCCACAGGGTCATGGCTAGCCTGCAGAGTGGGCAAGAGTGTGTTCCCCACTGCTTGTTGATGTACAAAATCACTGTGGTGCTGTTGGTTTTAATCAGAAGGGGGCCTGGTGAGAGCAGGGATCTGAAAGCTGTATGAGTGTGCTGAACATATAGAATCTCTTTTTGGTAAATGTGCAGATGAATTTGGTTTGGGCTTCAGTGGCCCTGAATGCACCTGCCATCCAGATGTGCACCCCAGGCATAGTCTGATGCATCTGTAGTTAGGGTCTGGGCAGCGTGGCGTTGTGTAAAGGGAATTCCCTTGTTGTGGTTGCATGCTGCTGCCCACCAAAGAAACTCTGTCCTGAGACAAGGTATGATAGTTTCCAGGTCCTGAGAATGTTGGCACCAAAGACTTTTTAAGTACCATTGAAGTTTCCTCATATGCAGTCTGGCATATGTAATTAGTAGAATGCAGAAGGCCATGAAGCCTACAGCCTGCAGGATTTTCCTTGCGGATAGCTGGGTTCTGGTGGCCATTTGAGTGAAGCAGCCTGTCAGATAGGCTTGTTTTTCTGGAGTAAGGAATGCCATCTGGGATGATGTGTCCAAACTTGCTCCCAGGAATACAATTTTTTGACTGGGGACTAGTTTTGACTTCTTTTCATTGATAGTGTACCCCAGGGAGGTTAGAAGGTCCTTTACAAATGTCAGGTGCTGTAACAGCTTTTCCTGACTGTCTGCTTGAATCAGGCAATTGTCCAAGTAAGGGTAAATTTGAATCTTTCTCTGTTTGCAATAAGCAATGGCTGGAGCCAGGCATTTTGAGAAGACTCTGGGAGCAGTGGATAAACCAAAGGAAAGTGCAGAGAAAGTACAGTTTTGTACCTACCATAAATGTAGATGTTCGAGTGCTCATACAGCTGCAGTCATTACAGATGGGTTATCCTGCCATCAGGTGGGTCCTCGGTCGGCCGAATTCAAAAGTCTAGGTCCGGCGTCGGTTGTCGTCGCTTCTTCCCTGACGTCAGTGCGGCAGGGGTATAAAAGAGGCAGCCGACGCCATTTTCTTCAGTTTTTCTTGCCCCAGATGTCAGGTGCCCCCAGAAGGAAGGCAAAACATAATGTTATGCAAACATGCAATATAGATAAATCAAAAAGCACTAGTTGCAAGCAAATACACCATAAAATACCCCAAATAGGTTGTATGATAAAGGTGTTTGTCATAAGGGCTGTCCTAAGAGGGGACGGAGGGGGGGTAACCTGGACTGCAGCTGTATGAGCACTCGAACATCTACATTTATGGTAGGTACAAAACTGTATTATGTTCATCGTGCATACAGCTGCAGTCATTACAGATGGGAAGAATCCCAAAGCTAAGTAAGGGTGGTAGGCACTAAGTGGAACTAGTAGCGAGGATGCCCTGCAAGACTGCTGTGGCAAAGCCTGCTCTAGATTTTGAGTATAGTGGAAGGTGGTAGTGCTTGGAGAAAATGTGCACTGAACTCCAAGTAGCTGCTTCCAAAATGTCCTTGGTAGGGACCCCCTTGAGGAAAGCTGCAGAGGTAGCTGTGGCCCTGGTGGAGTGGGATCTGATGTATGCAGGCACAGATTTTCCATGAAATGAATAACAAAAGTGTATGCAGTTGGCTATCCATTTTGAAATTGTCTGTTTGGAAATAGCCTTTCCTTGAGCACCTGTAGCATAGGACACAAAGAGTTGCTCAGATTTCCTGAATGGCCTTGCTCTGTCCAAATAATAACAAAGTTGTCTGTGAATGTCCAAGGAATGTAGTAGTCTCTCCCCTTTGTTCTGTGGGTTTGGATAAAAGGTAGGCAAGTGGATAGTCGAATTCAAAGCTACACTGGATACTACCTTTGGCATGAAGGTAGGGTTGGTTCGTAAGGAAACTCTCTCCTGATGGAAAATGATGTATGGTTGCACAGCCATGAGGGCCTGTAGTTCTGAAACCCTGCGTGCTGAGGCGATAGCCAGAAGGAAGGCTGTTTTCCATGACAGGTATTGTAGCTATGTTGAAGAAGCTGGCTCAAAGGGGGGCAGGGTCAGCTTTTCCAATACGAAGTTGAGGTCCCAAGCTGGAACTGGTGGTTTCCTTGGGGGCTTTATATTTTTGGCCCCTCTGAGGAACTGCCTTAAGAGAGGATGTGAGAATAAAGGAGGGTCTGTGTTGTATTGTGCAGAAATGGCTGAAGCGTGGATCTTGATGGAGGAGAAGGAAAGGCCACTGTTTAACATCTCAGCTAGGTACTGTAAAATTTGAGGTATATTTATTACCCAAGGATTCTGGCCCTTTTCTTGATTCCAGGAACAACATTGTTTCCATTTGGCGGAGTAGGCTTTTCTAGTAGAAGGTCTTCTGGCCTCCAAGATGACATCCTGCATCTCCTTGGAGAGGAGAGTCTGTTGGGAAATTAAGGTATTCTCCATGCAGCTAGATTTAAGGTTTTGAGCTGGCTGTGAAGGGTTTGGTAGTTGTGCTGGGACAACAGAAGAGGGACTAGAGGTAGGATCCATGGTGGGGAGTGTGTCAGGCTCTTTAGGAGCGGATACCAGTGTTGTCTTGGCCAGTCTGGAGCAATGAGAATCATTTGTGGCCTCTCTGCTCTGGTTTTTAATAGAACTTTGGTCAGTAGAGGAAGAGGAGGGAAGGCATAGACTGTCAATGTTGTTCAACTGAAAGAGAGTGCGTCCACTTTCCAGGCCTGTGGATGATAGGTCCTTGAACAAAACTTTTTCAACTGGCAATTTCTGTGGGTAGCAAATAGATCTATGTCTGGCTGTCCCCATGCCTGAGTTATCTTTGAGAAAACTTGAGGATGCAACTTCCATTCGTGTGGATCTGTCATATTTCTGCTTAGGTTGTCTGCCAGTGTGTTTTCTTTCCCTGGCAGGAATTGTGCCTGTAGTTGAATTTGCAGTTCCAGTGCTGTGTTCCATAGGGTCATGACTTGCCTGCACAGGGGGTATGAATGAGTTCCCCCCTGTTTGTTTATGTACCACATGACTGTGGTGTTGTCTGTCCTTATCAATAACTGGCCTGGATGCAGTAGGTCCTTGAAGGTCATAAGAGTATTGTGCACGGCTAGCATCTCCTTTTGGTTGATGTGTAGGTGCTTCTCTTTTTGGGACCATTTTCCCTGAATGCACTGATCTGCCATGTGTGCTCCCCAGGCGTAGTCTGAGGCGTCTGCTGTGATGATTTGAGTTGCTTGAGGTACACAGAAAGGGAGACCTGTGTTTCTTTGGCATGCTTGAGCCCACCACAAAAATTCCTTTTAAAGGCATGGAATGAGTGGTATAATTGTTTCCAAGCTGTGGCTGTGTTGAGACCATAAGTTTTTTAGGTACCATTGTAGTTTCCTCATATGCAGCTTTGCACATGGGATTAGTAGGATGCAAGATGCCATGAACCCCAGAGCCTGCAGGACTTTCCTTGCAGTTAGCCTGGTGAACGTTGCCATTTTGTTGAAGTATTGAGACAGTTGCCCTTGTTTGTCTGGCATGAGGTAGGCCATCTGGGTGGTTGTATTTAAGCTGGCACCCAGGAAAATTATCTGTTGAGTTAGTTTTGATTTCTTTTTGTTCACTGTGTATCCCAGGAAGTTTAACAGTTTTATTACAAACGCCAGATGCTGCAATAGAATGTCCTTGCTGCCGCTTGGATCAGGCAGTCGTCCAAATATGGGTAGATTTGTATTCCTTGTAGTCTGCAGAAGGCAATTACTGATGCCAGGCATTTCGTAAACACTCTGGGCGCAGTAGATAAGCCAAAGGGCAATGCAGAGAATTGGTAATGGGTTGAACCTGCAAGAAATCTGAGGTATCTTCTGCAATCTTGTCTGATAGGGACATGCAAGTATGCCTCCTTGAGGTCCAATGTTACCAGCCAAGACTCCTTGCCCGGCATGGGAAGAAGCTGCTGTAATGTGAGCATCTTGAATTTTGGCACCTGTAGATGTGTTTAGGATGGATAGGTCTAAGATAGGTCTCCAATCTTTGTCTTTCCTTGGTACCAGGAATAGTCTGGAATAAAAACCTTGACCTTGTTCTTTTGTAGGTACCTCTTGAATCGCTTTAATGTCCACGACAGCGGAAATTTGTCTTTGTGCCTCTGCCCTTTGATTCTGTGGCAGGTTTGGCATGCCTCTCATTTTTGGAAGGGTGTGAAAGTGGAACCTGTAGCCTCTGTCTATAATGTCCAGAATCCATTTGTCTTTTGTAACAATATGCCAATTTTTTGAAAATAATGCCAGTTTTCCGCCCAAAGGTGCTGCCATTAAAGCTTTGCTTGGCAGGTATAGGGGGAAGTCATTGTGTCTGTTTTCTAAAGGACTGTGATCTAACTTCTCCACCTCTTGGGGTTGGTGCTTGCCATTGTCTTGCTCTGTAAGATCCTTGAGGTTGTCCTCTACCCCTTGGGCGTCTGTATCTGCCCCTTTGATGTCTGTCCGTGGCTGGAAAGGACCAATTTTTTGAAGGCCAGTTTCTGCTGAAGCGTGGAGGTTGCACCTGCAGGAAATCTTTCACTGTTTGCATTGATTTCGCTTTTTCATCCATTTTCTTTAGTACCTCCTCAGCTTTAACACCAAACAATACATCTTTTTGAAGAGGTGCATCTAATAACTTTGCTTTGACATGATCTGGTAAGGTTTGCTCTTTGAGCCAAGCATGTCTACGTATAACAGACCCGGTGGCAGCAGCTCTACATGAGGCCTCTAAAGCATCAAAACCACACTGCAAGGTATGTTTACCCACTTGCTCTGCACCATGCAACAAATCCTGCAACTCTTTCAAATCTGGTTGTTCTGTTTGTGTCATTTTGCTTTTCAACTGAGATAACAACAACTATTGGTACTTTAACATATGGAATTGACAGTTTAATGCCCTCATGGTTAAAGTGGCAGAAGTATACACCTTTTTCCCCCACCTTTCTAATGCTCTGGAATCTCTCTCTGAAGGTAAAGGGTTTTTAGCAGTAGAGGCCTTTATTCCCTTGGGACCCTGTGAAATAGTTTCGGGGTCAGCAGTATGGCTTTTATAAAGGAACTGGTGGGAATCAGGAACCCGGTAATACCCGTCTGGTTTAACAGAGGCTGGCGGTAAAGAATCTGGATTAAGGCTGGCTTCTGTGTACACATCATCCAAAATATCTAAAACAGGATGGATAGCCAAGGGCCTATGCTGGGGGAGCAGTAGAAATTCCCTGAGTCTTTTCTTGGAATCTGAGTAATCTTGGCCTTCCCAGTGAAAGTGTTCCCTCAATGTATGCAGGGTTTCCCCAAAAGAGTAGTCCTCAGGGGGGGAGACCGAGGGAATAGACTCCTCAGCACCAGAGTCTTCGAAAGGGGAATAGGCGTAATCCTGGTCCTCAGAGTGTTCTGAGGTAATAGAAGCCTGGTCTGAGGAAGGGTAGTCTTCCTCCAATCTGGGTCTTTTGTCAGGGGGGGGGGGTTGAGAACCCCTGATGAGAGTAATCAAATCCTCAGCCATTTTAAGCATTTGCTTTTTAGGCATGGGGCCTTGAGAGGAGGTCTGAGGACCCTGTTTTTTAGCTTTCATGGCTGCTTTAGATTTAGTGAAGGATTTAATAGAGAAGGTGGAAGGCCTGAAGATGCCTTCAGAAATGGCAGGCCTGACTAAATTTTGAGTTTCCCCACCAAGAGTGGCGTCGGTATCTGCAGTAGGTAAGGAGACCGAGGAGCCTGCGACCTCAGGTACTGAAGTCACTGGTAATGTAGTTTCATCGGTATTCAGGGGCTGCGTAGGCGCCTCGCTGAGAACCGGAGAACCAGTAGTCGGCCTAAGCGTGATCTCCGTACTCGGTGCGGACCTCAGATGTCGGTCCTTATCTTTGCGTCTTTTGCTCAAAACTGGTGTCGGTGTATCCGACAACATGATATAATTAAATTTTTTGCCAAAATAATGAAGGGCGAACTCCGCCCGGCGCTTAATAGTGCGTTTAAGCAAGGTATACAGAAAGAGTGGAAATCCTTATGCGGTATTTGCTTCCCACAAGAAATGCAATTATTAACTTTGTCTGACATCGGTCTGAGGCAAGAAAAGTTTCCCCAACGGGGTACTTAGCTTTAAAGAAGACTTCGGCTGAAATACTTTCGTAAATCTCAGGAGCTGGCCGACCAGCACTTGCGAACTGCTTCTGCTTTAGGCACCGCGCGGCAAGAAAGACTGAAGAAAATGGCGTCGGCTGCCTCTTTTCTACCCCTGCCACATTGACGTCAGGGAAGAAGCGACGACAACCGACGCCGGACCTAGACTTTGGAATTCGGCCGACCGAGGACCCGCCTGACGGCAGGATAACCCATCTGTAATGACTGCAGCTGTATGCACGATGAACACCTGATGATGCATAGATCCTGCCCTGAAACGTAGATATTTCCTTCATGAGTCCCTGATAGGGATGTGCAGATAGGCTTCCTTTAGGTCTAGGGTGGCTAATCAGGCATCTTTGGACAGCATAGGGAGAATCTACTGTAGGGTGAGCATTCTGAATTTCGGTACCACCGGGAAGGTGTTTAGAATGGATAGATCTAAGATTGGGCGCCAGGTGCCCTCTTTTCTGGGTACGAGGAAAAGTCCGGAATAAAACCCTTGGCCTATCTGTTCTGCAGGAACAGGCTGAATTGCCCTTATGGATAGCAGGGATTGAACTTGGTTTCGTGCCTCTGCCCACTGGTTTGGAGGAAGGTCTGGGAACCCTTTTGGGGTTGGCAGCGTGTGGAAATAAAATTTGTACCCCTGGGATACTATGTTGAGGACCCATCGATTGTTGGTGAGGGAGGCCCAGTTTTCTGCATGGTGGGCAAGTTTTCCTCCTAGGGGCATGAGCAATTGGGCAGAGGTGTGGAGAGGAGTTGAGAAGTCATTGTGAATTCTTTCCATAAGGGGGTGGCTTAGCACCCCCTGTTTTAGAAATAGAGATACTCTATTGCTTAGATCTCTGCATACCCTGAAACTGTAATCTGGGGGGTCTGTTTCCCCTGGATCTAGTTTGAGGTGGCCTTGAGGGGGCTGGAAAGGACCAATGTTTCAAGGGGCCTACTGAATTTTGGAGGCTGCACTTGCAAAAAATCTTTGACTGTCTGCACAGACTTGGCCTTTTCTTTCATCTTTTTTAAAACCTCTTCTGCTTTAGTGCCAAACAGATTGTCCTTGTTCAAAGGAGCAGCCAGTAATTTTGATTTGACATGGTCTGGCAAGGTCTGTTCCTTAAGCCAAGCAGGCCTTCTAAGTACAGAACCTGTGACTGCTGCCCTGCAGGATGCTTCTAGGGCATCAAACCCACACCGAAAGGTATGCTTGCTGACTTGGATTGCAGAATGCATAAGCTCCTGTAATTCTTTATTTTCTGCACAGTCAGGAAAGGTAGATAATTTTTGCTTAAGTTCCACAGTATGTTGCTGGTGTTTCAGCATGTGGAACTGGCAATTCAATGCTCTAATGGCGAGAGTTGCAGAGGTGTATATTTTTTACGCCATCTGTCTAAAGCTCGGGAATCCCTGTCCGAAGGGGTGGGATTCTTAGCTGTAGTTGCTTTTACTCCTTTAAGTCCTTGGAAGATGACCTCTGGGTCAGCAGTAGGGTTTTTGAAAAGAAATTTGTGAGAGTCAGGGATTCTGTAAGTACCTGTCTGGTTTCCTTGGAGCAGGGGGTAAAGTATCAGGAGTTAGACTGGATTCTATGAAGACATCCTCCACAACATCCACAACAAAAGGGACAGTGAAGGGTCTTGTGCTGTGGTAAATCTAAAAAATCCCTGAGTCTCTTTTTAGACAGAGGATAATCCTGGCATTCCCAGTGGAAATGCTCTTTCAAAGTATGTAGGGTTTCACCAAAAGAAAAATCCTCTGGAGGGGAAGCAGAAGGAATGGATTCATCTGCATTCTGAATCCTCATAGGCAGATAAAGGCATGTTTTTATATTCAGAAACCTCAGAGTCATTGGACTCTTGGTCAGTTAAAGCTGCTGGGGACAGGTCTCTTTCTTTTAGCAGGGAAAGACTGGCTTCCCCTAATCAGCATGATCAGGTCTTCTGCCATTTTAAGCATTTGAGATTGTGGCAGGGAAGCAGGCACTTGAGTTTGGGTTGTCCGTTTTTTAGGCGTACCTCGTACTCTTGGCCTTAGAAACTCAGTAGTTTTAGAAAGAACTGAAGACATGAAAGAAGTTGTCAGTTTGTGTCTAATATCGGTAATACGGAGAATTTCCTCAGAAGCTGTTGCCTGCACAGTGGCTCCGGACCCATCCAAGTTAGAGACATCTGCAGGTTCCGTAGTCAAAGAAGTCTCTCACGGCATACTGGACTCCGAACGGGTCTCAGTAGCGGCCTGCGAATCCATCGAAACAGGCATCAGAGGCTGCAAAAGCTCCTCACTGTGTACCGGCTAACTGGCGACTAGCTTAACGAAAGAGTCATCGGCAGTTCTGGACCTGAGCGGTCTGTCTCTGTCTTTATCCTTACGTTTTTTCAGAAGATCGAGAACGAAAGTATTTAGCTACAGTAAGAGCCCGACAACTAATAGTTTGGGCACTGAACAGCACAAAACCGACAACAAGGTACGTCGTGGTAAGGGCCTAAACAGGTGACACAGTAAGAATGGAAATCTCGGTGTGGTATTTGCTTTCCACAGGCGAGACAATTGTTAACTTTTTCTGACATCGGTTAGAGCAAGAAAAAGGATCCCCAATGGGGTACTTAGCTTTAGAAGACTTCAGGGTGATTAAATTTCGGAAATGAAAACTCAGGTAGCGGCCGACCGGCACTTGTGCAAACTGCTTCTGCTTCGGGCTCCTCGACAAGAAAGACTGATGTAATAGTGTCGGCTGCCTGTTTTTATACCCCTGACGACCTGACGTCAGTCTTGAAGCGACAGCAACCGACACAGAAATACCAAGTCTCTGGTATTCGGGCTGACTGAGGGCTACCTGCTGGCAGATAATTCAAGTGTTATGATTGCAACAGTGAAACATGAAGATCATCATCCAGTGATGTTCTAGACAAAATGGCTGAAGAAGTTGTCATAGATCTAGATGAATGGGATTTAGGTGGTTTTGGTAAAGGTAAACCCACTTTTTTGTAGACAAAGGTAATACAATCAGTCAACCATTTGGCTAAGGTCACTTTGGAAACTGGTTTGCCTAATTTTGAATTAGAAAATGAAACAAATAATTGGTCAGTTTTCCTAATAGCTTTGGTTCTGTGAAGATAAAAACATTACTGTGTGTGAACATCCAACAAATGTAACATTTTCCTTTATCTGAAAAATTTGTAAGAATCACGAATAAAACTAGCAAAATATAAAAGTTAAGGTGAATTCTTTCATAAATCAAAAGCAGCATCAAACGTGTCTTTTAAAGAGTCCTTTATTGATGAAGACAATGATAGTGGGCAGATGAGCACTGTATTTCTAACATTAAAATAATTCTAAACATTTATATGCTTCAGATTCTTTTCAAAGTAAATTCTTTTAATTAGAAAACAAATAATTATCATCTGCTATGTCAAATAAGGTGAGCTGCTGTGGCTTAATGGGGATATGGTACCAAGTACCACTAAAGGCTAAATGATATATGATATAAACGATTGTCTCTACAAGTCTGATTATCCCTAGCGCTTTTAATATTTTTATGGACTAATGCTTTACTAAAAAAAAAAAAAAAAAATTAAACTACTGAAAAGAATTTGGCACACTTTACTGCCGATACCAAGACATACGCCCACACACAACCATTTGACAAACATATAAATCTCAACTTATACCTAGACTGCTCGACCAATGAGTGTGCTCATTTTTTACTGTTTGTCCTATCAGCTCCCTTCAAGAGTTTATCATTCTTCCAATCATGCAAAACGTGTCCTCACCACAGCCTAACCTGATCACACACAACCAATTTCTGTATACGCCCTATCAAATTTTTTTTTCATTTTACTCTTACACTATTTGTTCCAAGACATAGCTAGGCATCAAACACCTTCTCTCTCTCTCCGTACTAGCCCAATCATAAGCCCTCCCTTCACCCAACTGCCAATCTAAGTTTTTACTGTCCCAAACCAATCTCTATACTTCTCCATTGACTCCTAGACTAATCTGACTACTATTCTTCTCATTCAATCCCCGCACAGCCCTAGTGCCTCTGGCATATCAATCCAGCATCGCACACCCGCATACGATATGCTCTTCCCAGTGTTTCCTACCCTATCATTCGCACATTTCACTAGCCTATCACATCCTTCACCATCAAAACTATTTACTTGCTATTGGCTATTTTAACGCTATTTTAATGTTGTCTTTCAGCTTTTCCCGGTTAGGGGTCGCCACAGCAGAACTCCGGTCCGCTAATAATTGGCAGTAGATTTTCACGAACGCTGAGGTGCCAGCTCGACGTTCAACCTTCAACGAAGGCACGCCCATTTACACATGTCTTTTGAATGCTCACCCAACCGCGGGGAGGACATGCAGACTCCACACAGAAGGCACTCCCCGCACTCCAGCCGAGAATCGAACGGGAGAACCTCTTGTGAGGCAACAATGCTACCGCTGCACAACCGCGGAAGTCATTTTAATGCTACGCTTACCAAATTCACCCCCCTGCCCTATCAATACTTTTCATTTAGACGTGGGCCCTATCAGAACTCCACACATCTCAGTGGCTATATTCACAAGCCAGCTCCTCATTACTCTAGCCCATTAGCTAATTCCTTTGACCTATAAGAATTACCTTTTTCTAGCCCCTGGCCTATCACTACAACATCAGTAAAAGTATGCAATTAGCTCGCAACTACTGGCCAGTAGTCCTAACCTACCGCAACTTTCTTTTTCCCAGTCCCTACCCTATCAGATTAAACACAGTAAATGCTTAAGGCAGGTTTGTTATTGGCCCACCCTTCTCCTTATCTGACCTATCAGATGATACTCCATTATTTGTATTCTAATTAAAACTATTTTGAAAAGAATCTAACATATATAATTGATTTTAATGCTCATCTGGCCATGATCATTGCCTTCATCAATAAAGGATGCTTTAAAAAACACGTTTGATGCCGTTTTTGATTTATGAAAGAATTCACCTTGTTTTTTTGCTAGTGTTATTTGTCATTCTTATAGTTTTTTTGGCCCCAGCTGCTGGAGTTTGGCTTTTGGAGGCTTTAGACTAGCTTAAATAGTACAGTTGTGTACCTACCATAAATGTAGATGTTCGAGTGTATTCACTGTTGCAGTCATTACTCCTGGGTTATCCTGCTGGCAGGCTACCCTCAGTCGGCCAGAATTCCAAAGTCGAGGTCCGGCATCAGTTGCTGTCGCCTCTTCCCTGACGTCAGTGCGCCAGGGGTATAAAAGATGCAGCCAACGCCATTTTCTTCAGTTTTTCTTGCCCCAGATGTCAGGTGCCCCCAAATTAGTAGGCTGAAAAATATGCCAATAAAAATGCATAACATTTCCTTCATCTACAAGCAAATACACCAAATAGGTTGTATAGGATAGAGAAGTGCAGACAGAACCAGCAAAGAAAAGGGGGATGGTAGGTGGGTAACCTGGACTGCAACAGTGAATACACTCAAACATCTACATTTATGGTAGGTACACAAAGTACAGTTTTGTACCTACCATAAATGTAGATGTCCGAACAGGATAGCATCTGCAGTCATAACATATGGGTTGTCCTGTCGTCAGGCAGCCCTTCGGTCGGCCGGATTCCAAAGTCTGGGTCTGGCCTCGGCTGGTGTCGCACTTCACCCGACGTCATCTCTGCTGGTCTTCGGGTATAAAGGCATCAGCCGACGCCATTTTCCTCAATGTTTCTTGCCCCAGATGCCAGTTGCCCTCTTGGAAAACTAAATTTTGGGTAAATGCCAATGTTTCCAAAAAAAATAGGCAAACACAAAAAATAAGCATGTATGTACATATATACAAACAAATACACCATAAGAGATCCCCTCAGCTAGCTATTAGGAGGGTAAATACCCTAGGAATACCACAGAGGGGAAGGAGGTGGTAATCCTGACTGCAGATGCTATTCTGTTCGGACATCTACATTTATGGTAGGTACAAAACTGTACTATGTCCTTCAAGGATGCATCTGCAGTCATAACAAATGGGTAGAATACCATAGCCAAACTAGGGGAGGAGGAAGAAGAATTATGGTGTAGTTAGGATCCCTTGCAATACAGCAGTGGCAAACCCTGCTCGGGATCTAGAGTATAGAGGTAAGTTATAATGCTTGGCAAATGTATGCACGGAGGTCCAAGTAGCCGCCTCAATAATGTCCTTGGTTGCCACTCCTCGTAAGAAAGCTGTGGTAGTGGCTGTAACCCTTGTAGAGTGAGGTCTTATGTTCTGTGGAATTGGTTTTCCATGGTAGGAGTAACAGAATCTGATGCAGTTTCCTATCCACTTGGAAATTGTCTGTTTGGAAATTGCTTTTCCTTCCCTTCCTGTTGCATAGGCCACTAGAAGCTGGTCAGTTTTTCTATTGTCCTTGGTTCTGTCCAGGTAGTAGCGCAACTGTCTATGTACATCCAAGGTATGCAGCAGTCTTTCCCCCCTGTTCTGTGGATTGGGAAAGAAGGTAGGTAGGTGGATTGCCTTTTTTAGAGACACTCTGGATACCACCTTAGGCATAAATGTAGGATTAGTTCTCATGGATACTCTATCTTGATGGAAGATTAGGAAGGGTTGTACTGCCATTAAGGCCTGTAGCTCAGTCACCCTTCTTGCTGACCTAATTGCCAGTAGGAAAGCAGTTTTCCAATATAGGTGTTGAAGATCGGCTGTTGCTGCTGGTTGAATGGAGGAGTGTCAATTTTTCTAGCACAAAGTTCAAGTCCCATGCTGGTAATGGTGGTTTCCTAGGAGGTTTTACATTCTTGATTCCTCTGAGGAACTGCCTGAGTAGAGGATGTGAGAAGACAGGGGGATCGAAGCTGTATTCTGCAGAAATAGCTGATGCATGTATCTTGATGGAGGAATAGGACAGGCCTGTATGAAGAAGCTCTGCCAAATACTCCAGGATGTTGGCAATATCTATCTTTGACACATCTTTTCCTCTTTCAGTGCTCCAAATGACAAACCTTTTCCATTTCCCTGCATAGTTCCTTCTTGTAGAAGGTCTGCGGGCCTCCAGGATAATGTCTTTAACCCTTTAGGATAAGTCCGGGTTAGTTGCTGTTATGTAATGTTCCAGGCAGTTAGTTGCAGAGTTTTTAGATTTGGATGCATGATGTTGTAGTCGTTCTGAGTTAACATCAAAGGCATCAGGGGTAGTGTCCACGTTCTCCCCCGTGACATGCTCCTCAGCAATGGATACCAGTGTTGTCTTGGCCAATTTGGAGCCATCAGAATTATCCTTGAACGCTCCTCTTTGATTTTCAGTAGTATCTTGTGCATCAAAGGAAGAGGTGGGAATGCATATGTTGTCAGGCCTTTCCAACTGAAGGATAGAGAGTCCACCTTCCATGCAAGTGGGTGGTATGTCCTTGTGCAGAATTTCTTGAGCTGGTGATTGAGTGGGGATGCGAATAGGTCTATTTGTGGCATTCCCCATTTCTGTGTGATGGCCTTGAAGATGTCGGTGTAGCATCCATTCGTGAGCATCCGAGGTAGTTCTGCTTAACATGTCTGCTAGGATGTTTTCTTTTCCCGGTACAAATATTGCCTGTAACTGAATGTTGTAGCTCAGAGCCATATTCCATAGGTCCAGAGTCATTCTGCATAGGGGGTATGAATGAGTGCCTCCCTGTTTGTTGATGTACCACATGACTGTGGTGTTGTCTGTCCTTATCATCAAATGGCCTTCTTTGAGGAATGGTCTGAAATTCTGGATTGCTAGTTTTACTGCCAGCATTTCTTTTACATTTATGTGCAGGTGCATTTGATCTGTGGTCCATAATCCTTGTATGCATTTGTCCAGCATGTGGGCCCCCCAACCTAGGTCTGAGGCGTCCGTTGTGATGGTTTGGCTTGCTTGAAAGTTGTGGAAGGGCAAGCCTGGGTTTGACTGGCATGCTTGAGCCCACCATAGGAACTCTTGTTTCAGGCATGGGATTAGTGGTATTTCGGTTTCTAAGCTGTGCCTGTGTTGAGACCATAAATTCTTTAGGTACCACTGTAGTTTTCTCATATGCAATCTGGCATGGGGGACCAGGATTATGCATGATGCCATGAAGCCCAAGGCCTGCAGTACTTTCCTTGCTGTTAGTTTGTTCTGCTTTGTTAATGCCAAGAAGTAATGAGGGAGTTGTTCTTGTTTTTCTGCAGTTAGGAATGCCATTTGTTTTACTGTGTCCAATTCTGCACCCAAGAAAGTTTTTGTTTGGGATGGTATTAGTCTTGACTTTTTTAAATTGACTGTGTATCCCAGGGCTTGTAGTAAGCAAATGACTCTTTGTAAGTCTTTTGTCAGTTTGCTTTTGTTGTCCGCTTGTATCAGGCAGTCATCCAGGTATGGATAAATTTGGATTCCCTGTAGCCTGCAATGAGCGATTACTGATGCCAGGCATTTTGTGAATACTCTGGGCGCAGTAGATAAGCCAAAGGGCAATGCTGAGAATTGATAATGCTCTGATCCTGCAAGAAATCTGAGGTATCTTCTGCAATTTGGTCGTATGGGGACGTGCAGGTATGCCTCCTGAGATCTAGAGTTACCAGCCAACACTCCTTGCCCAGCATGGGAAGAAGTTGCTGTAGGGTCAGCATTTTGAATTTTGGGACAATGATGAATGTGTTTAAGGCGGACAGGTCGAGAATAGGTCTCCAACTTTTCTCTTTTCTTGGTACTAGGAAGAGTCTGGAGTAGAATCCTTTGCCCTGTTCTGTTGGTGGTACTCTTTCCACAGCTCTCATCTTTGTTAATTGAGCTATCTGCTTTAGAGCTTCTTTTTTCTGATTTGGAGGTAGGTTTGGCATTCCTCTTTTTACTGGTAAGGTGTGGAAGTGAAACCTGTAGCCTTGGTCTATGGTCTGCAAAATCCACTTGTCTTTTGTGATATAGTGCCAATTTTTTGAAAATAAGGCTAGCTTTCCGCCTAAGGGTGCTGCTATTTGTTCCCTGGTAGGCGGTGTCAGAGCCAAGTCACTGTGATTGTCCTGTTGCAGTGGCAATGGTTGTGTCTGTGCCTCGCTGGTTATTGCCTTGCCACTGGCGTCCTCTGTAGGCACCTCCTCTGGATTGATTTCTGCCTCTGGAACGTCTATTCCTGCCTCTCTGAGATTTAGAGGAGTCTGGAAAGGACCAATTTTTGGAAGGCCAGTTCCTGCTAAACCTTGGGGGCTGAACCTGTAAGAAATCTTTAACTGTTTGTACAGATTTTACCTTCTCTTCCATTTTCTTCATTACTTGCTGAGCAGGAGAACCAAATAGACTGGCTTTATCCATAGGAGCATCTAACAGTTTTGCTTTAACATGATCCGGCAAGACCTGTTCTTTCAACCATGCATGCCTTCTTATAACTGTGCCAGTCATGGCTGATCTAAATGAAGCCTCCAGTGCATCATAGCCACATTTTAACGAATGGTTACTAACCTGCTGAATGTTATTCACCATTTCTAAAACATATTTCTTATCTAAGGAGTCATCAGAGGACAGTTTCTTAGTTAACTGATCAAGCATAAACTCTTGGTATTGGATCATATGGAACTGACAGTTCAAAGCTCTAGCTGAAAGAGTAGCAGAGGTGTAAACTTTTTTACCCCATCTCTCTAAGGACCTGGATTCCCTTTCAGAAGGGAGAGGGTTTTGCTGAGGTCGAAGCTACTGCCTTAGGCCCCTGGGAGATAGTCTCAGGATCTGCAAGTGGGGCCTTGTATAGGTGGTGATGAGTGTCCGGTACCCTGTAAAACCTATCTGGTTTGGCAGGGGCTGGAGGTAAAGTATCAGGAGCAGTGCAAACATCATTAAATGCATCATCCACAACAGGCAGAACTGGAGGTATAGCTAAGGGCCTATGTTGTGGTAAGTGTAGAAAGGTCCTAAGCCTTTTCTTGAATCTGAGAAATCTTGTCCCTGCCATTGGAATTGCTCTCTCATGGCATGTAAGGTTTCCCCAAAGGAAAATTCCTCTGGTGGAGAGGCAGATGGAATAGATTCTTCAGCATCGGAATCTTCATAAGTAGAAAAAGGAGCCTCTGGATGGTCTGTAATGTCTGAATCATCAGAAGAATCATCTGAGGACACTGGCTCTGGGGGCTCTGCTCTAGGTCTCTTTTCTGGAGGCTGAGAGGCCCTGTCTGGGCGAGATTGGGATCCCCTTATTAAAGAGATGAGATCCTCTGCCAGAGTAAGCATTTGAGAACTGGAACTGGGCCTGTGTGAGGGGGGCTTAACAGGCACTGATTTAGCAGTTTTGGCTGCCTTAGCCCTGGCAAAGGCCTTAATAGACATGGCTGCAGGAGGCCTAGCAGCACCACGTGCTGGTGTAGAGACATCCAAAGGGATGGTGTCTGATAATTCTATAGGAACCACAGTAGTAGGCAGAACTTCAGAGGCCGATTCAACTAGGGTAGCAGGAGCCTCGGTAGTAGTCATGGATTCGGCTGAAGATTGACCCGTTTGCTTTCGGTTGCAGAAACCGAGACACTCGCGGTTTGCTTAACCGTGGTTTCGCGTCAAGGGGCGAAAGCCCCACGCGGCCCATGATGTCGGTCTTTTCTTTCGTTTTTAACAATTTGAGAAGTCGGAGGATCCGACGGCATAATGTACGCAAAATCTGAGCCGAAAAACTGTTCAGCAAACTCCGACCGACGCCTAAGTGTTCATCGGTTGAAGGAAGCACAGGCTAAACAGGCTGCTACGTCGTGGTCTGGGCCTAAACAAGGTAAGCAGTAAGAGTGGAAATCTTTATGAGGTATTTGTTTCCCACAAGTTAAACAGTTATTTACTTTTTCTGACATCGGCTGAAGCAAGAAAGAGTCCCAGCTTTTCAGAAGTCTTCGAAGTAGTATTCGGTAGTAGTAATCTCTGGATCTGACCGACCGGCACTTGCGAACAGCTTCTGCTTCTTTGCCTCGCAGCAAGAAAGACTGAGGAAAATGGCGTCGGCTGATGCCTTTATACCCGAAGACCAGCAGAGATGACGTCAGGTGAAGTGCGACACCAGCCGAGGCCAGACCCAGACTTTGGAATCCGGCCGACCGAAGGGCTGCCTGACGACAGGACAACCCATTTGTTATGACTGCAGATGCATCCTTGAAGGACATCTGTACTATGTTCGTGTTTCACTGTTGCAGTCATTACTCTTGGGTTGAATCCCAAAGCTGAGGATGGGTGGCTGGGCTAAATAGGATTAGGAGAGGCTATGAGGCCCTGCAGGACTGCAGTGGCAAAGCCTACTCTGGACTAAAAGAGCTAAGTGGTAGTGCTTTGTGAAGGTGTGCACTGAACTCCAGGTTGCAGCATCTAAGATATATTTGATTGGTACTCCTCTGATGAAGGCTGCTGAAGTGGCTGCTGCTCTGGTGGAATGAGGCCTAATGCCCTTAGGCACTGATTTGCCATGTTGAGAATAGCAGAAACGGATGCAATGGCCTATCCAATTAGAAATAGTTTGTTTTGAGATAGCCTTTCCTTGTGATACTGCAGCATATAACACTAAAAGTTCTCAGTCTTTCTGAAAGCTTTAGTTCTGTCCAAGTAGAAGTGTAGCTGCCTCTGTATGTCCAAAGAATGCAGAATTTTCTCACCCTTGTTCTGTGGATTTGGATAAAAGGTAGGCAAGTAAATGGTTTGGTTGAGGGCCACACTGGACACCACCTTAGGCATAAATGTAGGGTTTGTCCTCAGAGAAACCCTGTCTGGATGAAAAATGATGAAAGCTTCCACAGCCATGAGTGCTTGTAACTCAGAGACTCGCCTTGCAGAGATTATTGCTAGAAGCAGAGCTGTTTTTCAGGATAAGAATTTTATATCTGCTGTTGATGCTGGCTCAAAAGGAGGCAGTGTGAGTTTTTCCAAGACATAATTGAGGTCCCAGGTCGGAATTGGTGCTCTCCTTGGAGGCCTAATGTTTTTGGCCCCTCTGAGGTACTGCCTTATTAAAGGATGAGAAAAGATAGGTGGTTCCGCATTGTAATGGGCTGAAATGGCAGAGGCATGAATCTTAATTGAAGAGAAAGAAAGGAACTTTGTTCAGCATCTCAGTTAGGTATTGTAAAATCTGAGGGATATTTGGTAAACACGTGTCAATGCCTTGTTCCTGGTTCCAAACACAGAATCTCTCCCATTTCTCTGCATAAGATTTTCTGGTACTGGGCCTCCTGGCCTCCAAGATAACATCCAAAACAGCTTTTGAAAGAGGAGTGTTCTGAATGGCTACATTATCTGCCATGCTGCCAGATTTAAGGTCCTGAGTTGGCTGTGCAGGATCGGACTGTTTTGTTGGGTCAGTAAGTGAGAAGTTTAAGGCAATATTCATGCTGGACCTTGAGACAAGCTCTTTAGGATTGGGTACCAGTGCTGGCGTGGCCACTCTGGTGCAATCAGTATCATTTTTAGCTTCTCTTGTCTGACCTTTAGGAGTACCCTGGGAAGGAGAGGCAGTGGAGGAAAGGCATATACTGTTAGATTTTCCCAGCTGAAGGATAGGGCATCCACTTTCCATGCTTGCTTGTGATAAATCCTTGTGCAAAATCTCTGCAATTGGTAGTTGTGAGGGGAGGCAAATAGATCTATGTCTGGACATCCCCATTTCCTTATTATCATGTTGAAGACTTGTGGATCCAGTTTCCATTCATGGGGATCCATGAGGTTTCTGGTTAGTTCGTCTGCCAGAGTATTTGTTTTTCCTGGCAGGAATTGTGCTTGCAGGTGAATTTGGAAAGCCAGTGTTGTGTCCCATAAGGTCATTACTTGTCTGCAGAGGGGGTAGGAATGTGTACCTCCCTGCTTGTTTATGTACCACATGACCGTAGTGTTGTCTGACTTTATCAGTAACTGTCCTGGATGAAGCAGGTCCTTGAAAGCTGTCAGGGCATTTTGAACAGCTAGCATCTTATAGGTTCATAGGTTGGTACTAGGCTATCAGCCCTAGGGCCTATACAAGCCTAGCCATAACAATTCCCTGGCTACTTCTTCCCACATTATTTACTTTCTCTTTTTGATTGATGTGAAGATGCATCTGGTTTGCAGGCCATGTGCCCTGAATACATTTTCCTGCCATATGGGCCCCCCAGGCATAATCTGATGCATCCGTTGTCAGTGTCTGTCTGGCTGTGGGTAGACTGAATGGCAGACCCTTGGTATGGTGACAGGCTTCTGCCCACCATCGAAACTCCTGTTGCAGGCAGGGAATGAGTGCAATTACTGTCTCCAGGCTGTGGCAATGCTGAGTCCAAACACTTTTTAGATACCATTGTAGTTTCCTCATATGCAGTCTGGCATATGGAATTAGTAGAATGCAGGATGCCATGAAACCCAAGGCCTGCAGGACTTTCCTTGCAGATAAGTGGGTTTTTGTTGTCAATTTCTTGAAGTAAGTAGTTGTCTGGCGTGAGATAAGCCATCTGGGCAGCTGTATTTAAGCTTGCACCCAGGAATATTATCTCTTGAGAGGGCACTGGTTTTGATTTATTTTTGTTTATTGTGTACCCTAGGCCAATTAGAAATCTTTTTACAAATGCCAGATGCTTTAGAAGAATATCTTTGTTCTCTGCATGAATTAGGCAGTCGTCCAAGTAGGGATATATTTGAATTCCTTTTTGTCTGCAAAACGCAATTACTGGTGCCAGGCATTTTGTGAAGACCCTGGGCGCAGTAGATAAGCCAAAGGGCATTGAGCCAGCTATGAATCTGAGGTATCTTCTGCAAGACTGTCTGACTGGGACATGCAGGTATGCCTCTTTTAGGTCCAAAGTTACGAGCCAAGCCTTCTTGCCCAGCATGGGCAGTAGCTGCTGTAGAGTCAACATCTTGAATTTTGGAACTTCCAGAAACGTATTTAGTATAGACAGGTCCAGTATTGGTCTCCAGGTTTTGTCCTTTCTGGGTACTAGGAAAAGTTTGGAGTAAAATCCTTGCCCCTGCTCTTGTTTTGGTACTTGCTAAATGGCCCTCATGTCCATGAGGGCTGTAATTTGTTTTTGTGCCTCTGCCCATTGATTGTGTGGCAGGTCTGGCATACCTTTTGACCTTGGTAGAGTGTGAAAATGGAACCTGTAGCCTTGGGACACTATGTTCAGGACACATTTGTCTTGGGTAACCATTTGCCAATTTGATGAAAAAACTGCTAGTTTTCCCCCTAAGGGGGCTGCTAAAAGAAAAGTGCTTGGATCTGGTAGAGGAAAGTCATTGAGACTGTTTCCTGTAAGGCTGTGATTTGTCTTCTCCGCTTTTGGAGGTAGGAGCACCCCATTGTTTAGGCCTGTATGAGCCTTGGGGCTCAGATCTGCCTCTGGGACGCCTGTATCTGCCTCTTTGTGGCCTGTCTGACACTGGAAATGACCAGTTTTTAGAAGGCCAGTTCCTGCTAAACCTGGGTGGCTGTACTTGTAAGAAATCCTTGACTGTCTGCATGGATTCTGCTTTATCCTCCATTTTTTTTCAACACCTCTTCTGCTTTAGTACCAAAGTATCATGCTGTAATGGTGCATCTAATAATTTTGCTTTAACATGATCAGGCAGATTCTGTTCCTTTAATCAAGCATGCCTGCTAATAACAGAACCTGTAACAGCAGCCCTGTAAGAGGCCTCCAGTGAATCATAACCACATTGCAAAGTATGCTTTCCCACTTGTTCAGCTGCATGCAATAAATTCTGCAATTCCTTGTTCTCTGAACATTCAGTATTTGTCAACAATTTCTGTTTAAGCAGTGACATTAAATACTGCTGACATTTAAGCATATGAAACTGACAATTTAAAGCCCTTACAGCCAGGGTAGCAGAAGTGTAGACTTTTTCCCCCATCTGTCTAGAGCCCAAGAATCCCTATCAGAGGGGACAGGGTTTTTTGCAGTGGAAGCTTTGACCCCTTTGGGACCCTGAGATATAGTTGTTGTGTCGTTCAGTTTTTCCTGGTTAGGGGTTGCCACAGCTGAACTCCGGTCCGCTAATGATTGGCAGCGGGGTTTTAATATAGGAATTTATGAGAATCCGGGACCCTGTAGTATCTGTCTGGCTTAGCAGGTGCAGGGGGTAAAGAGTCAGGGGACAGGCCGGACTCTGAAAATACATCATCTACAATGTCTAGAACAGGTGGAATAGCAAGGGGTCTGTGCTGAGGAAGTAGCAGAAAGTCCCTGAGCCTTTTCTTAGATTCAGAATAATCTTGGCTCTCCCAGTGGAAATGCTCCCTCATGGTATGCAGGGTTTCCCCAAAAGAATAATCCTCAGGAGGAGAGGCTGAAGGAATGGATTCTTCAGCATCAGAATCCTCATAGGGAAGCATAGAGTAATCCTGTTCAGAAGAGGAATCAGAGGAAATAGAAACCTGATCAGAAGAATCATACTCTGTCTCTTGCCTAGGCCTCTTATCAGGAGGGGGATGGGAGCCCCTGATCAAAGTAATTAGGTCTCTGGCCATTTTGAGCATCTGTTTTTAGGCATGGTAAGTCTGAGCAGGAGAATGCTGAACTAGTTTCTTTGTCTTTAGAGCTGCTTTAGTCTTTGTCTTTGAAGCTGAAGATGGCTTAATATATAGTAGTGTAGATCTGAAGACACCATCAGAAGCCAATGCCTGCTCAGCAGCTCCGGACCCATCTGAGGGAATGATTTCCGAGTGTCCAATACCTTGAGTATCCAGAGGCCCAGTCGGCTCCACGTGGGAGTCGGAAGCGGCCTGTGGCTCTGAGGTAGCGGGCGCCAGGGGCTGCGAAAGCGCCTCACTGAGAACCGGCGACTGGCCTAGTAGAGGCCTCGTTGTCGGTTTTGGACCTCGGATGCCTATCCTTTTCCTTGTCCTTGCATTTTTTGTAAACTCCGGTTGTCGGCTGGTCCGACGGCATTATATAATTAAATCTTCGGCCAAAGTAATGAAATGCAAAATCGAACCGACGCTTAATAGTGCGTTGGTTAAATCTAGCACAAAACCGACAGCTAACAACGTTGTGATCAGGGCCTAGGCAAGGAATACAGTAAGAGTGAAAATCCTTATGAGGTATTTGCTTCCCACAAGAAATACAATTGTTAACTTTTTCTGACATCGGTCTGGAGCAAGAAAAAAGTTTCCCTAACGGGGTACTTAGCTTTAATGAAGACTTCGTTCTGAAATTCGGATTTGAATATCTCAAGAGTCGGCCGACCGGCACTTGCGAACTGCTTTTGCTTCGGGTACCGTGTGGCAAGAAAGACTGAAGAAAATGGCGTCGGCTGCATCTTTTATACCCTTGGCGCACTGACGTCAGGGAAGAGGTGACAGCAACCGACGCCGGACCTAGACTTTGGAATTCTAGCCGACTGAGGATAGCCTGCCAGCAGGATAACCCAAGAGTAATGACTGCAACAGTGAAACACGATAAACATCATGGTGTTATGGTAATCCAGTTACATCTTTATGTGAAAAATTTGGAAAGAAAACTGGTAGGTTGATAACCCAATTGATTTTGGATTTTGACACCACCTTAGGAAGAAAGGAAGGGTTAGTTCTTAAAGATACTCTGCCCTTGTGGAAAATTAAGTAAGGGGGGCTTACAGGAAAGAGCTTGAAGTTCAAACACTCCGCTGGCAGAAGTGATAGCAACCAGACAAATAGTCTTCCGGGTCAAAAAGATTAAATTAGATTTAGCTGATGGTTCGAAACGGGGTTGAATTAAGGCCCGAAAAACAACAGTTAAATCTCAAGGAGGAGTAGGATCCTTCAGAAGAGGTCTAAGTAAATATGTTCCTCATTAAAAGCCTTTTGCAAAGTTTAGAGGAAGCTAAAGTAGAGTTATTTACTTCAATATGAAAATATGAAATGCCTGCCAATTGTATTCTGACAGTTGAGAAGCTAGCCCTTCATCGAAAATTGTAGCTAAAAAGTCAAGAACCTTAGAAATCGATGCTGAAAAATGCTATAGATTGTTTTTATATGCCCAAGCAACAAATCATTTCCAATTACTTTTGCAAATTTCTCTAGTGGAATATTTATGGGATGATAAAAGATGTAACAGATGCGGCAGAACAGCCTGGACTGTCTGGCATTCACTGGAACTGGAGAAGCCATGCAGTCAACATGAGGCCTGAAACGTCTGGATGACTCATGCCTATTTGGTGAGACAGAAGATCTGGAGTTGGATCCAGAATCCATGGTGGATGTAGAAGATGAGGCCAAAGGAACAGAAACCAGATCTAACAAGGCTAGTAAGGGGCAATAAGGATGTGTGCTCTTCAATCAAGATGCTTTCTGGAGAAATTTGGGAATGAGTGGTATTGGGGATAAGCGTAAAGGAGACAGGAGCGCCAATCGTGAAGCAGAGCATCCCTCATGAACTCCCCACTGGGGAGATCAGGGCAGAGAACCTGCTGAACTTGTTGAGGGGAGATGCAAAGAGATCACAGCATGGCTGACCCATAGACAGAAAATTCTCTCCACCACCTTCATATTGAAAGACCACTCATGAGGCATTAGAATAAACCTGCTTAATTTGTTTGCATTCACACTGGATTTCCCTGGAATGTGCGTTGCTATAAGGAAATGATTGGATGAGATCGCCCACTTTCAGGGTAATATCTGGATCTTCTAGTTTGTTGATATACTAGACTACTGACACTGTCTGTCTGAAATGCAACAGTCCCAGTTGGAAGAGTTTCTTGGAAGGCCTGCAACACGAGTAGGACAGTTCTCTTCTCAAGGACATTGATATGCATGTCGGCCTAGGGGAACCATGTACTTTGGAACGTTCTTCCCAGGAAATATCCCCCTAGCCGATCTGAGAGGCATTAGTGGTCACTGTGGCCTTGAGCGGAGAGAGAACAAAGGGACATCCTTCTTGTGTCTGATTGGAATGGATCCACCAAAAAAGATACATTTTGCAAGCTTGTGTTATTTTGACCTGATTGGATAATGGTTGATTAATTATAGACCATTGGGTTGTGAGTGTCCACTGAAGGATTCTCATATGGTACCTTGCCAGTGGTACAAGAGTGATTGCTGCCGACGTAGAACCTAGTGCTGGGAGTATCAGACAAGTTGAACGTGAATGGTTTTGAATTAAATTTCTGACCTGGGACTGCAGTGTTTGAATTTGAGACATAGGAAGAGAGGCTACTTGTTGTGTAGCTGTTTTGAAAACAGCAGCGATGAATTCCAAATTCCAAGTTGGTTCAAACTGAGAATTGTTGTAATTGACAGAGATTCTCATACAACAGCACAACTGGAGTAAGTAGCCCCGAGCTTGGATTACATGATGCCTGGTCGGACTGGTTAGAAGCCAGTCATCTAAATATGAAAACATCCGGAATCCCTGCAGTCTCAAGTGAGCTACAACAACTGCCATACACTTGGTAAACACGCTGGGGGCTGTAGTGAGACCAAAGGTAAGAGCTTTGAATTGGTAATGCCCGGCTCCCAGCCAGAAGCATAAATATATCTCCTGGACTATCTGTTCATTTTTATGTGATAGTACACATCCTCTAAAACTACCGAGTACATCCAGTCATCCTTGTGCAGAAACAGCAGAATGGACTGAACAACGATCATCCAAAACTTTGTATGCTGAACCAACAGATTTAGCTTGCTGAGATCCAAAATTGATCTCCAAGCCCTCTTGTCAACTTTGGCACTAAAAAGAATCTTGAATAAGTTCTGGACTCTCTCTCTGGTCTGGGGGGACCTCTTGCACGATTCTTTTTTCCAGCAGCTTGTTTATTTCTAGTGCTGCTGCTTCCTTCTGGCTGGATGGAACATCAGGAATCTTCTTTTAAACCAATAGGGGTGGATGGGAAAATGGTATTATATAACCTCTGGATATTACCCCTGCACCCATGAATCTTTTCTGATTTCTGATCAGGTTCTCTGGTGCAGGGATAGACAACTCTGACCGCCTCCAAAGTTGAACAGTTGAGCCTCCTTTCAGAAGCATGTCAGAAAAAGCATCTCTGGATCCCTGGTTATGTGGACCACCTCTGCCATGGGGATGTGGTCTTCACTTGAGTTCCCCCCTCTGCCCATGGGGAAACTCTCTCCACTTGGATCTTGGAAGAGAGCCTGGGCTTTTTTGAGCCACATTTTTATTCTGCTTCATTGGTTCCTAGAAAAGGACCACTGAGGTGTCAAAAAACGTACGCCCATAGCAAACAGGGTTTTTCCTTCCTGCACACACCTAGAGAGTATATCCTTAACTTTGGGGCCAAATAATGAGGTTCCGTCAAAGGGAGCACTGATGAAAGAAAATTTGAAGGGTTCCGCAAAGTCACATAAGCACATCCAGGCATGTCACCTGATGGTTCATAGGTAAGTACTAAGCTAACTGCCCTTGCGAGCCATTTTAAGCCTAGACAATTATCCCTTGTGAGACTCAAACCATGCACCTTGTGTTTGTAAGGCAAACACCTTGACCATTAGGCCATCCTCCCAACCCCATGCCTGAACCCGCCACCTGTGGGGTACCTTCGACCGCATGAGAGAGAAGCTACATCAATGAATGCATTGACAGGCAGAGTCATCCAGGAGGTAGAAGGGCCAGCGATGAAGGCCTCCAGGAACACTGTCTCCACTTGGAAAGGGTTATCTGGGAACCACCCACCTCTTTCCTTTAGAATTCTAAGATGTCTCCAAATGAGGCATCATTGGGTGGTGATCTGGGGGACCCTTCCCCCTCATCAAAGTCACTGTCCTCATTGACAGAGTCTCATGGACAGTCTAAGTGCCTCCTTTTGTACTTAAGTCTTCCAAGGAACCTCCTCGGTGGGATGCTCCAAGGAGGTATCAGAATAGACAACTATACCCTGCTGTGTAGTCTGGTCTGGGCTGGCTTTCGCAGTGGAACAGATGACTGAGGCACTGGACACAGAAACAAATGAGACTGGGAAGTCTGAGGTGAGGACAGCAGAGAAGTCTGAACTCTGGGAAGCGAGAAGGAAGGTCCTCTCCACTACCTCGAAGGCAGAATGCCTGGGAGAAAGTGAAACAGAAGGATCTGAGAAGGCAGGTTTATGGACCTTTGATTCTTCTGTCCCACAGGCAAACTACTCGAGGAAGGAGTTGGAACTAAGCTATCCAGTGCCAAAGCTCCAATGGGTAGTGACAGCTCCGACAACTTCGGAGTCAGATCCACCATCCCATAAGCCAGCACCAATGCTACTCCTCCGAGAGTAGTCTAGCTCCGAAGTGCTCATCACTAGACCACTGAGAGACACCACTGGAGTGGAAGATGCTAACATCTTCAGATCCGATACAGACAGCTCATAGACACCACTGGAGTGGAAGAAGCATCTTCGGATCCGATGCAGATGGCTTTAGTTAGGACTTTCAGGTTCAATGGCTCTGAAACCATAGAATGGATCACAGAAGGAACTAACAAAGGTGGTGGTGTACTGAAAAAGGTCTCCAGACACTATGGAGATGGAGTCAGTAGAATTCCCATCTTTATCTGTATCCTGGAGAAACTTCCTCAACATCCAGTCCACATCTGCTTCAGACAACCTCCTGGAAGATCGAGTGGATAAAGCTGTGGAGGAAGGTCTGGAGTAATGTCATGGAAAAGCCAAAAAGGACAATGGGAGCAGAGAGGTGATTGGCTCCAGCAGGAACTGAGATAAATGGATCCTAGGTGACTTCTTGGATCTAGATTTCATATTCGAAGCAGTTGGATCAGAGGGCTTTGTTTGCTTGGGAAGAGGCTCGGATTTTAAAGCTGTAGTTGGATCAGGAGATCTCTCAAATGAGCCTTTGGAGTGCAGATCTCCTTTTTATCGGACTTTCTTGGGGGTTTGAGGCCCAGAGACTGTTGAAGAAGGTTTAGAAGGCAGTAAACCTCTCAAAATCAGCTTGCTTGCTTCTTCTTCTTTCGGCTGCTCCCGTTAGGGGTCGCCACAGCAGATCAACTGTTTCCATTTCTTCCTGTCCTCTGCATCTTGCTCAAAATCAAAATCAGCTTGCTATTTCGGTCAATAATCACAAGGGAATTAAATCCCTTGGAAATACCACAGCTGGTATCTAAATGTGACAGTCCCAAACAATACACATATTTGGAGTGTGCATCTGACTATGGTATCTTGTGGCCACAGACGCACATTTTTTTTAAAACCTGATGATTTCTCAGACATGTTGGATACATTAGTTGTTGTTGTGTCTTTCGGCTTTTCCCGGTTAGGGGTCGCCACAGCGGAACTCCAGTCCGCTAATGATTGGTAGTTGATTTTTACGTGCTGAGTTATCAGCCCTGACGCACAACCTTCAACGAAGGTACGCCCACTCACGCATGTCTCCACGCAGAAGACGCTCTAGCTGAGAATCGAACCGGACAGCATCTTACTCTGAGGTGACAACGCTACCACAGCACCACCACCGCGGGTCATGTTGGATACATTAGTAATATTAAATATAGAAGTATATTATTTACTTAAAAAAGAAAAGAAGGAAAGTAAATTTGAAAGGAGAATTACCAACAATGTTAATTAGGGAGTTCTTAAGTACAAGGAAAAAGGGACAGAATACCAAAAATGGTACAAAACATGCTCTAAATAGTACGGAAATTAAGGGAAAGAGTACAAAAAATAATGCAGAAAATTTAAAGATTATTATAAATGTTAAAGGGAGGACTAAAACTAGGATAATTAAGAGATTATTAACTTACTAATATAAATCACTCAAGAGTTTCGCAATCCTATGTCTGAATGCTATGGCGGCAATCAAGGTCTGGGGTATGTAAAGTGGCTAGGGCATTATGGGTAAAGGGAACAGCTTAAGCATTTCAGTGTTCGACAAGCTAGGAAAAGCTGCCAGTCAGATTCAAACCAAACACGTGAGGAATGAATGAAAATTACATCATATCATGGTGTTACACATTCTAATGATCTATAGTATGAACCCAGAGTATGAATTATGTATGGAGTATCCTTATGCAACTTTGTGACTCCTACTCTGTACTACAGAAAGGGAAGATGGCACATACAATGACCAGACAAGGAGTGAATAAGCTGAGAAAATAATTCTTGTGAAGTTTTGAGCCCAATGTCTAAGGACTGTGAACCTGTGGGCGAGACACTAAATCAACCAACTGATGCAGGATAAGTACACCAACCTGCACTGCCAACAATCCTTCTTTGGAATGATCTACGTGTCAAAGGGACAGCTGTAGGAAAATGTAATTGTCTGAACCTAGTCTCTTTCAAGGAGTTGGACAGGGAATTCTTTAATCACTTGCTTTTCAGGGCAATAGCTGGATGTGCTCACTGGCTGGCAACAAGGGGGGGTGTCCAATAAATATCTGTCAGGCACACATGTCAGTGAAAATCAGCATTCCATCCCACCATAGCAACTAGTATTTGTTTTCAGACTGTTATAATATTTAAATCAAGAAGCCATCGACAGAAGGTTGCTTACAAATAAGCAGACCGGACAGCAGTGATTTCACATTGTCAAGTTCGGCAACACAAGGGTGGAAGTGACACATATCATCAAACTGTCATGTATTCAGACTTGATGGGGAGGATGAAAAAGCAAAATAACTACCAGTGCTGGTGGTGGTGGTAGTGGTGGCCAGACATCAACCGGAGTAAACAAAAAATAAATACATACAAGCATAAACAAATAAGGTGAGAGTGGGGCTATTTCACTCATTCGTCTTCCTTTCTACAATATAAACTGTTCTGTGGATGAAGTTAAACCCCAACTCTGCTTCCATACCTTTCCTTTAAGAATTAACTTGATGCCATCACTGTGTAAACTCTGTGTTAGCCAAAATGAAAAATTAGCAGAAGTCTAAGAAAGCATGTCATACGATAATATTTTTCCTAAGGGACGCAATGTACTACTGTTAGTCTGAACATGCAAAGGAAGTCAGCAAGCACTTCTTCCTTATTCCCACGCACAGAGACCTACACCTACATAAACCCACCCATCCTTTGTCTACTGCACTGTTGGCACCCACTGAAGACTGGATGCCATGGCAAGGGGAAAGGGAAGCATGAAAGCTTGAAACAGCATGTCTACTAGGGTCTATATTATATCATCGAATGCTTAAAAAAGCAAACGCTGATTGATCGACCTAATTTAAGAGAAAGCTTACAATCTCGAACTGTCAGATCAGCGATTTTTTTCCCAGGGAAAAAAACTGCTGATCCAAAACACATACACAAAACACAAGCACACCAAACAGAAATCTACACACATACACCTAAAATCTGATACCTAACCCTACACTAAACTATGCACACACCACTAACTACCCACTTACCTTAACCCAAACCCTAACCCTAAGGTCCATCACTATCGCACACTCACCTCACTCGCTCCCTAACCCTAACTCACTTAAATCCGCCCTAACCCTCATGTCCACTCAATCGCACACACACCTAACCCGAGCCCTAACCCTAACTCACCTAAATCACCCTAACACTCACATCCACACAATCGCAGACTTACCTGAATCCGACCGGTAACTTTCCACCATAACACTGAAGATACCAAAGCAACAGAAACGGACAACCAAATTCTTTCCCTAGGAAAAAATTTGAGTTTCTGCTGCTTCGATATTTTGCAGTTTCGCGAAAATAAGTTCAATCAATCAGCGTTCGAGGATATAATATAGACCAGTCTACTAACACCACCTGTGCAATGCTCTGGACAGAAATGGTGTATGAACTGAAGAGTAAATGTTTCTTAATGGCCAGACACATAGAAAAGTACAGTTTTGTACCTACCTTAAATGTAGATGTTCGAGTGTTCACCCTGCTGCAGTCATCACACTTGGGTTATCCTGTCGTCAGGCGGTCCCGCAGTCGGCCGGAATTCCAAAGTCTTGGTCCGGCGTCAGTTGCTGTCGCCTCTTCCCTGACGTCAGTGCACCAGGGGTATATATAGTGCAGGTTGTTCAGGTTGTGACATTTTACCTTTCAACTGAGATAACAAAAACTGTTGATACTTTTAACATATGGAACTGACAGTTTAATGCCCTCATGGTTAAGGTGGCCGAGGTGTATACCTTTTTCCCCCACCTTTCTAAAGCTCTGGAATCTCTCTCTGAAGGTAATGGATTTTTGGCAGTGGAGGCCTTAATTCCCTTGGGACCCTGTGAAATGGTTTCTGGGTCAGCCACATGGCTTTTGTATAGGAATTGGTGTTAATCAGGAACCCGGTAATACCTGTCAGGCTTGACTGGAGCTGGAGGTAAAGAGTCTGGGTTGAGGCTGGCCTCTGAATACACATCATCTAGTATGTCTAAGCCAGGAGGGATAGCCAGAGGCCTGTGCTGAGGGAGCAAGAGGAAATCCCTGAGCCTTTTCTTGGAGTCTGAGTAATCTTGGCCTTCCCAGTGGAAGTGTTCCCTCAAGGTATACAAGGTTTCCCCAGAAGAGTAGCCCTCAGGGGGGGAGACAGAGGGAATAGACTCCTCTGCATCAGAATCTTCAAAAGGGGAGTATGAATGTTCCTGGTCTTCAGAAAGTTCTGAAGTAATGGAGGCCTGGTCCGAGGAAGGGTATTCTTCCTCCACTCTGGGCCTTCTGTCCGAGGGGGGTTGGGAACCCCTGATAAGAGTAATCAAATCCTCAGCCATTTTGAGCATCTGCTTTTTAGGCATGGGGCCTTGAGAGGGGCCCTGTGGAGCTTGTCTTTTAGAATGCATGGCTGCTTTAGATTTAGTGAAAGCCTTAATGGAAAAAGAAGGTGGCGGCCTGAAGACACCTTGAGAGGTGTCAGGCCTGTCTAAACTCTGAGTTTCCCTGCCAAGAGTGGCTTCGGTATCTGTAGTTGGGGTGTGGGCCGAAGATCCTGCGACCTCGGGCACAGAAGACACCGCTAATGAAGTGTCATCGGTAGTCAGGGGCTGTGTAGGCGCCTCACTGAGAACCGGAGCACCAGTAGTCGGCTTTGGCGTGGTGTCGGTAGAAGTCGCGGACCTCGTATGTCGGTCCTTATCTTTGCGTCATTTACTCAAAACTGGAATCGGATTATCTGACGACATAATGTAATTAAACTTTTTGCCAAAATAGTATTGGGCGAACTCCGCCCGACACTTAATAGTGCATCTGTTGAATGTAGCACAAAAACGACAGGCCGAGACGTTGTGGTCTGGGCCTAAGCAAGGAATGCAGAGGGAATGGAAATCCTTATGCGGTATTTGCTTCCCACATGAAATGCAATTATTAACTTTGTCTGACATCGGTCTGAGGCAAGAAAAGTTTCAACGGGTACTTAGCTTTCAAGAAGACTTTGGTTGAAAAATATTCGTAATCTCAGGAGCTGGCCGACCGGCACTTGCGAACTGCTTCTGCTTCGGGCACCGCGCAGCAAGAAAGACTGGGGAAAATGGCATCGGCTGGTTCTTTTATACCCCTGTCGCACTGACGTCAGGGAAGAAGCGACGACATCCGACGCCGGACCTAGACTTTGGAATTCGGACGACCGAGGACCCGCCTGACGAAAGGAAAACCCATCTGTTATGACTGCAGCAGTATGCACGATGAACATCCAGGGGGCTGGAGGGAGGGAAACCAGGACTGAAACAGTGAATACACTCGAACATCTACATTTATGGTAAGTGTACACAACTGTACTATGTTTTTCGTGTTTCACTGCTGCAGTCATCACACTTGGGTTGATTCCCAAAGTTGAGGAAGGGTGGAGGCAGTCAAGAACAGTTAGGGCTGGCTAGTAGGCCTTGAGGGCTGCTGTAGCAAAACCTGCCCTGGATTTGGAAAAGATAGGCAAGTGGTAATGCTTGGTGAAGGTGTGTACAGAACTCCAGGTAGCAGCTTCCAGGATGTCCCTGGTAGGGACTCCCCAGAGAAATGCTGTAGAGGTAGACGTAGCCCTAGTGGAATGTGTTCTGACCCCCGGAGGGGTTGGTTTTCCATAGTGCTTGTAGCAGAAATGGATGCAGTGTGCTATCCATTTGGAAATGGTTTGTTTTGAAATGGCTTTGCCCTCTGCCCCCTGTTGCAAGGATGACTAGCAACTGGATAGATTTTCTGAAAGGCTTAGTCCTATCAAGGTAGAATCTGAGCTGTCTGTGCACCTCCAAAGAGTGCAATATCCTTTCCCCTTTCTTTTTTGAGGATTAGGGAAGAAGGTTGGCAAATTAATGGATTGGTTGAGAGCCACATTGTACACCACTTTAGGCATAAAGGAGGGGTTAGTCCTGAGGGAAACCCTGTCAGCATGGAAAATAATGAAGGGTTCCACAACCATCAGTGCTTGTAACTCAAGACACTCTTCTAGCTGAAGTGATGGCTAAAAGCAGGGCTGTTTTCCAACAGAGGAATTTTAACTCTGCTGAAGCAGCAGGTTCAAAAAGGGGAAGCTTGAGCTTTTCCAGTACAAAGTTAAGATCCCAAGCAGGAGTGGGTGCTCTCCTTGGTGGCCTTAAGTAGTTTGGCCCTCTCAGGAACTGTTTGATGAGAGCGTGAGAGAATAGAGGTGGCTCAGTAGTGTAATGAGCCGAGATGGCAGAGGAATGGACCTTAATGGAGGAGAAGGAGAGGCCTCTGTGGAGTAGTTCTGCTTATTAATCCAGGATTAGAGGTAAGGATGGCACTGTTGTGTCCTTTCCTTTAGACTGAATCCAAGAACAATACCTTTTCTACTTTTCAGCATAGGATTTCCTTGTACTGGGCCTTCTGGCTTCAAGGATGACGTCTAGCACCTGTTTGCTTAGGGTTTGCTGGTGTAGTATTTAAGGAATAAGCCAGGGTGCAAGATTTAGGGTTTGCAATTGTGGATGCAAAATCTGTCCCTTCTGCTGAGAAAGCAGGGTTGGGGTCTGGTGTAGGTGCCAGGGTGGCAACGTTGTCAGGCTGCGCAGGAGTGGGTATCAGTGCTGGCGTGGCCAGTCTGGGGCAATCAGAATTATCCATGGCCTGTCTTGTTTTATCTTGAGTAATACTCTTGAGAGAAGGGGCAGAGGGGGAAAGGCATAAATTAGAGGTTTTCCCATTGAAAGGATAGGGCATCCACTTTCCAGGCCCTGCTGTGAGGGTTCCTAGTGCAGAATTTACTTAGCTGGTGGTTGTAGGGGGAGGCAAAGAGATCCACCTCTGGGGTCCCCCATTTCTGAATCAGAAGATTAAAGGTGCTGGGCTCCAATTTCCACACGTGTGAGTCTAGGAAATTTCTGCTCAAGTCATCTGACAGTGAGTTTTGTTTGCCTGGCAGGAAATGAGCTTGTAGATGCACTTGGATGTCCAAGGTCATGTTCCACAGGGCCATGGCTAACCTGCAGAGTGGGTAAGAATGGGTTCCCCCCTGCTTATTGATGTACCACATAACTGTGGTGTTGTCTGTTTTTATCAGTAGCTGTCCTGGCAAGAGTAGGTATCTGAAAGCGGTCAAGGCATTCTGTACAGCTAGCATCTCTTTTTGGTTGATGTGCAGATGAATTTGACTTAGGCTACAGTGGCCCTGAATACATTTGCCAGCCATGTGAGCCCCCCATGCATAATCTGATGCATCTGTGATGAGGGTCTAGGTGACGTGGGGTTGAGTAAAAGGCAGTCCCTTGTTGTGGGTGCATGCTTCTGCCCACTAAAGGAACTCTGTCCTTAGACAAGGTATGATAGGAATGATGGTTTCCAGGTCCTGAGAATGATGGCACGAAAGACTTTTTAAGTACCACTGAAGTTTCCTCATATGCAGTCTTGCATATGGAATTAGCAGTATACATGAGGCCATGAACCCTAGGGCTTGCAATATTTTTCTTGCAGATAGCTGGGTTCTGGTGGCCATTTGCTTGAAGTAGTCTGTCAGATAGACCTGTTTTTCTTAAGTGAGGAATGCCATCTGGGAAGCTGTGTCCAAGCTTGCTCCCAGGAATACAATCTTTTGACTGGGTACCAGTTGTGATTTATTTTCGTTGATGGTGTACCCCAATGAAGTGAGAAGGCTTTTTACAAATGCTAGGTGCTGAAGCAGCAGTTCTTGACTGTCCACCTGAATCAGGCAGTCATCCAAGTATGGGTAAATTTGGATATTTCTCTGCCTGCAGTATGCAATGGCTGGAGCCAGGCATTTTGTGAATACCCTGGGCGCAGTAGATAAGCCAAAGGGAAGTGCAGAAAACTGATAATGCATAGACCCTGCTCTGAAACATAGATGCTTCCTGCATGACTCCCTTATGAGGATGTGCAGATAGGCTTATTTTAAGTCTAGGGTGACTAACCAGGCATCCTTGGCTAACATAGGCAACAGCTGTTGCAGGGTAACCATCTTGAATGTTGGTACCACCAGGAAGGTGTTGAGAATTGAAAGATCCAGGATTAGGCGCCAAGAGCCCTCTTTCCTGGTTACCAGGAAGAGTCTGGAGTAGAATCCTTGACCCCTCTCTTCTACTGGAACAGGCTGAAGAGCTCTGATATTGAGCAGGGAAAGTACTTGGTTTTGAGCCTCTGTCCACTGGTTTGGAGGAAGGTCTGGAAACCCGCTTGGGGTTGGCAATGAATGGAAATAAAATTTGTACCCCTGGGATACAATGTTGAGGACCCATTGGTCCTGAGTGATGGACATCTAGTTTTTTGCATGAAGGGTAAGTTTTCCTCCTAGGGGCACAAGCAATTGGGCAGGGCTGGGAAGTAGTGTTGAGAAGTCATTGTGATTTTTTTCCAAAAGGAGGTGGCTTACCACTCCCTGCTTTAGGGGTGGGGGCACTCCACTGCTTAGATCTCTGCATACCCTGAGATTGTAGTCTGGGTGGTCTGTTTCCCCTGGGTCTTGTTTGGGAAGGCCTGGGGGCTGGGGCTGGAAAGGACCAGTGTTTTGAAGGGCAATGCCTACTGAATCTAGGGGGTTGTACTTGTAGGAATTATTTAACAGTCTGCATAGACTTAGCTTTTTCTTCCATCTTTTTAAGAACCTCTTCTGCTTTGGTGCCAAGCAAACAGTCCTTATTCAAAGGAGCGTCTAGTAATTTAGATTTGACATGATCTGGCAAGGTCTGCTCCTTCAACCAAGCATGTTTTCTCAGTACAGAGCCAGTGACTGCTGCCCTGCAAGATGCTTCTAGGGCATCAATGCCACACTGCAAATTATGCTTACTAACTTGGTTTGCAGAGTGCATAAGCTCCTGCATTTCTTTGTTTTCTGCATAATCTAGAAAAGTTACCACTTTTTGTTTAATAAGTTCCATAACATGTTGCTGGTATTTCAGCATGTGAAACTGGCAATTCAATGCCCTGACAGCAAGAGTTGCAGAAGTATATACCTTCTTACCCCATCTGTCCAAAGCTCTGGAATCCCTGTCCGAAGGGGTGGGATTTTTGGCTGTAGTAGCCTTAATACCTTTAGGCCCCTGGGAAATGACCTCTGGGTCAGCAGTAGGATTCTTGAAAAGAAAATTGTGAGTACCAGGTACTCTGTAGTACCTGTCTGGTTTCCTAGGAGCAGGAGGTAAAGTGTCTGGAGTAAGACTGGATTCCATGAAAACATCCTCTACAACATCCAGGACATGGGGTATAGCTAAAGGCCTGTGTTCAGACAACTCTAAAAATTCTCTGAGACTCTTTTTGGACTGAAGATAGTCCTGGCATTCCCAATAGAAATGTTCTCTTAAAGTATGCAAGGTTTCACCAAAAAAAATCCTCTGGAAGGGAGGCAGAGGAAATGGATTCCTCTGCATCTGAATCCCAATAGGCAGATAAGGGCATGTCCTCATAATCAGAAAGGTAAGAGTCATCAGACTCCTGGTCTGTAGAACCTGAAAAGGAATGGATTATTTGTCTCTTTGCAGGGGAAGGCTGGCTTCCGCTAATTAGCGTAATAAGGTCTTCAGCCATTCTAAGCATTTGTTTTTGTGGCATGGGTGCCTGAGCATGCACTTTGGTCTTCGGTTTTCTAGGCGTAGTGCGTATTCTGGGCCTAAGAAACTCGGTAGTTTTGGTTAAAAATTAAGTCGGTTTGTTTCGAACATCGGTAGAGTGAAAAACTGCCTCAGAAGCCAGTGCCTGCACAGCGGCTCTGGACCCATCCGAGGTAGAGACATCCGCTGGTTCCATAGTCGAAGAAGCATCTTGCTGCATACCGACTCTGAATGGGTCTCAGCAGAGGTCTGCGAATCCACTGAAGCGGGCATCAGGGGCTCCAAAGGCACCTCACGGAGTACCGGCGGACTGGCGACTAGCTTAATGGAAGCATCGGCAGTTTTGGACCTATGCAGTCTGTCTCTGTCTTTATCCTTACGTTTTTTCAGAAGATCGGTAGTCGGATGGCTTACTGAAGCCATTTCAGAATACGGAGATCGAGAGCGAAAGAATTTAGCGACAAAGAGAGCCCGACGATGAATGGTTCGGGCGTTAAACAAGGCAAGACAATTGTTAACTTTTTCTGACATCGGTTAGAGCAAGAAAAAAGGATCCCTAACGGGGGTGCTTAACTTTAGAAGACTTCAGGATTACTCAACTCGAAAACGAAAAATTCAGGTAGCGGCCGACCAGCACTTGTGAACTGCTTCTGCTTCGGGCTCTTCTTCGGTAAGAAAGACTGACATAATGGCGTCGGCTGCCTGTTTTTATACCCCTGATGACCTGACGTCAAGGAAGAAGCGACAGCATCCAACACAGAAATACTAAGTCTCTGGTATTCGGGCCAACTGAGGACTACCTGCAGGCAGATAACCCAAGTGTGATGACTGCTGGTCTGCGAATCCACTGAAGCGGGCATCAGGGGCTCCAAAGGCACCTCACGGAGTACCGGCGGACTGGCGACTAGCTTAATGGAAGCATCGGCAGTTTTGGACCTATGCAGTCTGTCTCTGTCTTTATCCTTACGTTTTTTCAGAAGATCGGTAGTCGGATGGCTTACTGAAGCCATTTCAGAATACGGAGATCGAGAGCGAAAGAATTTAGCGACAAAGAGAGCCCGACGATGAATGGTTCGGGCGTTAAACAAGGCAAGACAATTGTTAACTTTTTCTGACATCGGTTAGAGCAAGAAAAAAGGATCCCTAACGGGGGGTACTTAACGTTAGAAGATTTCAGGATTACTCAACTCGAAAACGAAAAATTCAGGTAGCGGCCGACCAGCACTTGCGAACTGCTTCTGCTTCGGGCTCTTCTTCGGTAAGAAAGACTGACATAATAGCGTCGGCTGCCTGTTTTTATACCCCTGATGACCTGACGTCAAGGAAGAAGCGACAGCATCCAACACAGAAATACTAAGTCTCTGGTATTCGGGCCAACTGAGGACTACCTGCAGGCAGATAACCCAAGTGTGATGACTGCAACAGTGAAACACGAAGAACATCATCATTCTTACAGAAAATCTAACACAGCTAGTATGATTGTTAAAGTATTCAGTACTTGCATGATATATGTAACAAGCATATGATATGGGATAAAAGGAAAGAGACAGCTCTATCATACTAGACACAAACGTCTTAACTGCAGTTAGACAAAACGGTTACAGCAAAATTGCATCCTAGTTAATAAAGTTCCTCAGGAAAAGGAGCAGGATGAAATCATACTCACAAAGACGCATTAAAAACTCAGCAGACCTAGACTATGCCATGTATCAGAGTTAATTGGCAAGGATTTTGGTACAATAACAATGAATACTTAAGAAACAGCTTCTTTATTGAAATTAAGATGCAAAAATGAACTTAATATTCCAACAAGCCCTCAAAACTGAAGTTGAAAATAGTTACCCATCCTCTACCAAGTGGTACAACCTAGGGTCATGGATCACTGAAAACGCTGTAGTACATAATGGTGTATTGTTTAGTAGTATGTCAGGATTACCTACAGGAGTTGCTTTAATATGAATTCCATTAAATTTTGGTAATCAACTTAGCAATGCGGCTCACCTGAGACTCAACTCACACAATGAACTGTACAAACTCTGAGATATCACTTTGAGATTCCTTATCAACTTTGTGGTCTGGATATGTACCAAAACCTGGAAGCAGCGAAGCAGGTGTTCAGGCTGAGGGAAGAACCTTTCCTGGTACCAAAGGAACAATAAAAGCTTTCTAGAATCTTTCAAGTACCCCCTGTAGTCTGATTCTCTTGATTTTCAGGGTGGTCTTGCATCGCTTTATGCCAAGGGGGCAAAATCAAAGATATCTGAAATAGCGGACAGATTCCCAATTCAGTCTAGCCCTACCCTACAAATTGGAAGGCCAAAAGCAACTCTCTAAGAGAAGCTACAGTAGAAGGAAGGACTCTGCCTTTAACTGGGGTCCAATCTGCCTTCAGTAAGGAAAACTGTTCACAAATGCCAGGTAACTGCATCAAGACCACTTTCTAGAGAGCTTTGTAATTACAGCACCCCCCCACTAAAAATTTATCTCGGGTAAGATTATCTAAAGTAAAGCTTGTATTGGGGAATATCCATCCCTCCTTTGCCTTTAGGCAGTATTACCTCATGTCAGCATACACTTTCTGGATGCAACTTGGATTTTAAGCATTTACAAGAACTCTCCAGAATAGAAGAGAGCGAGCATCTATGCTACAAGCAGTGGCTGGAGCACAGTAATTAATAACATAGCCTGCATCTTCTGAGGAATGTCTGAAAGTTAACATCCCCCATCTGTATGGATGTACTCTTCAAAGGTTTTCACCAGTGTGGCATAGGTCGGTGTCACCATGTTTTCTAAACATAAGGTAATTTGCATTTTCAAGCATTTTGCAAATTCAAAGGTAAAGATAAACCAACAGAATTCTCAAGGACAGAGTATACTTTATTTTTAGTGCAGTATTTCCTAAACTGCTGTAACGTTATAAACTGATATCCCTCCAAATAACCAAATTCTGAAAAAAGGGACTTCAGATCATCCTATGGCTAATGTTAAATCAGTACATCACCTGAAAACAACCAAGGGTCTACTTCAAAACACTGAAATCACAAAACATTGAAATTCAAAACACTGAGATCATAACATCAAAAACCCAAAACACTGAAAACCCAAAACAACGAAAACTCAGAACACAAAGTGTACATTTTATAACAGAAAACTACAACGCACATGTAAATAACATCCCCTCCACCTATAACACCACCAAAGTAAGAATCACACTTTTTACTATGTTTCTGCAGGGGGGCAAACCCCACTGCACCTCCCATGTAGGGGGGCTCTGCCTACCACACCCTCCGTAAATTAAATATACCAACTCCTAGATCACACTACAGTTGAAAAAACCCACTGTAACATGTTCACCATACAGAATGTAAACATTGGATGTGCTGCTTTCATGGAAGGTATGTTAGTGTTCTGAGAAGTGCTGGGAGACGTAAGTAGGGGAAGAGAGTTTATTTTGTCAATCTGTATGTGTTTTTAGGCCATACAGGTAAGTGACTTAGACATTATGTTTACATTCTGTATGGTGATCGAGATAGAGTGAGGTTAGGAAATTAACTTTTTTCCACTGCAGTGTGATCTTGGAGTTGGTATATTAAATTTACGGGGGGTGCAGGGGGGCTTGCTCCCCTGCAGAAACATAGTAAAAAGTGTATTTGTTAGTTTGGTGTTGTTATAAGTGAAGGGGATGTTATTTACATGTGCTTTGTAGTTTTCAATCTTATGATGCAATGCTTCAGTGTTCTGAGGTTTTGCTGTTTTGGGTTTTCAGTGTTACGGTCTCAGTGTTTTGAAGTTCAATGTTATGAGATTTCAATGTTTTGAATCAGACCCACAACAAAAGCTTATGCCACTGCCTTTTCAACATCCTTTAGCTTGAGAAAATACAATTGTGTAAAATCTTACCATAACAGCAGATTTCTTTTTCTTCACTGTTGCAGTATTCTTTACCAAAGGGATGTCCTGCCAAGGACAGCCCAGTGTTTGGCCAGTATACCAAAGTCTTCAGCTTTTACAGGTGCCATACATCATATGCATGTTCCCCCCTCATGATGGAGGGTACAAAGGTGACATACGAATACAGATACTCAGAACTGAAAAAGCCCCAGGAGGAATAGAATACTCTCAAGGATAAAACAGGAACATGTGCAACTAGAAAGAAAAACAAAGAAGGAAGGCGGCAGAAGGGCCCTCTTGGCCAGGAGGGCAACTAGAAAGAAAAATAAAGAAGGAAGGCGGCAGAAGGGTCCTCTTGGTCAGGAGGGCAACCAGAACCCAAGACAACAGGAGGAAAGAGGGGGAAGGAGGGACCAAATACTGCAACAGTGAACAGAAGGACATCTACTGTTATGGTAAGATTTTACACAACTGTACTATGTCCTACCATAACACTGCTGCAGTATGCTTTACCAATGGTAGAACACAATAGCTCAAGAGGAAGCATGGGAGGAGGAACATACAGAAGACACCTCTACAAACCTATGTAGGATAGTCCTGGCAAAGCCTGCTCTGGCCCTGGAAATAACATCCAACTTGTAATGCTTAGTTAAAGTATGAACAGAGGACCAAGTAGGAGCCTTAAGGATGGAGGTGGTATATAGACCCTTGAAAAAGCACCATAGAATGCAACTGCCCTAGTAGAATGTGCCTTTACCAATGATGAAATACATTTTCCATGAAAAAATAATAAGAAATGGCTTTAGAAATCCAGGAGATGGTTTTCTTAGAAACTGCCAAATCCAAAGTTTTTGGATAAAAGGAAACAAAAAGCTGCTCAGATTTGCAAATAATTTTAGTTTTACCCAAATAATATCGGAAGACAGCGGTGGTGGTGCTGCGGTAGCATTGTCGCCTCACAGTTAGATGTTGCCCGTTCGATTCTCAGTTAGAGCGTCTTCTGTGTGGCGACATGCATGAATGGGAGTTCCTTCGTTGAAGGTTGTGCGTTAGGCCCGGCAAGCCAGCATGTAAAACTCTGCCAATCATTAGCGGACCGGAGTTCCGCTGTGGCGACCCCTAACCGGGAAAAGCTGAGAGACACAAACAAACAAACCCAAATAATATCGGAGCTGTCTATGCAAATCCAAGGTGTGAAGAACCTTCTCACTGGTAGACTGCAGAGAAGGAAAAAAGAAAGGAAGATGAATAAACTGATTAAGGGACAACTCACTGACTACCTTAGGCATAAAAGGTTAGTAAGAACAGACACCTTGTCTCTGTAGAAAACTAAGAAAGGAAAAATAGCCATGAGGGCTTGAAGTTAAGACACTCGGCTGAAGTGAGAACCAAAAGAACAGTAGTCTTCAAAGTACAATGTTGTAAGGAAGCTGAAGAAGCAGGCTCAAAAGCAGCCTGAGTCAATTTTTCCAAGGACAAAATTGAGGTCCCAGGAAAGCAGAATAGGCTGCCTGGGAGATGTGATCTGAAAGATGCCTTTAAAAAATTGCTTGACCCCCAAATCCAGATGGGGAAGTCAAAGGCAGATGAGCAGAAAGTGCTGACAGGTGAGCTTTAACTGAAGAACATGCCAACTCAGCATGGAGTAGATCACACAAATAAGAGAACCAGAGGAACCTTCACAGATAGGAAATCCTGATGGTGAGGGAGGCACCAGACAGAAAATCTCTTCCATTTGGGCATGTATGATTTCCTGGTAGTGGACTTTCTGGTCTCCTGCTGAGCCTGAAACATGCCCACAGAAAGGAGATGCCTGAAAGGGATCAAAACCCTATCACCCACAGCATTAGTTGAAGAATGGACTAGTGAGGGTATCCTTTGTCTTGTGAGAGAAGATCCACCCATTGAGGTAACCTTTGGTGACTGTCCATGGCCACATGTAAAAGGAGGAGGAAACCAAAGCTGTCTGGACCAAAAGGGAGTCACTAGCAAGATTTAGGGAGAGTCCTGCTTGATCTTGTGCAGGACTCATACTAACAGAGGGAGTGGAGGGAAGGCATATAGAAATACTGCCTTCCAAGGAAAAGACAGGGCATCCACGTTCCAAGCCAGAGAATTTGGGACTCTGGAAAAGAATAGAGGAAGTTGCCTGTTCACAGAGAAAGCAAAAGGATCAACCTGAGGAATACCCCACTGATGGATAATGTCCAGGAACACATCTCTGTGAAACATCCATTCGTGAGCTTGTGTGCTGGACCTGCTTATTCAAGTTGCTTCCCCCAACAGTCTACGTCTGATTCTCAGACTTACTACTTTCTGTTAGGGGCTTCACCATAAACTTCCAGAAATCAGTTCTGATGCCTTGTCAAGATGAGATTTTCCTTGGCTGGAGACTTAAGACAGTTCCCATTCTGGTATCTCTGCCTGCACCCAAAGCTGTCTCTCTAATTGCCTTTTTCCAGTCCTTGCTTCCTCTGGCATCTGTCACAGCCAGCGAATTTCTCAGAGTTGTCGGGTTCGTGGCTTCCACCATTTCCATGCTCCCTCTCACCAGGTTCCATAATAGGAAACTTCACTGGTACATCAAGTCAGTGTGGCTTCAACTTTACCACCTCCAGACTTCCCGGTATATTTCCTTCCCTGTCTCAAGCTCGAGTTTCAGTGGTGGATTCATCAACTTTCACGCAACCCGGAGCTTCCTTTTCAGGCTCAAGTTCAAACTTGGGAGCTCTACAGATGCCTCAGACAGGGAATGGGGAGTCTTCTTTGGCTTCCTCAAGGTTCAGTAGAGGTCAGGCCATATCAACATAAAGGAGTTTAGAGATCTGATTTTAGCTCTTCAGGTTTTTCATTCCCTCTTTCATCCTGGGCCCCTCAAAGTTTACACAGATAGTACCGCAATGATGTGGTATGTCAAGAAGCAATGGGGGGCACAAGGTCCTATCTTCTTAGCAAACTAGCTCTTCAGGTCTAAGATCAAGCTATCTGATATCAAGCGACTCTTCAGGCAGTTTACATTCCATCAGAGCGTAGTCTAGTTTTGGAAGGCCAAAACATACTTGGTCATGCGAGTCTGGTTGTTAATGGCCTTGAAGGATAAACTGGCAGCAGTGTAAACTTTTTTTTGCCCAGCCTTTCCATAGCCCTACTATCCTTATCAGAAGGCATCAGCCCGGTAGAGGGAAATAACTTAGATGGCTTATCACAGGAGACTGACACTAAAAAAGGTTCAGCAGCAGAAGGGCATTTATAAAAAAATTTACACTCTTAAGGCACTTTATAGAATGTATCTGGCTTCTTAAGTGCAGGGTAGGTGATTGTCAGGGGCAACAGATGTCACTGAGAAAGTATCCAGAAGGGCAGCCACAACAGGAGGAACAGTAGATGGTTTAGGAGACTCCATCTGCAGGAGCTCATAATATCTTTTCTGAATCTCAGAGACCCGAGTACAATCCCACTTAAAATAATTCATCATATGGGCAATGGTATCCCCAAAGGAGAGTTCCTCCAGGGGGGGAATCTGGACTTATGAAGTAGTTTTCCTCCAAACCGCAGTCCAAGGCCAAAGGGATTTGGGAAGAGTAAACCAAGGACTCTTCCCCCAAGTTCAAGTCCTCATCTGAAAAATTCAGTTCCCTGGGCCTCTTGAGTGGAGTGTAAGATTAGGGAGGAGCAGGCACAGAGACCTCTTGAGGAGGCTTCAAGGCCATTAAAGAATTAAAACAGACCTCAAGTCAAATCCTGTCATTCACGTTGGGGATCTTTAACAGGGGAAATATGCTTTCTTTTTTATTGGGACATCTGCATGAAAAACCTTCGGAAGACCAGACCCTTGGCAAGACTCAGCAACAGTCGTAAGAATCTCCTCCCTAACAAAGATCTGAGGAATCCTCCATAATGCTTTGGATATAATTAACTGAGGTTCCCCTCAATGTCAGGCACAGACACTTAAAAAGCCCTCCAAGGATGTGCAAGAAGCCGGATCCATGCTGGCCTCCGACTAGGTCGTATAAGAGGAATCCATTGCAACCACCAGATGGTCCTACGGGCCTTCACCAGCAATGAGAGACATGTACTGGGGAGACTAGACTGCAGCCAGATCAGACCCAAGTTTTTTGGCCTTCTTCTGGGTAGATACCTGGCCATTGAAATGGGGGGATTCTGCCACAGCACCATCAGCCAACAGCTTAAGACACTGGTTCCCCAGATAAATGGACAAGGAGGACAGACTACAACAAAGGGTTGTTGTTGTTTGTCTTTTGGCTTTTCCCGGTTAGGGGTCGCCACAGCGGAACTCCGATCCGCTAATGATTTGCAGTAGATTTTTGCGAACGCCGAGGTGCAAGCTCGACGTCCAACCATCAACGAAGGCACGCCCATTTACGCATGTCTTTCGAAAGCCACCCAACCACGGGGAGGACATGCAGACTCCACACAGAAGGCACTCCCCACACTCCAGCCGTGAATCGAACGGGAGAACCTCTTGCTGTGAGGCAACAACGCTAATGCTGCACACCGTGTCTGTAGACTACAACGAAGGGTCTTAGGCACAAATGCCTGGCAGATAGAACATTGCGTATGACTGTGGGAAGCATCCAAACAGAAGAAAAACTGGTCTTGGTGGTCTTTATAAGGAACCTGTCTCCCACACTGACATTTTCCCTTTCTGGATGACAAACACAATAACTACAAAAAAATAAGAGAAAGACAAGAAACCCCAATGGGCACTTATCTGTAAACATGGCTTGGTAACCAGTACAGCAGAAAGACATTCAGACTAATGTTCAACAACAGTGTTCACTCTGGCAGTGAAGTTGTTCCGAGTATCTGTGTTTGTATGTCACCTTTATGCCCTATGTCATGTGTAAGGGGCATATGTTCAATGTACGGCACCTATAAGAGCTGAAGGCTTTGGTATACTAATCAGATGTAGGGTTATCTTTGGCAGAAGATCCCTTCTGTAAAGAATACTGCAACAATGATATGGAAGGACATCACCCAATATTATCTATGTTATACCTATATTCTACTGCTTATCTGCAAGGATAAATGACCCCCCCAAGCAGGGAAGAACTTCTGCAAAAGGCGGTGTCGGACAGAAATCGGACATACTTCTTTTACAACTCTGTATACAGAGATGTATTTCTTACATACTAATGTTAAACCTCTTGTTACAGATACTGCATGACCTTATCTAGACTAAAGAAATTTACTGGACAACTACTGGCACTGATGCCCTTTACAACTCAGTCAAACATAACTGGGGTCTCACATCCACAACTCATATATGTTCCTTAAAAAAAAAAAAAAAGAAAACTATATTCTTGAAGACGAAAAATTATGTATCACTAAATTTTTACTTTGTGCTAATTTCTTTATAAGCACGTTTCAGTAGTGGCTTACACTGGGGGGGGGGGGTATCTCTTAACTGTACTGCTTTTAACCATGCATTTCATTTTTATGGCCTTCTGGTGTGCCATACAATTTTACTTGCTTATTTACTGATTGATGTAGCTTAGCAGTGCCACTCTCCAAATGTGACTGAACTGTCAGCATCAGGATCAGTTCCTTGTCAGCTGAACCTGACTGTTCAATTGCAATCCAGGAGTCACACAGCCAAGTCTGGATCAGAAGTTACAGGCGGCATGAGGAAAGCAATAAAGTCTTTGAAGGGAAGGAACTGCATTTCTGGCTACCTGTAAACTGCTGAGATTGGAGGATACGTTGAGCACGAGTGCATTTCTATCTTAAATCAGTGATTAGTCAGCAAAGTAGCAGTGAGGCAGGTTGAGGTAAAAGATTTCTGGTAACTGTCTGTCTTGCCTAAACATTATCTAACTGACCTTAAACTTACTTGATTGATTTTTAAGTTTATTTGACATCTGAAGAGCATATAAGCCTAGTCCAAACTCTCAATCGTCTGGTACATGCCCGAAAATGTAGTTTCTTAACTCAAACTCCACAGATGCCACTAATCTCAAGTGACACCTTGCTTCTCAGTTTTTGTTTTATGCCAGTGATTGCATCCTCAGCCTGTGTCTGCATCAATAAGGTCAGTGACGCAATTACATTACTAGTGCCATGGCTGCAACTGTGTGAAAGAAGAGCCAAGTCTTCCAAGTCAGATTCTATAGACAGTCTAAATGTGAGTGCAGGTCTCCTGACTACTTTAGTCTTCATTCCTGACCGTCTTTTTCCACAGTTCTTCTGTTTATTTATTTGTATTATTGGACATGTCACTGAAAGGGAGATGAGCCTTAAATTCCTGGGAAGCCTGCGGTTATCATCACATTTTTTTTTTTCCCTTTAGCAACTACAAGCTTCTCACCCTACACTGAGGAATTGAGTTCTTTATGAACCTTGCAAGAAAAAGCACAGAGTATTTCTCATGCTGAATTGAGGAACTGAGCTCTTCACAAACTTGATAAGGAAGACATCAGACTTTTGGGTAACCATGTGAAATGATGGGACCCGTTAGAGTGAGTCCCGAAATGCGGAGACTGAATGGCCGAAAGAATGAACCTGTATACATGAAGTCTGAAATGACATTTCTTGGAATAAAGTTATGTACTCACCATAACGTTCCATCTGAGTAGGTAACTTCATTTGTCAGCAACCTGTGGGTATCGGATCCACCCGGCAGCTTTCCAAGCTAGAGATCCGAGCTCCAAGCTCCTCTCCTTACCCATAATACCCTGCTACCTCCTTCTAATCCTCAGATCGCATTTGCCCATCTATATAACCTCACAACAACAAAACAACAACCTGAAGAATCCTAACCTAAGGATTAAACAAATGACCTGAGAAACCATCCTAGGGTTCAGGTAATCAAAGAACCAGGTTAGGGGGAAGGAGGGAGGATCGGTTGCTGACAAATGAAGTTACCTACTCAGATGGAACGTTATGGTGAGTACATAACTTCTTTATCTGAAGTAGGTAACTTCAGTTGATCATCAACCTGTGGGACAGAGTCCCCAGCTACCAAAAACTTGGGAGGTCCTCAAGGAAGGATATTCCGGAGCACTGCAGAGCCAAAGGCTGCCCTACCTCTAGACACTAAATCCAATTTATAGTGAGAGATAAAGGTATGAGAGGACGCCCAAGTAGCCGCAGAGCAAATGTCATCCAAGGGAACTCTCGAACAGAATGCAGCAGATGTAGCCATAGAGCAGGTAGAATGAGCATGAACCTCTGTAGGCTCCAACAGGTCAGATAGCTTGTATGTGAGCAGAATGCAATTCGAAATCCATCTGCCAGAGTTTCCTTCGACACAGGCTTACCGAAGAAGGGTTTTGCAAAGGAGACAAAGAGCTGATCAGACTTGCGGAATGCAGCTGTTCTTTGTAAATAAAAACGTAACTGTCTATGATCATCTAACAAATGAATTTTGTACTCCCCTTTGTTTTGATAGTTTGGGGAAAAAACTGGAAGATTAATGGGCTGATTGATGTTCGCCTTGGAGGCCACTTTATGTAGAAAGGATGGGTTAGTCCTGAGAGACACCCTGTCCTTATGGAAAACAAGATACGGGGCTTTAATACAGAGGGCCTGAAGTTCTGATACCCTTCTAGCAGAGGTAATCGCTACCAAAAAGACAGTTTTCCAGAACAAGAATTTCAAATCAACAGAAGCTGCAGGTTCAAAAGGAGGTCCAGTCAGAGCCTGAAGGACCAAAGTTAGATCCCATGGAGGGACGGGGTGCCTAGTAGGAGGTCTCAACAGGAACGTACCTTTCAGAAAGGTCTTGCAAATCTTGGTGGACGCAAGGGGATTGAGATTGTCCCCAATGTGAAAATGAGAGATGGCAGCAATTTGAACCTTTACAGTAGAAGAACTGGCCCCTTGCTGAAAAATATGAGATAGGAAATCGAGCACTGCTGGGATGGGAACAGTGAAAGGGTCCAGTTTTTTATGAGACGCCCAAATGGAAAACGCTTCCATTTACTATTGTAAACCTTCCTGGTAGAAGGCTTATGCGCCACTACCAGGATAGATCTCACTGCAGAAGAGATACAGAGAGTCCTAGCAACTAATGGAACTGGATCAACCAAGCTGAGAGCTTGAGATCGACCAGATTCAGGGGTATCAATCCTGAAAAATGAGATATCAGATTCGGGATGGGATCCAAGATCCAGACAGGAGCTATAAGATGAGATTGTAGGCACAAGAACCAGGCTTGACGAGGCCAGAATGGGGCTATGAGGATAATCTTGTTCCCCAACCGACGAGCTTTCTGTAAGAATTTTGTTATCAACGGAAGAGGAGGATAAGCATAAAGAAGACCAGGTGGCCAAGCATGAACTAGAGCGTCTCTGGTGCTTTCCCCCAGAGGGGGAATTAGAGTGAAAAACTCGCTGCACTTTGCATTGGAAGGCGACGCGAAGAGATCGCAGCAAGGCTGACCCCACTTGCGGAAGATCTGTTTCGCTACTAAGGGATTCAGAGACCACTCGTAAGGTGAGAGAATAGTTCGACTCAGTTTGTCCGCTAGGATGTTGGACCGACCCAGAATGTGCATTGCTAACAGAAAACGGTTGGTGGTTATCGCCCAGTCCCAAACTCTCATGGCCTCTCGGCAAAGAGGGTAAGACCTGGTCCCCCCCTGTTTGTTGATGTACCAGACCACTGACATGTTGTCTGACTGAATTGCAATAGTCTCTGGAGGGAGAAAGGCATGAAGCACCGCCCTCATCTCCAGAACATTGATATGCAGAACAGTCTCTCTGAGTCCACATATCTTGGACAGTTCTGCCCGTGTAATGCCCCCCCAACCCGAGAAGTGTCCATGGTCACTGTGGCTTGGGGTTGCGGCATAACAAAGGGTCGACCTTCCCGAAGCTCTCGAGACTGGAGCCACCAGATGAGGGAATTTCTGCAAACTCTGCTGAGAGGAACCGGCAAGTCCAATGGGTGGTGAAGGATGGACCACTGAACCTGTAAAGTCCACTGGAGAATCCTCATGTGTAAGCGAGCTAAGAGCGCCAGATTGATTGCTGCTGCCATGGACCCTAAAGCCCTCAGGGCTGACTCCGCTGACGGGGCCGGTGACTGAAGAAGGGCTAAAACGTGTAAGGTCAAACTGCGAAGTCTGTCTGATGTCAAGAAGGCCTTGGTCTGAAGCGTGTCTATTTTGGCCCCTATGAACTCCAAGACTTGAACTGGTTGAAGGGATGACTTCTTCAAGTTTATGGTGATCTCCAATCGGGATGCTTGAAATAGGAAGCAATCCCTGGCTAAGCAGAGTAGATGCCTGGTGGGGGTGGTAAGGAGCCAGTCGTCTAGGTAAGGAAAAACCTGTATTCCCTGAAGTCTCAGGTGGGCCACTACAACTGCCACAACCTTGGTGAACACCCTGGGGGCTGTGATGAGACCGAAGGGTAGGACCCTGAACTGGTAATGACTGGCCCCTAGCCGAAAGCGGAGAAACCTCCTGGATCGCCTGTCCAGGAGAATGTGACAGTACGCATCCTTGAGGTCTATGGAGCACATCCAGTCCTTCTCCTGCAGCAGGGGCAGAATGGACTGAAACGTGACCATCCGGAATTTCTCCTTGGCAATGAAGAGGTTCATTGTTGAAAGGTCGAGAATCGGCCTTAAGTCCCCCGTCTTTTTTGGCACCAAAAAGAACCTGGAGTAATTGTCTAATCCGGATTGGTCTGGGGGGACATGCTGGATGCCTCTTTTTTCTAGCAGCTTTTTTTTACCTCTGAAGCTGCAGCCTCCCTCTGACTGGGTGGAATATCGGGGAGGCGCCTCGACTGAGGAGGCAGGTTTATGAAAGGGATTGAGTAACCTCTGAATATTATTTGAAGCACTCAGCGGTCTGTTGTGATGGACTCCCATTGGGCCAAGTGCTTCGAAAAATGCCCCCCAACTGCCTTCAGAGAGGAGCAGTCGGGCAATCTCTCAGGGCTGCTGCGTGGGTCGGTCAGAAAAAGGTTCCTGCGACCCAAAATTTTTCGGCCCCCTCTGCCTCTGGGCTGGCGTCCATCTTGCCCCCCTCTGCCTCTGAAGAATGAAGGATCCAGAGCGTAACGGGACTGCTGAGACTTCCGGAACCACATCTTCTTTTGTCCTCTCAGGTTCCTGGAAAAGGACCTTTGAGGATCCGAGAAGCAGACTCTGATGGCAGACAGCGTCTTCCCATCTTTCTCGCTCTGAACCAATGTGTTGCGGACGGTCTTCCCAAACAGGGTAGAGCCGAAGGGTGTATTCACGAAGGATGCCTTGAAAGGTTCCGCAAAATAAAGCCGGAGCCAGGTGTGACGCCTTAAGGTGATGCTGGACCCGCTGGCTCTAGCAGCCCCCTTTAAGGCATGGGAAAGTAGCCGCATAGACGTGTTTGAAACAGATTTCAGAGTGGCCATGCAAGCTGAGAAAGTCTGTTTGTCCTCGGCCAACATGGACTCAGGGGGAGACTCAGTGTATTCTTTCACCAGATCCCGCTGAAGTCTAATTACATGGGTCAAATAATTCAGCGCCCTTATAGAAAAGGTAGCTGAAGCAAACATCTGCTTCCCGATATGATCTATCGTCCGAGACTCCTTATCAGGGGGATGGATCGAGGAACTATCCTGGGCAAGTTCCTTCTTGGTGACTGCCACCACCACCATGGCATCTACCGGGGAACCCTTACTCCAAGCTGTCCTATCTACAGTGGGACTAAGAATCCTATCTGGCCTCCTGGGGATTGGCTCTACAGTATCCATTTCCTTCCATGCCCTGGTAGTGATGAGGTCAACCAGGGGGTCGGCCGGAGGGGACACCCAAGAGGTAGACAGGCCTGCGTCGAACGCCTCCAGGAACACAGACTCATCCGAAGAAAGTTTTTGGGCTGACCACCCCCCTCTTTAGGCGAAGCATTTCCATAATGTCTCCAAAGGAGACGTCCTCGGGGGGGTGACATGGGGGAACCTTCCCCTTCCTCCAAATCTGTGTCTTCTGTGAGGGACTAAGGCGAGTTCAAATGCCTCCTCTTACACTTACATTTGTGAGGAGCCTCCTTGGTGGACTGTCCGAAGAGGGCTCACCAACGGGGTCATGTTCCACCAGTGGAACGGGCTGGGGCGTCAACGGAGGCTGTCCCTGGGACTGGATGATGGAAGACAAGCCCAGCTGCAAGGGAGTGGGGGCAGGATCCGAAGAAAGAGCAGGGGGTCTCGAACCTATCGAGGACCCTCTCCACCACATAGAAAGCAGAGGGTGAACCGATCTCTCTGGGCTCCGTGGTTAACACCCTCGGATCCGGCGTGGGGATCGGCGTCGGAGCCGAAGCTCTCGGACCCAAGAGGGAAGTGTGCTCCGACTGAAATGGAGCCGAAGACACACTGGCCCCCTCGGATCCGATGCACGGTTCTCGGCCCCGAGAGCTCAGATCCGAAAAGGGATCTGACAAACTCAAGGGCATGGCCGGCGTGGAGGTAGAGATAACCATCGGTGACGACTCCCTGACTCCAAGACTCCTCAGATCGAAGGCTCCGAAACCAGATAGTGGATCGGAGAAGGAGCTATCGGGGCAAAAAGTGTGGCTGAACTCCCCCGGACAGGGGGGAGGCAGCAGCACACCCATCTGCAGTTGGGTTTGGAGGAAACGATGCATCATCCGGTCCATATCAGCGTCGGAGAGGCTACGGGTTGGCCTAGAGGAGGCCACTGAAGCTGGCCGGGAGGGGCTGCCGTGATGACCTTGAAGATGGTCAGGCCTCCTCCTCCGGCTCTGGGGAAAAGCGTGGGGAACGGAGCCGAGGGGAGGAAGGCCCGGAGACCTTCTGGGGTGAGGAGAGCAGCTTAGCAGGCGGGGCCGAGGGGACAGAGTCGGCCCGCCGCTTGTGGCTTCTATGCCTCTCTCTCTTTCTCCCTCTCTCTCTTCTTTTTTTGAGTTCCTCTCTCCCTGGGAAGAAGTGGGAGGTTTGAGTCCCAGCCAGGGGAGAGGGGACAGCAAGCTGAGCAGCCGCAGCCGTGGCTGTAGCCACCGAGGGAGCGGAGGAGGAGGAAGCAGAGTTGCTGGTAGGAGACCCGCCAGAATCAGTTTATTCCTCCTATCTCTCAGGGCCCAGGGGTTAAAGGCTGCGCAAATTTGGCAGCCTGATGATAAATGTGGTACCCCCAGCCAGAGAACGCACTGAGTGTGGCCATCCGCTGGGGAAAGCTTATGGCCACACTCAGTGCACTTAGAAAAGATGGCCTTTGGGGCCTCGGCCATGACTTCTAACCTAAACACACATGCGCCCACACAAACACTATAAGTGGAAGGGTTCACTAAGCTTTACACTACGAGGGTAAAACTCAGGGGTTTAAACTAGGGAATTATACTATCCACACACACAAAAGCTAGAAAGATTTTGAGAAAAAAATCTACTTACAATCGCCTAAATGCTAGGAGCTAGAGAAACTTGTGCCTGACAAAGCCGCTGCACACAAGATCTGAGGATTGGAAGGAGGTAGCAGGGTATTATGGGTAAGGGGAGGAGCTTGGATCTCTAGCTTGGAAAGCTTCCGGCTCGGATCTGAGTCGGATCCGATACCCACAGATTGATGATCAAATGAAGTTACCTACTTTAGATACTCCTTTTTCTCCGAGGTATGGCAATCTAGGAATTGGTATACTTAAGTTCAGGGGGTGGGGGCTTGCCCCACACTTCCAAAAAGAAGTTTTAAGAAGAATAGCGATTTTTTGATATTTGCTCTTCTGTGTTTTTTTACTACTTTTTTTTTTGTTGTTGCCAGCACTCAGCATTTCGAGTGCCATTTTAATAGTGATCCAGTTTTTGTGGGTAATTTACTAGTGTGTGCACATCAGTACATCATTCTACACATAAGAGTGCGATGAGAGATTATGATCTACAGTATCAGTTACATGTCTGTTTTGTCTTGTTTTCCCAAACTTTAAAATGGAAGATGACCAACTACAAAATAAAAACTTAAATAATAATAACAATAATAATAAATTTCAGCTGTTATTAGCTCACTTGCTCTGGGGAAAACCTTTAGATCAAAAATTAGTGTTTTTATGGCTGAAATACTTAACCAGACTCATGTTTAGAAAAAAAGGACAAGGATTAGAAAAGGTGCAAGACCTTGGATAACATGGCGGATAGCAGTACATACAAATATTTGCAAGTCACTGTACAGGAGAGTAAAAGCAAACTGTTCCCAAAATTTGCAGTCTTTTTCCTTGAATTAGCCTTAAGACTTTCAAGAATGACATTTGTATCTTATGAAAGGTTAGATGACCCTTAGCTATGTATAGTAGTGATGGTAGGTACCTGGCAAATAATCTAAATGAAAACATCACCTCCTTGGCCAGGTCCAGACAGGTAATATGCCATCCTTTGCTAATCGTTTAAGAGATGTACCATCTTTACCACAAAATGTGTTTGGCTGCAGAACACTCGTACTGAAACTGTAGAAGACAATTACATTACAAACTTCTCATATCAGGTACCTTTGTCAAACTGTTGGCATGGAATAACCTGTTATGGTATTGCTTTTCAACAACTCATTTATGGAAGAGAGAATGCCAGATCTTTAAAAGTAATATTATCTTAGCATTGCATAACCACTGGGACACCAGCAGCCTAAACAAATTTCAACTCAAATGTCTACTTTACAGATGAATACTTCCAAACCTCATTTTACCTTATGGTTTGCTCTTAGATGTTGGACATATTTTTTGAGAAAGTCACAAACTGGAAACACTTGCTAAGCTGATAACCTATATCCTGGTGTACACCACTGTGCAAGTGCACCTTCCTGGCTGTTCTTTCTTACCAGAATCTCTCTGTTTCAGAGCTCACTTTTTCTTGGACAAACTTTTGTATTTCCTCCTTAGCACACCTCATCAAAAAATGGTTTTGTCCCTCCAGGGAAGAATACTTTAAAGACAGCTGGACACAGCAGTTTGAATCTCACACCAGCGTGTCGACATTCCCCGTACAGCGGAATGAATTTCCTCCTCCTCTGCCTGGTGTACAGTGAGTAATCATTCTCCACAAGCACTCTACTGTCTCCCACTTTTAATATTTTGTCCTTCTGCCACAGTTTACTCCTTCTGCTGGTAGGATTGCATCTTTACTATTAAAGGTCTACGTTGCTTTCCTATAGCCAGGTTTGGAGCATACACATAATGTTAATAACAGCCTGCATTTAAATTGGAACCTGTGTGCTGAGACAGCCTTACAAGACTATCTGCAAATATATAGAGCTGAGTATATTTTTCTGTATTATTCCGTATTATAGAGCTAAATTGTTGCTTAGATATCTGTCTTACTGTTCTGCAAATATACAGAGATCAGTATATAATTTTTGTTTTATAATTTGCACTGTGATTCCTCACATCTCTGTTGAAATTGTCTTCTCTACCCCCCTCCCTGTTCTTGGTTGTAGTTTAAATTTGGTGGCTTTTGCAGTGCCCGCCCCACTGTAGATTTGATCTAGGACACTCCCCCAGTCCCATCTCTTTACCGCATTATACCTAATAAACCCTTTCTGCACTTGCTTTTAGTCCTTTTTAATGTAATTCAATTTTTTCAAACTGTGTGTGGCTTAATATTGCTACATACTCAAGTGTGCCAGCTTGCACTGCACGTGAATTGTTTTTACTACTGTTTTTGCTACTTTTCTGAAAAAAAAAAAAAAAAAAATTGTAAGCCTGTTTCCTACCTTTCCTGTAATTAGTGTTCCAGATACAGATTTGCTGTATCCAGGACTGTTTGTAAGCTTCTGAGCCCCCAAGCCTTTCTGTGTTGGAGGGAAGCCTTCTAGCTTATCAGTGGGAGTGGTAAGCATTGGGTAACCTGTCTACCACATAAGGAGTGGTTCTGGCCCAGAATTTGTAGTTATTGGCCGTGGTCTTCCATCTCTCTCAACTTTCTGATTTGAAGGCCTGCATTTGCACTTGTTTCTGTCCTGTAACTCCTGGGCCCATCTCATTTACTCACTCAAAAAAAAAAAAAAAAAAAATGTATCTGCTTTTACTGTATTTGTGTTTCTTCCTACTTTATTTTGCTTTTGCGTCATCTTAAAAGTACTCAGTTGTATTTATTACTGCTTGGTGTAACTCATTCTAAGTCTTTTCGTTTAAGCACTTGGGCTTCAGACCAGTTGTTTTACATTAAGAAGGTTAGTGGTCTGCACTGTAGTTGCAGAACAGGTAGCTTACATCCTTCTAAGTTGGGAACTGCTGATTGAGGGCTCAGTGTCTGTTATTCTAAAAGTGTATTAATTTTGGTTTAAGCACTTGGGCTTCAGGCCAGTTATTTTACATTAAGAGGGTTTCGTGGTCTGCAGTCTTGTGGGAGGAGAGGCTGGACTCTGTCCTTCTGAGCTGGGAATTTCTGGTTAAAGGCTTATAGTGCCTGCATATTTGAACTGTTTCTTACTGAAATTGGTACACCTTGTTTGCTGTAGCATAGACTAGATCCAGGCCTGCTGAATCTAGCTTTGTTTGTATGCTTGTTGTTTGCTTGCGATTTCCCTGAAACGCTAATTCTACCTAAAACGCGGCTTTTCAGCTCCTCTGTGGATCCCTAGTGATATCTGCATTGCTTACTGTACTTATTTCCTTGTTTCACTTGAAAGAAAGTTACTGCTTGTTGTTTTTGCATTTAAGTTACCTGTAACACATTGCATTTAAGTTACCTGGCACTTGCTCACTAAAACAATTATATAAGTCAGCACTAAAAAATTAAAAGCACTACACCCTCACAAACTCCCCTTGAGTACCTTGTTCCCCATTGGCCCTTTTTTTCAATTATAAAGGAATTCCTAATACTATTCTAGCATGTCCAAAGATCAGTTGTCAATCTCCTCTCCGGTCCAGCTGGTGAATCTGGGAATCTTGAGGCAATGTTACAACTGCCTCATGTACACAGACAACCCTCTCCTCCTCCCAACAAATTCCAACACATGTGAGAGATGCAACCATATAGCCAAACTGGAGGCTAAGCTCTCTCAACTCAGTACTGGCGTAACCAGTCAGGAGGAGAAGGAAACCACACTCACTACAATTCCAGTCTCACATAGACCTACCACGACAGCAAACCACACACATTAACACACAAAAACATACTCAGAGGCTCTAAATAAAAATCTGCCTAAGCAGCAGAGACCGCCAAAGCAGACACCCAAGCAACCGCTACCCCAAAACAAAACATGTGCATATGAATGTCACACCAAACACCATCATATTGGGTGACTTCAACTACCCCAACATAGACTGGGCCCACTATTCTAGCCCTAACACCCTAGCCCAAAGATTCCTGGAATTCATTAACTCAAATGCTATGGAGCAACTGGTCACTTCTCCTACGAGGAGAGATAATATACTTGACCTGATTATCACAAACATGGGGTCCAAATGCTCTGCACCGGATATAAACCCCTCACTAGTAAGATCTGACCATAAACTGATCACGTTGGATGTACATATCCCACCCCCACCCCAAGAACAAAAGACTACAGTGAAAAATTTTTCAAAAGCTGACTTTACACTCCTTAAGTCAGAAATGATATCCTTTAAGCCTACTGGGTTAATGGAAACCACATCCCAAAATGCTGAATCCTACACAGCCTTCTACGGACATCTCCAAGAATGCATGGATCAAGCAATCCCAACTAAAACCAAGACCCTCTCCACCAAGGGAAAACGCCCGGTTTGGTGGACCCCGGCTATAAACAAACTGTACAACAAAAGAAGGAAGCTACTGCAGGACAAAACCAAATCCCACAAGGGAAAGGCTTCCCTGATCAGCACAAGTAAAAAACTACGTTCTCTCATAAAACATCTAAAGCCAACTTTGAGAGAAAGATTGCCAAGGATACCAAAGACAATCACAAGGCCTTCTTCAATTATGTCAGAACCTTGGGAGGAAATTCTGAGATATGCTCTGAGTTGGTACACAACGACAAAAAATTCACTGACCCTACCGACATTGCCAATATTCTGGCAGATAGGTTCAGTGCAAATTTCTCCCCTCCCTCACCCCTAAAGATGTAGTAATTATCCCTGCTGAATGTAACCTACCTGTCATCTCAGACATACAGGTGAAAGCAGCACTCAACAAAGCAAAAAACAGCATCTATGGGACCCGATGGTATCCCGGTTTGTGTTACGTGAACTTCAAGATGAACTAAACCCACCTAAAAACGCTATTCAATCTTAGTCTCACTACAGGATATGTACCTGAACACTGGCGACAGCAACAGTGGTCCCACTCCACAAAGGGGAAATTCTACTGACCCTGGTAACTACACCCCATAAGTCTGACCAGCCTGGTCTGCAAGGCTATGGAAAGAATCATCATGGAACTCATAAATGGCGATATTGGAGATCTGCAGACCCATGATCCCACCCAGTTCGGTTTTGTAAAAGGCAGATCCTGCCTCTTAAACCTGGTTGACTTCTTCGAGACAGTCACTAGTGCCATCGACGAGGGCAAGGCTGTCCACACTGCCTACTTGGACTTGGCTAAAGCCTTTGACACGATACCACACTCTGGCATCATAGACAAGCTCAGCAGCCTAAATGTAAATCTATATGTCACAAGATGGGTAGCAAACTGGCTAAAAACCAGAACCCATAAGGTCAAAATTGCTGGAGCCATGTCAGACTCAAAACAAGTCACGAGTGGTGTCCCACAGGGCTCAGTCTTGGGACCACTCTTATTCGGCATTTACTTCTCGGATGTGAAAGCAAATATGGGAGGATTATGGCTGACAAAGTTTGCAGATGACTGCAAACTGGGTGCCATAGTTGATTCACCTGCTGACACACACATCCTACAGAAAGGTCTCACTTGAAACGGACAACTGGTGCCGTAATCATGGCCTCAAACTTAACACCAAAAAAATGTATAGTCATCCCCTTTGGGAAAAACAAAGTACCCACAAATTATCACATAGACAATAACCCACTGAGTATGGAAGAAGTAATCAGAGACCTGGGGACTCAAGTCGATAGTGAACTCTCCTTTGACAACCATGTTGCCAAAGTGGTCAGAAAGACATTCTACCTTGCCCATCTCATCATGAAGGGATTCTCATCCAGATCAAAGGAGGTCATTGTACCTCTATATTCCTCACTTGTCAGGCCCATGATTGAATATAATGCTCCATTTGGGATGTATCTCACCCGGCACATGCTAACAACTGGAAAGACCCCAGAAGTACCTCACCAAGAGGATCATGGGTCTCAAACATGTGCCTTATCCAGCTAGATTAAAGAAACTCCAGCTCTATTCAGTAGCATACCACCTGCTCAGAGGTGATTTGTGCCTAACATATAGGGCCATGTCCAACCAAACACTGATGGACATGCTCCATCTCAAAAAATCCAGATCCACCAGAACCACGCTAGCTAAAGATTTCAACCTCTGCACAAATATGAATAAAACATGCTGGAGGGATAGATTCATATCACAGAGGTTACCCGTACTCTGGAACAAAATCCCAGTTCATGTGAGACAGACCCTTCATTGGCACTGTTCAAGAAAAATCTCAATGCATGGATGGGAGATCGTAAGTTTACCCTGGGAGTCACCTCAGTGTCACTACTAGACAGAGGTATAGTTTACTAAATAATGGGGTCCCACATGTGTCACTACTAGAGAGGCGCAACTATATAATACGGGTGGCGAACCACATCATTGTTGGCTAGGCTTGTAAATGCCCCAGGGCAGATAGCCTAGTACACTACTATGAAACTATGAAAACATAGCTCACAAAGCCAGTGTGCCAAACAGTCACAGCCCTTAAGGCTAAACAACACACCTGATACACTTGTAATAGGTGACTCTATCGTTAGGCAAACTGACGTCCCGCTCACCAGGCTGAACAAGGAGAAGGTCACGGTGAGCTGCCTGTCGGGCGCTAGGATCCGCCACATAACACAAGCACTCAGGTCACTCCAAGGCAAGTACAAATATGACTCAGTCATTGTCCATGCTGGTGTGAATGACCTGAGATGTACCTCCCTGGACTACATGAAAAGAGACATAGAGGAGCTCTCTGAGCATGTAGCCCAGGCCGGTATGACACTGACCTTGAGTAGCATCTTACCCTCACCAAGAATGATGCCACAACATGAAGACAAGATGATCAAATTCAACAATTGGCGTAAGTATTGATGTCATTCAAAGGGGATCCAATGCCCGTCAGCCTGGGATGACATGCTCGACAAGCCACGATGCTTCGCTAGGGACGGCTTGCACCTATCACCCCTGGGCTTTCGGATATTGGCAAAGGCTCTTGCTACCCCCATAGTGCCTTTTTTAGGCAAGGCACAAAAGACAAACCCACCTCCATAGGTATCACAAGGGATAAGAAACTAAGAGTAATGCTACTCAATGCCGGAAGTCTAAACCTCAAGATGCACACACTCGAAACTCTCCTTAGCATGGAGAACATAGATATCTGTGCAGTAACAGAAACCTGGTTCAAGGATCCTGAGAGCACCCCAGCACTACCAGGTTATACCTCATACCATGCTTTTCGTCCCCAAAACTTGGACCGAACCACAAAAGGAGGGGGAGTATCAATATTCATCAAAGATACCCACACCTCCAGGTTGGTGGCACAGCACGAAGCATCAGAGACTATCCATGTGCAACTAACAGTGGGTAAAACTGCCTTCCAGTTTATAGCCTGCTACAGACCACCCTCCCAAACCCAGGAACCCCACTCGACCTTCCTGAGAACACTGGAAAATATGAAGGTCTCTCCAAAACCATTATATTGGACGACTTCAACTACCCAAACATACACTGGAAGCATTACTCTAGCTCCAACACCCTAGCCCAAAGGTTCCCAGAATTTATAAACTCAAATGCTATGGAACAACTTGTTACCACTCCCACAAGAGGGGAAAACATACTGGACCTGATCATCACCAACATGGGGACTCTATGCTCCAGACCAGAAGTGTATCCCTCACTGGTAAGATCAGAACATAAACTAATCTCACTGGATATTCACATCCCGACCCCACCCCCTGCCCAGAAAACCACAGTAAAAAACTTCTCTAAAGCAAATTTCACACTCCTCAAAACCGAGGTGGAATCCTTCAAAGCCCCTGGGCCTGTGGAAAATATGGCCCAGACCCCGCAGAATCCTTTATAAACGCATTCTATGAACACCTTCAGGAATGCATGGATCATGCAATCCCAAATAAAACCAAGACCCAATCCTCCAAAGGCAGACGTCCTGTCTGGTGGACCCCAGCCATAAACAAACTATACAATAGAAGGAGGAAGCTACTACATGATAGAGCAAAATCCCAAAAAGGGAAGGTATCTCTGATCAGTATTAGCAAAAAACTACGGGCACTCATAAAATCGTCTAAGGCCAGCTTTGAGAGAAAATTGCACAGGACACTAAGGATAATCACAAGGCTTTCTTTAGTTATGTTAGGAACCTGGGTGGGAATTCCCAGATATGCTCAGAATTAGTCCAAAATGACAAAAAATACACCAAACCCACAGACATTGCCAACATCCTAGCTGACAGGTTCAGTGCAAACTTCCCCACCAAAAGGGCAAATATCTATCCCAGCAGAGTGCTGCCCGCCGACATCTCAGATGCTCAGGTAAGAGCCGCCCTCTCCAAAGCAAAAAAACACAGCATCAATGGGACCAGACGGTGTCCCGGGCTGCGTCCTACATGAACTCCAAGAAGAGCTAAACCCAAACATAAAACTACTGTTCAATCTCAGCCTTACTACAGGATATGTACCCAAAGAGTGGCGTACAGCAACAGTGGTCTCTCTCCACAAAGTGGTGCCTCAATGGATCCTGGAAACTTATCGCCCCATAAGCCTGCCTAGTTTGGTCTGCAAAGCTATGGAAAGGTTCATCACGGACCACATAAATAAAGATATTGGGGACCTACAGACACTGGATCCTACCCAGTTCGGCTTTAAGGGCAGATCCTGCCTCTTAAACCTGGTCGATTTCTTTGAAACAGTCACCAAGGCCTTTGACGAGGGGAAGGTGGTCCACACAGCCTACCTGGACCTCACAAAAGCCTTCGATACAATACCCCACTCGGGCATTATAGATAAGCTCACCAGCTTAAATATAAACCCCTATGTCACTAGATGGGTTGCAAACTGGCTCAAGGACAGAACCCACATGGTTAGAATTGCTGGAGCCATGTCAGACTCCAAACCAGTTACAAGTGACGTCCCACAAGGCTCAGTCCTGGGACCTCTCTTGTTCGGTATATATTTCTCTGAGGTACAGGCCAACACGGAAGGACTGTGGCTGACCAAGTTCGCAGATGACTGCAAACTGGGTGCCATAATCGACTCTCCAGCCGACACAAGATCCTCCAAAAGGGCCACATAGAAACAGACAACTGGTGCCAGAGCCATGGCCTCAAGCTAAACGCCAAAAAGTGTATAGTCATCCCTTTGGCAAAACAAAGTGCCCACAAATTACCACATAGGTGGAAATCCATTAAGTACAGAAGAAGTAATTAGGGACCTGGGGACCCAAGTTGATAACAATCTCTCATTTGACAACCACGTGGCCAAAGTGGTTAGAAAAACATTTTATATAGTCCACCTAATCATGAAGGGATTCACATCTAGATCAGGGGAGGTCATCATGCCTCTTTACTCATCCCTCATCAGACCCATAATTGAGTACAATGCCCCTTTTGGGATGTACCTTACCAGACACCTGCGGCTACTGGAAAGACCCCAAAAGTACCTGACGAAGAGGATCAAAGGGCTCAAACAGATGGCATGTGCTGGCCGGTTAAAGAAACTCCAGCTCTACTCAGTGGCATACCGCCTGCTCAGAGGCGATCTGTGCCTGACGTATAAAGCCATGTCCAACCCGCAATTAATGGACATGCTGCACCTCAGAAAATCCAAATCCCATCGAACTACGCGCTCGAGAGACTTGAACCTCAGCACTGAAATAAATAGGACATGCTGGAGGGACAGATTCATAATCCAGAGACTCCCTTCACTCTGGAATAAAATAGCAATCCAGGTTAGGCAAAGTCCCTCACTGACTCTCTTCAAGAGGAATCTTGATGAGTGGATGGGAGATCGTAAGTTTACCGCGGGTATCACTTCTGTGTCACTGTTAGACAGAGGCACAGTATACTAACCTCGAAAAAGGGCATAGCAAAATTAATTTAAAATGGGTGGCGAAAGCCAAACGCACTCTGGCTAGGCTTATAACTGGCCTAGGGCAGATAGCCTAGTATGAACCTAACTGCTGCTGCTGTGGAACACCAGTCCAGTTGCTTATTTGTGCTTTCATAAAATTAATGCAGTCTGTTCCTTCCAACTTCTCTGGTATAGCTGAAAATCTCAGGTTTTCCCTACATGCTCTGTCCTCTACTTATATTATTTTTTTAAACATCTCTTCATAAGCAGTCTCATATTCATCCAGCCTTTTCCTCATTTCGACCTCTGATGTTTGCAGCTTTGTCATCTCATCTGAATATCTGTTTAAAGCTTCTTCCATTTTTTCCAGCCTTTTGTTGTTTGTGTTGTATACTCCATCAGTGTTTTGTTTAGTTAAATTAGGTCTGTATGCAGTTGTCTTATATCTGTCTGAAGGTTCCATAGCTTTTTGCTGAACAGCTGCAGAACTTTCCCCAGTCAGTGTTTCTTCCTCACTTTGTGTAGCTGATTTATTTTCCAGGTCTTCTGCATTTCTTTATTCCTGGCATCCAGGCAGTACACTTAATAGCCAGTTACTGAAAATTACTTATAAACACAAGTCTACTGGCCTTCTCTGTCAAGTTTATGTTTTCACGCTGGGAGGGTTGGAAACAAGCTGTTACTCAGTGTGCAACCATCTTGGAAGTCCCCTCTTCCTGGTTGTTATCCTTTTACCTGATTGCTGTTATGGATGCATTACTTACAAGATGGTAAAATGGGACAGATCCACATTTCTCAAATACATCAAATCACAGTGATTCTACTGATTACAAAGTAATTTACTGGTTGTTCATCAAATTCTGGTAAGAATTTAATACAGACTTTAGTCTAAATACTGTAGTAGCATTGAAATAGTAATGGATTACAGAAGGGGTAAGACTGCAGTGTTAGAAATAGATAGTGCAGGGTTCTGATTACAGTCAAATTGTTGAAGGGGAGATTAGTATAGCAGAGAGTGGAAGAGAGACGGAAAGAATAACAGCAGAGAGGGTGAGATATGGAAGAGTTACAGGTGAAGAGGTGAGGGGACAGAGGGAGTTAGTCTATAGTAGCAGAAGAGTGAGTGAAAAGAAACTAGGAGAGAATTGTGAAGGACAGTAAGAAGAGGCAGGTTATATAGCAAGTACATACGTTTGAGATAGACATGGCTGATATGAAATGGGAGAAGATCAGGTTGGGTTGTTGGTCAGTAGAAGGCTCCATCCAGGAGTGGAGCATGAGTAGAGCCAATTGTTACTGAGGAAGACTTTTTATAAGTTTTTTGAAGTGAGATGGATCAGTAGTAGTTATGATGGGTTAAGGAACAGTATTCCATATTTTGGGGATATAGTTAGAGAAGAGAGAGTCTCCAGTTTTGTTACTAGATTTGGAGGGTTCATATTACGTTATCGAAAGATAGTGCAATCTAACGCTCAGAACTTAAGAACAGCCGCATATCGAAACTTTTAATGTGGGGGGCTGCACCCCCCCCCCCGCTAAATACATATCCCATCTCCGAGATCACACTACAGTGAGGAAAGGGCAAATATCCCAATCTTCACTGTACTGCGATCCCACAATGCGATCTTCGAAATGCGTCCGTTTCAAAGTTCTGAGCGTTTGATTACGTTATCTTTTGATAACGTAATAGGAACCCGATTTGGAGAAGTACAGTTGTGTACATTTACCATACATGTAGATATTCGAGTGTATTCACTGTTGCAGTCATTACATTTGGCGGTAATCTGCTGGCAGGTTGCCCTCAGTCGGCCTGAATAACAAAGTCTTGGGTCCTGCGTTGGTTGCTGTCTCCTCTTCCATGACATCAGGTCGTCAGTGGTACAAAACATGCAGCAGACGCCATTTTATTCAGTTTTTCTTGCCCCAGATGTCAGGTGCCCCCCAAATGGGGAGCAAAAAAAAAAAAAAAAAATATATATATATATATATATATATATATATATATATATATATATATATAAATAAATAAACAGAAATATATATATATAAATGCACCTTTAGCAACACAGACTTTACCTTCATCTAAAAGCAAATACACCACAAAGGCTTTAGTGTATAGTGAAGGAAAGAAAAGGTATAGAAAGGGGGATGGCAGGTGGGTAACCCGGACTGCAACAGTGAATACAGTCGAACATCTACATTTATGGTAAGTGTACACAACTGTACTATGTTCTTTGTGTTTCACTGTTGCAGTCATTATATTTGGGAAGAAGTCCAAAGCTATGGATGGTAGGATGGAACTCAACAGCATTAGGAGCGGCTATAAGGCCCTGCAGAACTGCAGTGGCAAAGCCTGCCCTGGATTTGGAGAAGAGAGGCAAATGATAATGCTTTCTGAAGGTATGAAGAGAGCTCCAAGTAGCAGCTTCTAGAATGTCTTTGGTTGGAATCTCACTGAGGAAAGCGGCTGAAGTAGAGGCAGCCCTGGTGGAATGTGATCTGATGTCCTTGGGCACAGGTTTACCATGGTGCAAGTAGCAGAAACTAATGCAGTGGCTTATCCACTTAGAAATAGTCTGCTTTGATATAGCCTTCCCCTCTGACCCTGCAGCAAATGCTACCAGTAGTTGCTCAGACTTTCTTAGAGATTCAGTCCTATTCAAGTAGAATCTTATTTGTCTGTGTACGTCCAATGAATGCAGAATCCGCTCCCTCTTGTTCTGCGGATTTGGGTAAAATGTTGGCAGGTGAATGGTCTGGTTAAGGGCCACACTGGATACCACCTTAGCCATAAAGGAAAAATTGGTTCTGAAGGACACCCTGTCCGGTTAAAATATAATAAAAGGCTCCACTGCCATGAGAGCCTGTAGTTCTGAAACCCTTCTTGCTGAAGTGACTGCCAAGAGAAAAGCTGTTTTCCAAGATAGAAATTTTATATTCACAGTAGCTGCTGGTTCAAAAGGAGGCAGGGTGAGTTTTTCCAGCACAAAATTGAGGTCCCATGCAGGAGTTGGTGATCTTCTGGGAGGCCTTATATTTTTAGCCCCTCTAAGATACTGTTTAAGCAGAGGATGAGAAATGAGGGGAGGCTCTGTGTTGTAATGACCCGAGATGGCAGAAGCATGGATTTTTATTGAAGAAAAAGATAGGCCCTTCTCAAGCATCTCAGTCAAATATTGTAAAATCTGAGGAATATTGGGCTTTGCTGTGTATGATGTCCTTTGTGGTTCACTGTTGCAGTCATGACTGTAGGGTTCTTCCTGCCAGCAGCAGCCCTCGATCAGCCAGAATCCCAAAGTCTGGATTGGGCGTCAGCTGAGGTCGCTTTTAACCTGATGTCAATGCGCCAGAAACTATAAAGACCTCAGCCGACGCCATTACCCCAGTCTTTCTTGCCGCGTGGTGCCCTGAGAAGTTCGCTGATGCCGGTCAGCCTACTCCTGTCTGTTTTTGGATTTACTTCCAGGATTTTTTGTTTTTTAAGATAAGTAACCCGTTGGGGAGGTCTTTTTCTTGCTCCAGTCAGATGTCAGAAAAAGTTAATAATTGTATTTCTTGTGGGAAACAAATATCTCATAGGGATTTTCACTCTTATTGTATTCCCTGCCTGGGGCCTGACCGCAACGTTGCTAATTGTGGGTTTTGTGCTAGATTTAATCAGCGTACTATTAGGCGTAGGTACAAAGTACAGTTTTGTACCTACCATAAATGTAGATGTCCGAACTGGATAGCATCTGCAGTCATAACAAATGGGTTGTCCTGTCGTCAGGCAGCCCTTCGGTCGGCCGGATTCCAAAGTCTGGGTCCGGCTTCGGCTGATGTCGCACTTCACCCGACGCCATCTTTGCTGGTCTTCGGTATAAAGGCATCAGCCGACGCCATTTTCCTCAGTGTTTCTTGCCCCAGATGCCAGTTGCCCTCTTGGAAGGCTAAATTTTGGATAAATGCCAATGTTTCCAAAAAGGTAAAAGGCAAACACAAAAAATAAGCATGTATGTACATATATACAAACAAATACACCATAAGAGACCCCCCCCCCCAGCTAGCTATTAGGAGGGTAAATACCCTAGGAGTACCACAGAGCAGATGAAGGAAGGGTAATCCTGACTGCAGATGCTATCCAGTTCGGACATCTACATTTATGGTAGGTACAAAACTGTACTATGTCCTTCATGGATGCATCTGCAGTCATAACAAATGGGTAGAATACCATAGCCAACTAGGGGAGGAGGAAGAAAAATTATGGTGTGGTTAGGATCCCTTGCAGTACAGCAGTGGCAAACCCTGCTCGGGATCTAGAATATAGAGGTAAATTATAATGCTTGGCAAATGTATGCACGGAGGTCCAAGTAGCCGCCTCAATAATGTCCTTGGTTGCCACTCCTCGTAAGAAAGCTGTGGTAGTGGCTGTAGCCCTTGTAGAATGAGGCCTTATGTTCTGTGGAATTGGTTTTCCATGGTAGGAGTAACAGAATCTTATGCAATTTCCTATCCATTTGGAGATGGTCTGTTTGGAAATTGCTTTTCCTTCCCTTCCTGTTGCATAGGCTACAAAAAGCTGGTCAGTTTTTCTGTTACTTTTGGTTCTGTCCAGGTAGTAGCGTAGCTGTCTATGTACGTCCAGGGTATGCAGCATTTTTTCCCCTCTGTTTTGTGGATTGGGGAAGAAGGTAGGTAGGTGGATTGCCTGGTTTAAAGACACTCTGGATACCACCTTAGGCATAAATGTAGGATTAGTTCTCATGGACACCCTATCTTGGTGGAAGATTAGGAAGGGTTGTACTGCCATTAAGGCCTGTAGTTCCGAAACCCTCCTTGCTGAGGTAATTGCCAGTAGGAAAGCAGTTTTGCATGACAGGTGCTGTAGATCTGCTGTTGCTGCTGGTTCAAACGGAGGGAGTGTCAACTTTTCTAGCACAAAGTTCAAGTCCCATGCTGGTAATGGTGGTTTCCTAGGAGGTTTTACATTCTTGATCCCTCTGAGGAACTGCCTGAGTAGAGGATGTGAAAAGACAGGTGAATCAAAGCTGTATTCTGCTGAAATAGCTGATGCATGTATCTTGATGTAGGAATAGGACAGGCCTGTATGTAGAAGCTCTGCCAAATACTCCAGAATGTTAGCAATATCTATATTCGACACATCTTTTCCTCTTTCAGCACTCCAAATGACAAACCTTTTCCATTTTCCTGCATAGTTCCTTCTTGTTGAAGGTCTGCGGGCTTCAAGGATAATGTCTTTAACCCTTTGGGAAAGATCTGGATTAGTTGCTGCTATGTGATGTTCCAGGCAGTCAGTTGCAAAGTTTTTAGGTTTGGATGCATGATGTTGTAGTTGTTTTGAGTTAACATCAAAGGCATCAGGGGTATTGACCACATTTTCTCCCGAGACATGCTCCTCAGCAATGGGTACCAGTGTTGTCTTGGCCAGTTCGGAGCTATCAGGATTATCCTTGGACGTTCCTCTTTGATTTTCAGTAATACCTTGTGTATCAAGGGAAGAGGTGGGAATGCATATGCTGTCAGACCTTTCCAGCTGAAGGAGAGAGAATCCACCTTCCATGCAAGTGGGTGGAATGTCCTTGTGCAGAATTTTTTGAGCTGGTGATTGAGAGGGGAAGCGAATAGATCTATTTGTGGCATTCCCCATTTCTTTGTGATGGTCTTGAAGATGTCCGGGTGTAGCATCCATTCGTGAGCATCCGAGGTGGTTCTGCTTAACATGTCTGCTAGGGTGTTCTCTTCCCGGTACAAATATTGCCTGTAACTGGATGTTGTAGCCGAGCCAGATTCCAAAGGTCCAAAGTCATTCTGCATAGGGGGTATGAATGAGTGCCTCCCTGTTTGTTGATGTACCACATGACTGTGGTGTTGTCTGTCCTTATCATCAAATGGTCTTCTTTGAGGAATGGTCTGAATTTTTGGATTGCCAGTTTTACTGCCAGCATTTCTTTTTGGTTTATGTGCAGGTGCAGCTGGTCCTGAGTCCACAATCCTTGTACGCATTTGTCCAGCATGTGCGCCCCCCATCCTAGGACTGAGGCGTCTGTTGTGATGGTTTGGCTTGTTCGAAAGTTGTGGAAGGGTAGGCCTGGGTTTGACTGGCATGCTTGAGCCCACCATAGAAACTCCTGTTTTAGGCATGGGATTAGTGGTATTTCTGCTTCTAGGCTGTGCCTGTGTTGAGACCATAAATTCTTTAGGTACCACTGTAGTTTTCTCATATGCAGTCTGGCATGTGGGACCAAGATTATGCATGATGCCATGAAGCCCAAGGCCTGCAGAACTTTTCTTGCTGTTAGTTTGTTCTGTTTTGTTAATGCCAAGAAGTAAAGAGGAGTTCTTTTGTTTTTCTGCAGTTAGGAATGCCATTTGTTTTACTGTGTCCAATTCCGCGCCCAAGAATGTTCTTGTTTGGGATGGTATCAGCCTTGACTTTTGTAAATTGACTGTGTATCCCAGGGCTTGTAGCAAGTAAATGACCCTTTGTAAATCTGTTGTCAGCTTGCTTTTGTTGTCCGCTTGTAACAGGCAGTCGTCCAGGTATGGATAAATTTGGATTCCCTGTAGTCTGCAGTGAGCGATTACTGATGCCAGGCATTTTGTGAATACTCTGGGCAGTAGATAAGCCAAAGGGCAATGCTGAGAATTGATAATGCTCTGATCCTGCAAGAAATCTGAGGTATCTTCTGCAATTTGGTCAAATGGGGACGTGCAGGTATGCCTCCTTGAGATCTAGAGTTACCAGCCAACACTCCTTGCCCAGCATGGGAAGAAGTTGCTGTAGGGTCAGCATTTTGAATTTTGGGACAATGATATATGTGTTTAAGATGGACAGGTCGAGAATAGGTCTCCAACTTTTCTCTTTTCTTGGTACTAGGAAGAGTCTGGAGTAGAATCCTTTGCCCTGTTCTGTTATTGGTACTCTTTCTACAGCTCTCATCTTTGTTAATTCCGTTATCTGCTGTAGAGCTTCTATTTTTTGATTTGGAGGCAGGTTTGGCATTCCTCTTTTTACTGGTAAGGTGTGGAAGTGGAACCGGTAGCCTTGGTCTATGGTTTGCAAAATCCACTTGTCTTTTGTGATATAGTGCCAATTTTTCGAAAATAAGGCTAACTTTCCGCCTAATGGTGCTGCTATTTGCTCCCTGGTAGGCGGAGTTAAAGCCAAGTACTGTGATTGCCCTGTTGCAGTGGTAGTGGTTGTGTCTGTGCCTCTGTTATTACCTTGCCACTGTCGTCCTCTGTAGGCACCTCCTCTGGATTGATTTCTGCCTCTGGAGCGTCTATTCCTGCCCCTTTGGGATCTTGTGGAGTCAGGAAAGGACCAATTTTTGGCAGGCCAGTTCCTGCTAAACCTTGGGGGCTGAACCTGTAAGAAATCTTTAACTGTTTGTACAGATTTTGCCTTTTCTTCCATTTTCTTCATTACCTGCTGGGCAGGTGTACCAAATAAACTGGCCTTATCCATAGGAGCATCTAATAGCTTTGCTTTAACATGATCCGGTAAGACCTGTTCTTTCAACCATGCATGTCTTCTTATCACTGTGCCAGTCATGGCTGATCTAAATGAAGCCTCCAGTGCATCATAGCCACATTTTAAGGAATGGTTACTAACCTGTTGTATGTTATTCACCATTTCTAATACATATTTCTTATCTAAAGATTCATCAGAGGATACTTTTTTAGTTAACTGATCAAGCATAAACTCTTGGTATTGGATCATGTGAAACTGACAGTTTAAAGCTCTAGCTGAGAGAGTAGCAGAGGTGTAAACTTTTTTCCCCCATCTGTCTATGGACCTGGATTCCCTTTCTGAAGGAATAGGGTTTTTTGCTGTGGTCGAGGCTACTGCCTTAGGCCCCTGGGAAATAGTTTCAGGGTCTGCCAGTGGGGCCTTGTATAGGTGGTGATGAGTGTCTGGTACCCTGTAAAATCTATCAGGTTTGGCAGGGGCTGGAGGTAAAGAATCAGGAGCAGTGCAGACATCATTGAATGCATCATCCACAACAGGCAAAACAGGAGGTATAGCTAAGGGCCTATGTTGTGGTAAGTGCAGAAAAGTCCTAAGCCTTTTGCTTGAATCTGAGAAATCTTGTCCCTGCCATTGAAATTGTTCTCTCATGGCATGTAAGGTTTCCCCAAAGGAAAATTCCTCTGGTGGAGAGGCAGCTGGAATGGATTCTTCAGCATCGGAGTCTTCATAAGTAGAAAAGGATCCTCTGGCTGTTCTGTAATGTCGGAGTCATCCGCAGAATCATCAGAGGACACTGGCTCGGGGGCTCTGTCCTAGGTCTCTTTTCTGGGGCTGAGAGGCCCTGTCTGGGTGAGATTGGGATCCCTAATTAAGGATATTAAATCTTCTGCCAGAGTAAGCATTTGTGAACTAGAAGTGGGCCTGTGTGAGGGAGGTTTAACAGGCACTGATTTAGCAGATTTGGCTGCTTTAGCCCTGGCAAAGGCCTTGATAGACATGGCTGCAGGGGACTAGCAGCACCACGTGCTGGGGTAGAGACATCCAAAGGGATGGTGTCTGATAAATCACTAGAAACCACAGTTGTAGGCAAAATTTCTGAGGCCGATTCAGGTAAGGTAGCAGGAGCCTCAGTAGTAGTCATGGATTCGGCTGAAGATTGACCAGTTTTCTCGGTTTCGGCCGAAACCAAGACACTCGCGGCTTGCTTAACCGTGGTTTCGGCCGAAACCGCGGACCGCGAGTGTCGGTCTTTTTCCTTGCGTTTTTTAACAATTTGGGCAGTCGGAGGATCCGACGGCATAATGTACGCAAAGTCTGAGCCGGAAAACTGTTCAGCAAACTCCGACCGACGCCTTAGCGTTCGTCGGTTGAAGGAAGCGCAGGCCGAACAGGCTGCTACGTCGTGGTCTGGGCCTAAGCAAGGCAGACAGTAAAAGTGGAAATCTTTAGGAGGTATTTGTTTCCCACAAGTTAAACAGTTATTGACTTTTTCTGACATCGGCTGAGGCAAGAAAGAGTCCCCAACGGGGTACTTAGCTTTTTAGAAGTCTTCGAAGTAGTATTCGGTAGTAGTTATCTCTGGATCTGACCGACCGGCACTTGCGAACAGCTTCTGCTTCGGGCGCCACGGGGTAAGAAAGACTGAGGAAAATGGTGTCGGCTGATGCCTTTATACCCGAAGACCAGCAGAGATGACGTCGGGTGAAGTGCGACATCAGCCGAAGCCGGACCCAGACTTTGGAATCCGGCCGACCGAAGGGCTGCCTGACAACAGGACAACCCATTTGTTATGACTGCAGATGCATCCATGAAGGACATCTTTGCCTTCTACTATTTTGGTAAAAGGTTTAATTATAATATGTCTTTAGATTCTTTTCCGGCTTCTGGTGTGTGTAAGAGGCGCAAAGATAAAGACAGGCCTCCGAGGTCCAAAGCAGAGGATATTACTCAGTTATTGCCAGTTGCTGGTTCGTCGGTCGTCAGTGAGGCGCCTTTGCAGCCCCTGTCGTCCACCTCTTTTGAACCAACTGCCTGTACCAACTCTGGTGTGGAGCTGATGGGGCCTTCAGTACTGCCAGGGAATGGACCTTCGGATTCTACTCCCTCAGTTGGGTCTGGAGCCAGTAGGCAGGTACCGGCTTCTGAGGGAGTTTTCAGGCCTTCACAGCTTCATGTCAATATGGATTCAGTTTTGCATTCTAAGACAATGACTACGGCTCCAACTAAAAAGAAATGGCAAGCACAGACGCCTTTTTATCAGGGTTCTAGGCCTCAAAGGCAGATGCTTAGGATGGCTGAAGGTTTGTTATCTATGATCAGGGGTTCTCATCCCCCTCCTGACAAAAAGCCTAGATTACAGTCTGATTATGATTCTTCAGACCAAATTTCTGTTTCTTCTGCTTCTTCCCTTGAGCACGATTGTTCCATTCCTCCTTATGAGGATTCTGATGCTGAAGATTCCTTTCCTTCAGCCTCTCCTCCTGAGGATTATTCTTTTATTGAAACTCTGCATGATATGAGGGAGCATTTTCACTGGGAAGGGCAGGAATTCTCTGAAACCAGGAAAAGGCTTAGGGATTTACTTCTCCCTCAGCATAAGCCTCTTGCTATTCCTCCTGTATTGGACATTGTAGATGATGTTTTTTCAGAAGCTTCCCTCTCTCCTGATTCTTTTCCCCCCACTCTGGTCAAACCAGATAGATATTATAGGGTTCCAGATTCTCACAAGTTTCTTTTTAAGAATCTTTCACCTGATCCGGAAACAATTTCTCAGGGCCCTAAGGTTGTTAAGGCGGCCTCTGCTAAACAACCTATTCCCTCTGACCGAGAGTCCAGGGCTTTGGAAAGATGGGGTAAAAAAGTTTATACTTCTGCTACATTGTCTATTAGAGCTTTGAACTGTCAATTTCATATGCTAAAGTGTCAGCAATACCTTTTGTCTGTATTTAAACAAAAGATGTTAGCTGTTTCTATTGGTGCGGATGACGAGGAGTTACAGGATTTACTGCATGCTATTGAACAAGTGGGTAAACATACCCTGCATTGTGGTTTTGATTCTTTGGAAGCTTATTGTAGGGCTGCGACAACTGGCGCAGTTATTAGAAGACATGCTTGGTTAAAGGAACAAAGCCTGCCAGATCAGGTTAAAGCCAAACTTCTGGATGCCCCTTTGCAGCACGATGTTTTGTTTGGGGCCAAAGCTGAAGAGGTATTAAAGAAAATGGAGGACAAAGCCAAATCTATGCAGACGGTTAAGGATTTTCTACAGGTGCAACCTCCTAGACTTAGCAGGCACTGGCCAGCTAAACCATGGTCCTTTCCGAGCTCGGACAGCCCTCAGAGAAGCAGATTCAGGCATTCCAGAGGTAGGGGACAGGCACAAACCCATTTTAGGAATAGGCAGTGGCCTGCCCCCTCTCCCAAAGGTGGTGAAGATAAGTCTCAACCCTACCGGAAACAGTCTTTATGACTCTCCCTTTCTGGTTCCAGGGGCTCCTCTCCTGGAAGCACCTTTGGGAGGAAAGATTTCTCTTTTTTTATCAAAATTGGGGCTGCATAACCTGGGACAAATGGGTTCTGGACATAGTCTTAAGAGGTTACAGATTTCATTTCCACACCTTGCCAAGACCGAACGGTTGGCCAGATCTGCTGAATCATCAATGGGCAGAGGCACAACTGCAGGTACAGTCCCTCTTAGCTATGAGGGCCATAAAATTGGTACCAAATTTAGAAATAGGGCAAGGTTTTTATTCAAGACTATCTGGTTCCCAGGAAGGAAAATTCGTGGAGACCAATCCTGGACCTTTCCGCACTAAACACCTTCCTAGATGTACCAAAATTCAAGATGCTCACTCTGCAGCAGCTGCTGCCTATGTTGGGCAAGAACGCTTGGATGGTGACTCTGGACTTAAAGGAAGCTTACCTGCATATTCTTATAAGGCGAGAGTGCAGAAGGTATCTGAGATTCAAAGCGGGCTTGAAGCATTACCAGTTCACTGTGCTGCCCTTTGGCTTATCTACTGCGCCCAGGGTCTTTACAAAGTGCCAGGCACCAGTAATGGCGTTTTGCAGACAGAAGGGGAATCAAATATACCCTTATCTGGACGACAAAGACACTCTACTTCAGCATCTAGCTTTTGTGCATCTTCTACAGTACCTCGGATTTACAGTGAATCTAAAGAAGTCAAATCTGGTGCCCACACAACGGATTACTTTCCTGGGTGCTCTTCTGAGTACTAGAACCCAGACGGCTTCCTTGACACCAGACAAAAAAAGCGCAACTGGTTTCTTCTTTCCAACACCTGGCTTCAATGAAACAGCTGACTGCAAGACAGGTTCTGCAGACTTTAGGTTACATGGCTTCCTGCATTCTCCTAATACCATATGCAAGACTGCATATGAGGAAACTACAGTGGTACCTCAAGAGTGTGTGGTCTCAGCATTACCACAGTTTGGAAACAGTGATAACGATTTTGCCTTGTCTACAGCAAGAGTTTCTTTGATGGGCCGAAGCCTGTCTCCAGAACAAGGGGAGGCCTTTTTGTCCTCCACCAACCAACCAAGTTCTGACAACGGGATGCTTCAGATTATGCCTGGGGAGCCCACATGCACGGGAGATGTCTTCAGGGTGATTGGACAAATGAGCAAATTCACCTGCACATAAATTTGAAGGAGATGCTCGCTGTACAGAATGCTCTGATAGCCTTCAGGGACTTTCTTCTACCAGGGCAATTGTTGATACAGACAGACAACACTACAGTGATGTGGTACATAAACAAGCAGGGGGGCTCTCACTCTTACCCCCTGTGCAGGTTAGCCATGGCTCTGTGGTACACTGCACTGACCTGCAGAGTCCACTTACAGGCACAATTCCTGCCAGGAAAAGACAACACTCTGGCAGACACATTGAGCAGGACACTTTCGGATCCACACGAATGGATGTTGGATGTTCGGATATTCAGGATGATAGTACAGGCATGGGGATGTCCAGACATAGATCTTTTTGCATCCCCTCAGAATCATCAACTTCCAACATTCTGCACCAGGACCTACCACAAACTAGCATGGTAAGTGGATGCCCTCTCATTCAGTTGGAAACACCTCTCAGTATATGCTTTTCCTCCTTTTCCTCTTCTACCTTGTGTACTTCTGAAGATACAACAGGACAGACCGCAAATGATTTTACTGGCTCCCAATTGGCCTCGACAATTCTGGTATTTCACTCTGATGAACCTAGTTCAGGAGCCTCCCTGGATTCTGCCTCAAATCCCTCATCTACTGTCTCAACAGGATGGCCGGATGCTGCACAGTCATGTCAAAACTCTGAATCTAGCTGCCTGGTGGATCCAGGGTCTGTAAACACCTCTACTCTTTCCAAACAGGTAATGGATGTAATCCTTGAAGCTAGACGGCCCAGCACTAGGAAATCTTATGCAGGTAAATGGAAAAGATTTTGCTCCTGGAATCAGGTCCAAGGTGGTGATTCTGCTGTTCCGAACATTCCTCTGATTTTAAAGTATCTGGCAGAGCTGTTACATACGGGCCTATCTTTTTCATCTATCAAGCTTCATGCTTCTGCTATTTCTGCACATTACAATACGGATCCTCCGTTTTTTTCTCATCCATTACTTAAACAATTTCTTAGAGTGGCTAAGAATGTTCGGCCCCCTATAAGAGCACCTGTTCCCACTTGGGATCTTAACTATGTTTTGGAAAAATTAACCTGGTCTCCTTTTGAACCTGCAGCTTCCACGGATTTAAAATTTTTGCCTTGGAAAACTGCTTTTCTTTTAGCTATAACCTCTACTAGAAGGATTTCGGAATTGCAAGTACTCATGGCTGTGGAACCCTTCATTATTTTTCATCAGGACAGGGTTTCCCTAAGGGTTAATCCCACCTTTATGCCTAAGGTGGTTTCGGCAGTGGCCTTGAATCAGACTACTCATTTGCCTACTTTTTATCCTAATCCTCAAAGTAAGGAAGAAAGTCTTTTGCACTCTTTGGACGTGCACAGGCAGCTTCGTTTTTACCTGGACAGGACCAAGATTTTCAGGAAATCTGACCAATTGTTTGTCGCTTATGCTCCTACTGTTCTAGGGAAAGCAATCACTAAGCAAACTATTTCTAAGTGGATTGCCCACTGCATCAAGTTCTGTTACTCTTTTCATGGCAATCCAGTTCCTGTTAATATTAGGACTCATTCTACCCAGGCTACTGCTACTTCAGCAGCCTTTCTTTGTGGGGTTCCTACCAAGGATATTTTACAGGCTGCTACTTGGAGTTCTGTGCATACTTTTTCTAAGCATTATAACATCCCTCTCTATTCTAAATCTAGGGCCGGTTTTGCAAAGTTTTGTGGCCGCTCCTTCTGTTTCTCCTACAGCCACCCTTTCTTAGCTTTGGGACTCAACCCTACAGTCATGACTGCAACAGTGAACCACGAAGGACATAGTACAGTTGTGTACTCTTACCATAAATGTAGATGTTCGAGTGTGTTCACTGTTGCATTCTGAGTTATCCTCCCTCCTACCCTCTCTTTTGTTTTTTCTTTGAGTATTGTCTGTTATGAGGTATTTTGGCTGCTGTGGTTTTGGGCACCTGAGATCTGGGGCAAGAAAAACTGGGGTAATGGCATCGGCTGAGATCTTTATACTTCCTGGCGCACTGACGTCAGGATAAAAGCGACCTCAGCTGACACCCAATCCAGACTTTGGGATTCTGGCCGATCGAGGGCTGCTGCTGGCAGGAAGAACCCTACAGTCATGACTGCAACAGTGAACACTCTCGAACATCTATATTTATGGTAAGAGTACACAACTGTACTTTCCTTGTGCTTGGTTCCAAGCACAAAATCTATTCCATTTATCAGCATAAGATTTTCTAGTACTAGGCCTTCTGGCTTCCAAAATGACATCCATCACAGATTTACTGAGTAGTGTTGTTTGAATAATTAATTGATCAGCCATGCTGCAAGATTCAGAGTTTGAAGCTGAGTGCCCAGAATTTGATTGTTCTGCTGAGACAGTAGATGAGGTATGTGAGGCAAGTACCATGGAGGAAGTTGAGACATGTTCCTTAAAAGTGGGTACCAGTGCTGGCGAGGCCAGTCCGGAGCCACTAGAATCATTTTTGTTTTTTCCTGTCTGACTTAGTAAGACCTTGGAGAGTAGAGGCAGAGGGGGAAAGGCATACACTGATAGGTTTTTCCAGCTAAAGGATAGGGCATCCACTTTCCATGCTTTTTTGTGACGAGTTCTTGTGCAAAATTTGTCCAGCTGATAATTTTGGGGAGAGGCAAATAGATCTATGTCTACGCTCCCCCATTTCTGTGTTAACATATTGAAGAATTGTGGATCCAGTTTCCATTCGTGCGGGTCCATAAGATTTCTTCTTAGGTTGTCTGCCAGAGTATTTTGTTTTCCTGGCAGGAACTGAGCTTGAAGATGTATTTGGTAAGTCAAGGCTGTGTTCCACAAGGCCATGGCTAGTCTGCAAAGGGGGTAGGAATGTGTACCCCCCTGCTTCTTTATGTACCACATAACTGTGGTGTTATCTGTCTTTATCAGTAGTTGTCCTGGATGAAGGAAGTCCTTGAAGGCTGTCAGAGCATTCTGAACAGCTAGCATCTCTTTCTGGTTGATATGCAGATGCATTTGGTTTGGGATCCACTTGCCCTGAATGCATGTCCCCACCTGGTGGGCCCCCCAAGCATAGTCTGATGAGTCTGCAGTCAGGGTTTGGGTGGTAGGGGGTAGAGTGAATGGCAGTCCCTTGTTTTGGTGACATGTCTCTGCCCACCAAAGAAACTCCTGTTGTAGGCAGGGAATGAGAGGAATCATTGTTTCCAGACTGTGACAATGTTGACTCCATAAACCTTTTAGATACCATTGAAGTTTCCTCATATGCAGTCTCGCATATGGAATTAGTAGAATGCAGGATGCCATGAACCCCAAAGCCTGCAGAATTTGTCTTGCAGATAACTGGGTTTTTGTTGCCATTTGTCTGAAGTATGTTGTCAGTTGCCTTTGCTTGTCTGGCGTAAGGTAAGCCATCTGGGCAGATGTATTCAAGCTTGCACCCAGGAATGTAATTTTTTGAGAGGGTACCAGTTATGATTTCTTTTCATTAATGGTGTACCCTAGGCATTTCTAGAAGCCTTTTTACAAACGCCAGATGTTGAAGAGTGTCCTTGTCCTCTGCTTGAATGAGACAGTCGTCCAGATAAGGATAAATTTGAATGCTTCTTTGTCTGCAGAATGCAATTACTGGTGCCAGGCACATTGTAAAGACCCTGGGTGCAGTAGATAAGCAAAGGGCAGTGCAGAGAATTGGTAATGCAAAAAACCTGCTTTGAAGCCGAGGTATCTTCTGCATGATTCCCTTATTGGGATATGCAGGTATGCCTCAAGTCTGGAGTTACTAACAAAGCATTCCTGCTGTTCCGACGGCATTGTATAATTGAACCTTCGGTCAAAGTAGTGCAAAGCAAAATCAAAACGTCGTTTTATAGTGCGTTTGTTAAATCTAGCACAAAACCAACAACTAGTGACGTCGTGATCAGGGCCTAGGCATGGAATACAGTAAAAGTGGAAGTCCTTATGAGGTATTTGCTTCCCACAAGAAATACAATTATTAACTTTTTCTGACATCGGTCTGAGGCAAGAAAAAAGTTTCCCCAACGAGGTACTTAGCTACTTCGGATCTGAAATTCGACTTCAAATATCTCAGGAGTTGGCCGACTGGCACTTGCGAACTGCTTTTGCTTCGGGCACCGCGCGGCAAGAAAGACTGAAGAAAATGGCGTTGGATGCATCTTATATACCCCTGGCGCACTGACATCAGGGAAGAAGCGACAGCAACCGACGCCGGACCGGGACTTTGGAACTCTGGCCGACTGCGGGACCGCCTGACGGCAGGATAACCCAAGTGTAATGACTGCAGCAGTGTAACACGATGAACATCCAAGCATTCAGTAGCTATTGTAAAGTCAGCATTTTGAATTTTGGAATGTCCAGGAACGTGTTCAGAATCAATAAGTCCATTATTGGACGCCATGATTCGTCTTTTCTGGGTACCAGGAAAAGTCTTGAATAAAAACCTTGTCCTTTTTTCTTTTCTGGTACCAGTTGAATAGCCCCCATATCCATGAGGGACATGATTTGTTTCTGGGCCTCTGCCCACTGGTTTTGTGGCAGATCCGGCCATCTATTTGGAATTGGCAAAGTATGGAAATGAAATCTGTACCCCTGGGATACTATATTTAATACCCACTTGTCCTGGGTAATTAACTGCCAATTTTGAGCATGAAGTGCTAGGTTTCCCCCCAAGGGGGCTGCCAAAAGGTAAGTGCTTGGTGAAGTCATTGAGACTGCTTACTGTATGGTTGTGCTTTGTTTCCTTCAGTTTTGGAGGTGGAGGCACCCCATTGCTTTGACCTGTAAGAACCTTGTGATTGGCATCTGGCGCCTTTTCAGCGCCTGGATTTGCCTTGAGTGGCTTTGTTGGACACAGGAAAGGACCAATTTTTAGTAGGCCAGTGTCTACTGAATCTGGGTGGCTGCACTTGCAAGAAATCTTTTACAGTTTGCATAGATTTAGCTTTGTCTTCCATTTTCTTTAAAACCTCTTCTGCCTTATTACCAAACAGAGTATCATGCTGCAAAGGGGCATCCAACAATTTAGCTTTAACATGATCAGGCAGATTTTGAGCCTTGAGCCAGGCATGCCTTCTAATCACAGATCCAGTAACAGCGGCCCTACAAGAGGCCTCCAAGGAATCAAAACCACATTGCAAAGTATGCTTTCCAACCTGTTCTGCTGAATGCAATAATTCTTGTAACTCTATTTTCCACACAATCAGAAATCAACATCATTTTCTGTTTCAGTAAGCCCATAACATGCTGTTGATATTTAAGCATATGAAACGGGCAGTTTAAGGCCCTGACTTCCAAGGTTGCAGACGTATAAACCTTCTTTCCCCATCTATCCAGCGCCCTGGAATCTCTGTCAGAGGGGGTATGATTTTTTGCTGTAGAGGCCTTTACACCCTTGGGACCCTGAGAAATAGTCTCAGGATCAGCAGCAGGATTTTTGAATAGAAATTTGTGGGAGTCAGGAGCCCTATAATATCTGTCTGGCTTACTAGGAGCCGGAGGCAGGGAATCAGGAGCCATGCTTGATTCCGAAAACACATCATCAACAATGTCTAATACAGGAGGTATTGCCAAAGGCCTATGCTGAGGAAGAAGAAGGAAATCCCTAGGCCTAAGCAGATTTTAAATTATATGATCCTTTTAAATATACAAACAATCAAATAAATACAAATAACTTCACATTTTATTCAAGTTGTCACAAAATGTGGTCTAGGATAGATTTTTTCTTGATTTCAGATGTACTAATTAATTTAGATCCCTGTGTATCTATACAAGCTCGACACTTATCGGATCATTCTAGAATCACATTAACCTTTAACAAAGACATTAGAAATAGTCTACGTCATAGAGGTTATAATTGGTCTCTAAATCCGAATTTATTAAATAAAGAAGATATAATCCATGAAATTCAAGAGACCTTTAATCTTCTACTAGTTAACCTTTCCAAACAGCGACATCCACCTGATATAGAATGGGTGACAACCAATGCACAAATAAGAGGAATCTTTCTTCAAAAAGCTACTTATAAGAAAATACAAACTAGAGACATACAAGAACTGGAATCTAAAATTAAGCTATTAGATCAGGATTTAATTGGGAATTATAACAAACAAACTGAAACAGAATTATTAAAATGTCAAAAGGGTCATTTTTTGCTACAGAATAGTAGATTGTCGTTTCATGAACATAAAATACTGGTAAAATATGCTAATCATATTCAGACCCCATCAAAAGCACTGGCTCATATCATTAATCAATCGAAAATACCTTCTCAAATTCCTGAAATACAGTTTAATAATAAAAAACATACTAATACTGAAGATATTATGAATACCTTTGAATTAATATTCTCTCAAATGTATGACTATTATCAGGGATTACTTACAAATAAGATTAATAACGATTTTCTGCAGAAGATTATCTTTTCGAAAATTGGTGATGAATCACATGTGGGTGTAATTAAACCAATTCTCTCAAATGTATGACTTCAGGTTTTACAAAATGATATCGGAAAACCCCAGCCCTAGATTTAGAGTAGAGAGGAAGGTGGTGGTACTTAGAGAAAGTATCTACTGAACTCCAAGTACCTGCCTCCAAAATATCCTTAGTTGACACTCCCTTAGAAAGGCTGTAGAGGTGGCAGTAGCCCTAGTGGAATGAGGTCTGATCCCTGTTGGGATCTGCTTGCCATGCTGAGAATAACAAAATGAAATGCAAAACCCAATCCATTTAGAAAGAGTTTGTTTTGACACAGGCTTGCCCTGAGTACCTAAAGCAAAAGAAACAAACAACTGTTGCGACTGCCTGAAACCCTTAGTCCTATCTAAGTAGTAGCGTAACTGTCTGTGCGTCCAAAGTATGCAAGATCTTTTCCCCTTGTTTTGGGGTCTGCATAAAGGTAGGTAAATGAATAGACTGGTTTAAAGACACACTTGAGACCACCTTAGGCATAAAGGAAGGGTTAGTGCGTAAAGATACCCTATCCTTATGGAAGATCAAGAAAGGCTCAACAGCCATAAGGGCCTGCAATTCAAGAAACCCTTCTTGCAGAGGTAATGGCCAACAAAAAGCAGTCTTCCATGACAAATATTTTAACTTCGGCCGTAGCTGCAGGCTCAAAAGGTGGCAGAGTGAGCTTTTCCAACACATAATTGAGGTCCCAAGCTGGAGTAGGAGCTCTTCATTGGAGGTCTTATGTTCTTTGCCCCTCTGAGAAATTGCTTGAACAAAGAATGAAAACAAAGGTGGATCACAGTCATAGTGAGCTGAAATTGCTGCAGCATGAATTTTAATGGAAGAGAAGGACAAACCCTTGTCCAATAACTCAGTAAGATATAGAAGAGCCACACTTAAATCAGGCTCAGAAACATGCACACCCTTTGCTGCACTCCAAAGCAAAAATCTCTTCCACTTGTCCGCATACACTTTCCTTGTACTAGGTCTCTAGCTTCCATAATCACATTCAAAACTTGTTGAGGAAGTTGAGCCCTGCTATGAGCTAAAACAGGATATGCCATGCTGTGAGATGAAGAGAGTGAAGCTTGACATTGAGTAAATGACCGTCCTTTTGAGACAACAGTTGAGGAATCAAAGGCAGGGGCCACGGTGGTTTCCTTATTAGATTTCTCAGTAGTGGGTACCAATGCTGTCGGGGCCAATCTGGAGCTATCAGGATCATTCTTGGTTTGTCCTGGCTTACCTTTAGCAGAACCTTTAGAAGTAGAGGAAGTGGTGGAAAGGCATATACATGAAGATTTTTCCAACTGAAAGAAAGAGCATCCGTTTTCCAAGCTGCCTGGTGTATCCTTTTGTGCAAAACTTTGGCAGCTGGTGGTTTAGAGGAGAAGCGAACAGATCTATGTCTGGTGTTCCCCATGACACTGTTAATTGCTGAAATACCTGAGGATCCAGTTTCCACTCGTGGGGATCCATGATTTGCCTGCTTAACACATCTGCTAAGGAGTTCTGCACCCGGCAGAAACCTTGCCTGAAGATCAGTTGTAAACTGAGAGCAGTTTCCATAGAATCATTGCTTGTCTGCATAGAGGGTAAGAATGTGTACCCCTTGCTTGTTGATGTACCACATGGCCAGGTTGTGTTGTCTGTTAGAATCAACACCTGTCCCGGAAGAAGTAATTCCTTGAAAGCTGTTAATGCAAACTGGACTGCTAACATCTCCTTTAGGTTGATATGTAGATGTTGTAGTCTGGCAGGCCACTTGTCCTGTATCCATTTTCCATTGAGATGAGCCCCCCAAGCTTTGTCTGAGGCATCTGTTGTTAGAATCTGACTTGCCTCCGGCCGGGTCACAGAAAGTCCCTTGTTTAGGTGACATTGCTGGGCCCACCACAAGAATTCCTTTTGGATGCAAGGTATTATTGGAATGACAGTGTCCAGATCGTGGCAGTGCTGTGTCCATAGATTCTTGAGATACCATTGTAGCTTCCTCATATGCAGTTTGGCATTGGGAAGCACCAGAATACAAGATGCCATGAACCCTAAGGCTTGAAGGACTGTCCTTGCAGTCAGCCGGACTGATCGCGATAGCTGTTGGAAGTAAAGGGAAAGATTCTTTTGTTTGTCCGGGGTCAAAAAGGCCATCTGGGCTGCTGTATTCAGTCTCACACCCAGAAAGCACATGTCCTGAGAGGGTACTAGACTGGACTTTGTTTAGTACACAGAATACCCTAGGCATCTTAGCACTGTTATCACATACTTTAAATGCTGTAGAAGCTCGTCCTTGCCCTGAGCCAGAATCAGGCAATCGTCCAAATAAGGGTAGATCTGTATTCCTTTCCGTCTGAAAAAAGCTATCACTGGAGCCAGGACCTTTGTGAATACTCTGGGTGCAGTGGATAAATAAAGGGCAATGCAGAGAATTGATAGTGTGAATCTCCAGCTCGAGCAGATACTTCCTGCAGCCTAGAGTGATAGGGACATGAAGGTAAGCCTCTTGGAGATCCAAAGTTACCATCCAGTGATCCTTGCCCAGGAGGGTTAAAAGCTGTTGCAATGTCAGCATCTTGAACTTGGGGATGTCCAGAAAGGTGTTGAGGATGGACAAATCCAGAATTGGTCTCCACGTGTTCCCCTTTTTGGTACTAGGAATAGGCGAGTAAAATCCTAGGCCCCTTTCTGCCATAGGCACGGTTGTATGGCCCCTATCTGTGTCAATATGGATATTTGTCTGTGAGCTTCCAATCTGTGTTGGTGAATATCTGGCATGCCCTTGAGCGGTGGTAAGGTATGGAAATAAAATCTGTAACCGTGGTGAATGATATCCAATACCCATCTGTCTTGGGTAATTAAACTCCAGTTCTCTTTGAAAAGTGTCAGTCTTCCTCCTAAAGGTGCTGTAGGCGTGAAGGTTCTGGCAGTTGAAAAGGTAGGTCATTGGGTCTGTCTGAAAAGGCTGACCCCTGCCCTCCCTGAAGACTGTGCAGGTGAGCTCCCTGTCCTGGATCTAAAGGAACCCTGAGCTCTGCCCCTAGCACGCTAGACCTACCCTAGACTGGGAATCATAAGAAGGGTATGTCCGCGCCTTGCTTGGCCAGTTTCTGCTAAACTTTGGAGGTTGAACCTGTAAAAAATCTTTAACAGTGTGCATAGATTTAGCTTTGTCCTCCATTTTCTTTAAAACTGCTTCAACAGGCGAACCAAACAACACATCAGATTGTAAAGGGGCATCCAAGATCCTTGACTTAACATGCTCAGCTAAATTTTGATCCCTTAACCAGGCGTGCCTGCGAAGGACAGTACCAGTAGCAGCCACCCTGGAAGAGGCCTGTACAGCATCAAAACCACATTGTAAGGAATGCTTACCCACCTGTTCAGACACATGTACCAGATCTTGTAACTCCTTACATTCAATACCTTCTGCCAGAGCATCTACCTTAGACTTTAACTGTGAAAGGAGATAGATTTGATATCTCAGCATGTGGAATTGACAATTTAAAGCCCTCATGGCTAAAGTTGAAGAAGTATACACTTTCTTACCCCATCTGTCTAAAGCTCTTGCCTCTTTGTCCTGAGGAACTGGATTTTTAGCCACAGAAGCCTTAACCCCTTTAGGCCCCTGAGTAACTGTCTCTGGATCTGCCCTAGGGCTTTTAAAAAGATACTTGTGCGCTTCAGGTACCCTATAGTATCTGTCCGGTTTAACAGGAGCGGGAGGTAAAGAATCAGGGTTAAGGGAGGCCTCTGCAAAAACATCTTCCACCACAGAAAGAACAGGGGGTATAGCTAAAGGCCTATGCTGAGGTAAAAACAAAAATTCCCTAAGTCTTTTCCTGTAATCAGAGAAATCCTGACCTTCCCATTTAAAATGCTCCCTCATGGCATGGAGAGTCTCTGAGAATGAAAAATCCTCAGGAGGAGAAGCAGAAGGGGTGGAGTCATCCACATCAGAATCAGAATAATGAGAAAACTCCTGTAAATCCTCAGCCGAAGACTCAGAAATATCAGAATCCTGTTCAAAATTCCCAAATTCAGGATCCACCCTAGGCCTTTTGTCAGGAGGGGGCATAGAACCCCTAATCATAGTAATTAAATCTTCAGCCATCTTAAGCATATGTCTCTTGGGCACAGGGCCTGAAGTACTAGGAGGAGCACCTGCTACAGCTGAACCTGGCCTACTCTTGGAAGAAGCCTTTGTAACAGTAGGGGAAGGCCTAGCCACCTTAGGCAGAGAGGGGAGAACAGCTACCTGAGAAGCCCCTTCAGCCTGGCCTACCTCCTGTGAAGACACATCCTGTAACAACAAAGTCTCCCCCTGGGACTCTAGGAAACTTCTGTTTGGGCCTCTGGCACAACCGTGCCCTCTAAAGAACCGACGTCCGGGTCGGCTGGTGCCTCTAACCTAGGCCTAGGTGTTTTGTCCTTGCGTTTCTTCGAGGTAGCGTGCGGAGCATCCGGCGGCATTTTGTAATTGCACGCTTCCGAAGACTAACTAACCTGGCGCAGTCTAATCTCCTCTTTATGCGTTTGTTAAATCTAGCGCCAAGAGGAACACCCAACAACGTCGTGCTCAGGCCCTAAACACGGTATACACAAGCTGTGGTAGTCCTATGTGGTATCTGTTTCCGCCAAGAAATACAGTTATTTACTTTTCTGACATCCGGTAAAATACTGAGGCAAGAAAAACCAAAATATTCCCCAACGGGTACCAACCAACTTGGATTCGGTCTGAAACTCGGTTTAGGAAAATCTCAGGGCGTAACCTGCACTGCAAATTTGCTTCTGCATCGGACCACGCTGCAAAAGACTGGGGATATGGCGTCGGTCATGCGCATTTATACCCTGGCGTCCTGGCGTCAGTTTAATGCGCCATGACCGGCGTCAGCCATATACTTTGGTATTCGGGCCGACCGAGGACAGCGCTATACCCAAGTGTAAGGACTGCAGCAATGTGAGATGAAGAACATGTGGAAGTCCTTATGAGGTATTTGCTTCCCACAAGAAATACAATTATTAACTTTTTCTGACATCGGTCTGAGGCAAGAAAAAAGTTTCCCCAACGAGGTACTTAGCTACTTCGGATCTGAAATTCGACTTCAAAAATCTCAGGAGTTGACCGACCGGCACTTGCGAACTGCTTTTGCTTCGGGCACCGCGCGGCAAGAAAGACTGAAGAAAATGGCGTTGGATGCATCTTATATACCCCTGGCGCACTGACATCAGGGAAGAAGCGACAGCAACCGACGCCGGACCGGGACTTTGGAACTCTGGCCGACTGCGGGACCGCCTGATGGCAGGATAACCCAAGTGTAATGACTGCAGCAGTGTAACACGATGAACATCCAAGCATTCCTGCCTAGCATAGGCAGTAGCTATTGTAAAGTCAGCATTTTGAATTTTGGAATGTCCAGGAACGTGTTCAGAATCAAGAAGTCCATTATTGGACGCCATGAATCGTCTTTTCTGGGTACCAGGAAAAGTCTTGAATAAAAACCTTGTCCTTTTTTCTTTTCTGGTACCAGTTGAATAGCCCCCATATCCATGAGGACATGATTTGTTTCTGGGCCTCTGCCCACTGGTTTTGTGGCAGATCCGGCCATCTATTTGGAATTGGCAAAGTATGGAAATGAAATCTGTACCCCTGGGATACTATATTTAATACCCACTTGTCCTGGGTAATTAACTGCCAATTTTGAGCATGAAGTGCTAGGTATCCCCCCAAGGGGGCTGCCAAAAGGTAAGTGCTTGGTGAAGTCATTGAGACTGCTTACTGTAGGGTTGTGCTTTGTTTCCTTCAGTTTTGGAGGTGGAGGCACCCCATTGCTTTGACCTGTAAGAACCTTTTGATTGGCATCTGGTGCCTTTTCAACGCCTGGATTTGCCTTGAGTGGCTTTGTTGGACACAGGAAAGGACCAATTTTTAGTAGGCCAGTGTCTACTGAATCTGGGTGGCTGCACTTGCAAGAAATCTTTTACAGTTTGCATAGATTTAGCTTTGTCTTCCATTTTCTTTAAAACCTCTTCTGCCTTATTACCAAACAGAGTATCATGCTGCAAAGGGGCATCCAACAATTTAGCTTTAACATGATCAGGCAGATTTTGAGCCTTGAGCCAGGCATGCCTTCTAATCACAGATCCAGTAACAGCGGCCCTACAAGAGGCCTCCAAGGAATCAAAACCACATTGCAAAGTATGCTTTCCAACCTGTTCTGCTGAATGCAATAATTCCTGTAACTCTATTTTCCACACAATCAGAAATCAACATCATTTTCTGTTTCAGTAAGCCCATAACATGCTGTTGATATTTAAGCATATGAAACGGGCAGTTTAAGGCCCTGACTTCCAAGGTTGCAGACGTATAAACCTTCTTTCCCCATCTATCCAGCGCCCTGGAATCTCTGTCAGAGGGGGTATGATTTTTTGCTGTAGAGGCCTTTACACCCTTGGGACCCTGAGAAATAGTCTCAGGATCAGCAGCAGGATTTTTGAATAGAAATTTGTGGGAGGCAGGAACCCTATAATATCTGTCTGGCTTACTAGGAGCCGGAGGCAGGGAATCAGGAGCCATGCTTGATTCCGAAAACACATCATCAACAATGTCTAATACAGGAGGTATTGCCAAAGGCCTATGCTGAGGAAGAAGAATGAAATCCCTAGGCCTAAGCAGATTTTAAATTATATGATCCTTTTAAATATACAAACAATCAAATAAATACAAATAACTTCACATTTTATTCAAGTTGTCACAAAATGTGGTCTAGGATAGATTTTTTTCTTGATTTCAGATGTACTAATTAATTTAGATCCCTGTGTATCTATACAAGCTCGACACTTATCGGATCATTCTAGAATCACATTAACTTTTAACAAAGACATTAGAAATAGTCTACGTCATAGAGGTTATAATTGGCCTCTAAATCCGAATTTATTAAAGAAGATATAATCCATGAAATTCAAGAGACCTTTAATCTTCTACTAGTTAACCTTTCCAAATAGCGACATCCACCTGATATAGAATGGACGACAACCAAAGCACAAATAAGAGGAATCTTTCTTCAAAAAGCTACTTATAAGAAAATACAAACTAGAGACATACAAGAACTGGAATCTAAAATTAAGCTATTAGATCAGGATTTAATTGGGAATTATAACAAACAAACTGAAACGGAATTATTAAAATGTCAAAAGGATCTTTTTTTGCTACAGAATAGTAGATTGTCGTTTCATGAACATAAAATACTGGTAAAATATGCTAATCATATTCAGACCCCATCAAAAGCACTGGCTCATATCATTAATCAATCGAAAATACCTTCTCAAATTCCTGAAATACAGTTTAATAATAAAAAACATACTAATACTGAAGATATTACGAATACCTTTGAATTAATATTCTCTCAAATGTATGGCTATCATCAGGGATTACTTACAAATAAGATTAATAACGATTTTCTGCAGAAGATTATCTTTCCGAAAATTGGTGATGAATCTCATGTGGGTTTAATTAAACCAATTTCCTCTGAGAAGATAATAGATACCATTAATAATTTGAAACCCCATAAGGCTCCAGGACCGGATGGTCTGACTGCAGAGTTTTACAAAACTTTTTGTGATATGCTAGGTAAAATACTTCCACATATACCACATATATTTAATTATATAATCAACAATAAAATTAATGATCCACACTTTAATGCTTCGAAAACAATTCTTATACTTAAAGAAAATGCAGATCTTCAAAACCCGGATAATTATAGGCCGAAAATGCAGATCTTCAAAACCCGGATAATTATAGGCCTATTTCACTTTTAAATATAGACATGAAAATTATGACCTCTATTTTAGCTAATAGATTGAAGAAGGTAATAAATTTAATAATATCTAATGAACAAGCTGGCTTTATAAACGGCAGACAAACTACTGATAATACGTTATCACTTCATACACTAATTTCTTATACCAGTCATAGAAATCTTAATGTTTACGCACTCATAATTGATGCACAAAAAGCTTTCGATAGAGTTAATTTAAAATTTTTGTTTGATATTTTACCATACTTCAATATACCCCAAGACTTTATTTTAACATTAAAAAAACTATATAATAATCCTTATACAACTTTATACATTAATAAAAACTTTTCTAAAAGAATACAAATTAAGAATGGAACCCGTCAAGGCTGTCCGTTATCTCCTATATTATTCACTTTATACTTAGAACCATTATTTTTACATATTAAGCAAAATACATATCATAATGCCCCAATAATCTATGGTACTAAAATGTCCATGGCTGCTTTTGCTGATGACCTTAATATTTACTGTACGACGCCTGTTTCAGATACCAAGAAAATACTAAAAGCAGTGGAAGAATTTGCAGAAATATCTAATTACAAAATAAATTAAAAAAAAACAATTTATTTCCTTTAAAAACGCCTAAACCCTTTTCGCTTTTACCATTGGTAGGTCAGTTAAAATCCGAAGAAAAAATAAAATATTTGGGTATTGTTTTTTCCACAGATAATAGAGATTTCTATGTGAATAATGTTAAGCTGATTTGGGATCATATATTGTCTGATTTAAAAAGATGGAATAATCTGAAATTACCAACAATGGCAAACGTTTCAATCATTAAAATGAATGTACTCCCCAGAATATTATATATTTTTCGAGCTACTCAAGTCTCAATTTCTAAGAAATTCTTTAAACAAATTCATACGGAATTAGCTAGATTTGTATGGGAGCCTAGAAAAACTAGAATATCTTATGACAAATTGATGACTCCGAAAAATAAGGGAGGTTTAGACTTACCTAATTTTGAATTATATTATTTAATAATAAACTCTAATAGAATTTTAAGAGTGGTTAACATTGACATATCCAGTAGTAAATGGTCACCTAAGTGGTTGGTTCTGAATTATAAACATGCTGTTAGGTTGGGTATTAACTCTAAGGCATTACCCTTTTTAAATAAAGATACCTTCAAATTGTATGCTTTGATGGAGCATATTAGATTATATATAATATCGTTACAAAACTTGTTTAAATCTTTAAATCTCTTGTAATATATGATGACTTTCCAACCTTTTCACAAGAATCCGAATTTGAAAATCAGTAATCAATTGATAGAGCTTAAAAAATTTCCACTTATAGTTGATTTAACCGTACTTGATCTATACCCTTATCTTGGTATCTCAATACATGACACGTTAAAAGAGATGAGCCTTCCTAACTCTTATTTAATTATAATGAGACAATTAAAGGATCTTTCCATAAGTTATTTTAGTGATTTCAGAATTAAGGAAGAAGATTTAACTAATTGTTCAAATCTATGGCAAACTCTTATGCAGGACTCTAAATATATAACGTCTTCATATAATCTGGTAAAAGACGTGAAATATAAAAACCAAATACTCTTATCAAAATACTGGAAGGATAACATATCACTGATTGATAATAATAAAATATTAAAAGCAATTAATCTAACCTTAAAATCAGTATCTCTTCAAAAGTTATTATTTACTCAGCTGATGATATTTTACAATGCTTATTACACTCGTCTCAGTCTGCATAAATTCAACTCCAAAAATTCACCTAAATGTCCATATTGTATTGATCAAACAGCTGACTTTTTACACATGTTCTGGAGCTGCAAATGTATATTTAAACTTTGGAACTCTTTAAAAATTCAATTACAAAAAATGGGTTATCAACATTCCACACTTTCCTGGGAATTTATGATTCTACATATCCCTCCGAACAACTTGGACAGACCCCAAATGATCACACTTATAAATATTTTCTTGTTAATGAAGCTTTATATAGCTACAAATTGGTTGAATCCATCTCAGACTTCATGGGAAAACTTTAAAAGTGTAGCGATAAAACATTCTAGCACATAAATTATTAATCAAAGATCATAAGAAAAATATAAATAATCCGAAAATATGGGAGCAAATCTTTAATATTGTGTTGGCTTAATGTTCCGAATCCAGTTACCCCCTGGAAGTACACACTTAATTTGGAAGTCAGTATTAATAAGCCTGTATATTGATACTAGATCTTTTAATACTCTTTTTCAGAATTTTATTTCAATGTATAATGATCTCATTTAACTGTTGGAAGCATTCATGTATATAATGTATATATATTGTAGTATTGTTGTTATAAGTTTTTTTTTTATACTGTTTCTTTTTTTTTTTGCTTTGTGTATCATTGTATTAACAATTGGAAAAATAATAAAAATTTATTATTGAAAAAAAAAAAAAGAAATCCCTAGGCCTCTTTTTTGATTCAGAGAAGTCCGGACTCTCCCAGTGAAAATGTTCCCTTAAAGTATGCAAAGTCTCTCCAAAAGAGTAATCCTCAGGAGGAGATGCAGACGGGATGGATTCCTCTGCATCAGAATCCTCATAGGGTGGAATAGAAAACTCCCGATCAGAAGAGGAATCAGAAGAAATGGAAACCTGATCTGAAGATTCATTATCAGTGCCTTGCCTAGGCCTCTTAGCAAGGGGGGGGGGGGTTGGGAACCCCTGATCAAGGTAATTAAATCCTCAGCCATTTTGATCATCTGTTTTTTAGGCATAGGGGCCTGAGCACGTGGCTCATGCGTCGGTTTTTTAGACAAAGAAGAAGTTTTTGTCCTTGTTTTTGAGGCTGGCGGTTTAATATAAAAATGTTGAGGAGTGAAAACACCCTCAGAAGCTGGTGCCTGCTCAGCAGCTCCGGACCCATCCAAGGGAGAGAACCGCGGGTTCAATACTCTGAGAATCTTGCGGCATACCGGACTCCGAATGGGTCTCGGTAGAGGTCTGCGACTCAAAAGTAGCGGGTATCAGGGGCTGCGAAAGCACCTCACTGAGTACCAGCAAACCGGCGACTGGCTTAGGAGAAGCTTCGTCATCGGTTTTAGACCTCGATGGTCTGTCTGTCTTTTTCTTTGCGTTTTTGAACTTCAGTAGTTGGATTGCTAACCGACGACATTTCAGGATAATTAAATCTTGAACCAAAATATTTAGAAGAAAAATATACTGACGTTTAATAGTGCGTTGGTTAAATCTAGCACAAAATCGACAGCAAGGCACGTTGTGATCTGGGCCTAGGCAAGGAGTACAGTACAAATGAAAATCCTTATGAGGTATTTGTTTCCCACAAGTAATGCAATTATTAACTTATACTGACATTGGAAAGGAGCAAGAAAAAGTTTCCCCAATGGGGTACTTAGCTTTAGTTTGAAGACTTTGTTTCTGAAACTCGAATGCGAAAATTTCAGGAGTCGGCCGTTGCGAACTGCTTCTGCTTCGGGCACCGCGTGGCAAGAAAGACTGAATAAAATGGCGTCGGCTGCATGTTTTAGACCCCTGACGACCTGACGTCATGGAAGAGGAGACAGCAACCGACGCAGGATCCAAGACTTTGTTATTCAGGCCAACTTAAGGCAACCTGCCAGCAGATTACCCCCAAATGTAATGACTGCAACAGTGAAACACGAAGAACATCCTGCAATAAAGATTTATAGGAGGAACAAAGTGTGTGAGTGTTTCTATAAGGTTGAAGCCTTAGTTAAAGGGAGGGGGGGTTACTGGGTTGGTGTACAAGTTAGTGAGCTAAGGTAAGCTGACTATAAGTTAAGGGATTAGAGAGTTCTAGCCAGTATAGTGGCTGTAGGGCAGTGCAGTGGTGGGAACTATGTGCAGCACTGGTGGCAAACTTTGCGATTTTATTGTAGCAGGTTTCTAGTTTGGTGAGATCAGTTTTACTTAGGTTTGTTAAAACAGGGGAGGCATTTAGCAGGCTGAGAGTAGATGAGTTCTGGCTATGACCTGTCTTGTGCTATCGGTAAGGAAAGGTTTGATTCTATAAAGTGAGCCTATTTTGATGAGTCTTTTTGATGGACTGTGATATGATAAACTGAAGTTTAAAATATTGCCAATTACTACATATAATCATTTTGTGTGAGTTACTGCTGATATTATGGCATTGTTGGAGAAATGTATTTGGAATGGAGTAGGGTGGTCCTGTGGTTTGCTGGGGTGAAAGAGCATCAGTTGAGTTTTGGAGGGTTTCAGAATTAGTAGCGATTCAGCTAGCCACGATTAGACTGCAAGGAAGAACTGCTGTGTTGTAGACATTAGTTTTTTTGGGAGGGCGCTGCACAGACGAGTGTTGAGTCATTTGCATACTGAATGTTGAAGGCTTGGGGAGCAAATGACTGCAGCTTGTTGGTAAAGATACTAAAAAGTAAGGGACCTAGGCTAGATCCTTGGGGTACCCCACCAAGCTAACAGGTAGTAGGGGAGAGAGTTATTGTTGCCAATTGACAGCTTGGTATGGAACCATACTAAGGAAGAGTGGCAAGTTTTAGAGTTGAAAGTTCAAGTAATTTTTGATGGGAAACCATACTGAAGGCTTTTCAGAGATCTAGGAAGATGGAAGATATACGTTTTCCATTATTTCTATGGTGGTTGATGGTGTTGGTAAAGCTTAGGAGGGGAGATGTGGTGCTATGTGTGGGCGAAACCCATCCTGTACGTTGGTTCATAGGTTCATAGATTAGTACTAGGCTAAGTGCCCTTGTGGGCCATTTTAAACCTAGCCAATTGCCTCATGTGAGAATCAAACCCTGCACCTTGTGTCTGTAAGGTAAAAACCTTAACCATTATGCCAACCTCCCACCCTGGTGAGAGGTTATTGGATAGAAAGTAATTTAAACGCTGCTTGTGGATAATATTTTCTAGTACTTTGGAAAGGGGTGCTAAGAAACCAATGGGTCTGTAGATAGAAAGTTTGGTAGAATTGCCCCCTTTGTGCATATGATAACCGACTGGAGGAGCATTGAGATAGGGGTTGGTAAGAGAGCATATAGAGTTTATAAAATAGTGTTGAATTCAGCAGCAATGCTTTCAATGTTTGAGGTGTTAGAGGGGACATTGATGGATGTATTACCAGGTTGGAGTGTTTTTGTTCGTTTTTTTTAAATAGTGGACCAGAATTTCTTGGGATTATTGTGGTACTGTTGCTGTGTGACAGAGTAGCATTTTGTTGTCAAGTTTGACCTTTAGACATATCGCTGTTGCGAATCAAACATGATTTTCAAAGGAGTGTTGGCTATCATCATATGTACCCAAGCCCCTGATGGCCATCAAATGCAAGTGGAATGTTGTCTATAGCAGTGATGCTAGATTGATGAAGCTAAACTATGCTGCCTTTCTTGGTGTTAAGGGTAAGCCCATGATTAATACACGAAGCATTTGCTGAGTCCAGCCCTTGACGGAGAATGTGTTTCAGAATGGGATTTGGTAACTACCCCCCATTAACAAATCCCATTCGGTAACTGCCCTCACTTTGCAACCATCAGCAAACTTGGTTAGTCATAATCCTCTGATATTGTGTTTTATGTCATAGAAATATATACCAAAGAGGAGACAACTTGGAACAGAGCCCTATGGGACAGCGCTAGCGACATTTTTCTGTCTAGAGCAAATAACCGAACCTTAATGGCATGAGACTTGCCAGACAGCCAGGTACTAATCCAGCAAACTAAGTATGGATTAATGTTGATTTGGGAGAGTTTGTAAACAATCCCAACATGGGTGATAACGTCAAAGGCCTTATTCATACCTTCAGTAACCCTTTCAAAGAACTCAACAGGTTGTGCAGGCACAAGCTACTCTATTCAAAGCTGAAGTGCTATGCTTCCAGTAATATAAGGTCATTTACATCATTGTTTATTTGTTAAGCTATAACAAATTCCAAAGCCTTGCAAATAACGTGAGCGAGACTAATAGGCCCTCAATTCCCTGGGTCAGTAAAGGGACCATCTTTATGCAGGAGCACAACTACAACTGCCATTCTCCACTCTCCTTGGGGACATAACCAGTGGAGAGACTTAGGTTGAAGAGCTAATGGAGGGGTTTTGCTTAGTGGGACTTTACATTTCCCAGCAAGCATCCAGTTATATTGTGAGGACCCATGGAAGTAGTGTTTTTGATTCTGGAAAGTGCCAAAAGAACTTGGTCCAAACTGATCTCAGAAGGGGGAGTGTGACAGGGAAAGGAGGGGGCAGAGGGGTAGTCACTGGGTACCATCTGAGATAAATACAATACAGAATTGTAGGTTCTTCTAATTTTCCTAATGCAGCTGTGGTTGTTTTTTGAATTAACTGCAATCCTGATTCATAGTTGGTCTCACATTTCCTAATGATAAGCTTTAAGGACTTGCTTACTACTTTAAAATCCATTTTGTAATGAAAAGTGGACAGCTTTTAATGATGGTCAAGAGCTTTTTCTTTTTATTATAAAGTTTGTTGATGTGGCAGTTCTACCACTTGGGTTTAGTTCTAATATAAAAGTCATGTACTCACCATAAAGATAGATCTCTGTTGTCTGCTTCCGTCCTTCAATGGATGGGTCTTCAGATCTGACTTCGGATCTGACTAAGGCCACTCTAAACTTTGCATCCAAAGTTCCAGCTTCTCCCCTTACCCATAATCAGATCAGAGGTCAGACCTGTCCCAAGTAGTGCCTCCCAATCCAGCTGGAAGGCCCCTCACTGTGGTCTTGAGAGTGGGCCTCAGAACCTGTAAAGGAAAAAGGACCTTATACTCAAAGATCACACTGTATAAACCCAATCCTTAGCTCATATTCTGCTCTGGAGCTCAAACAGCATATGAATAGACCTAGGAGATAAGCAGCATGTTCGTACCAGAAACCTAAATGCTAATGACTCCAAAAAGGTAATGGAAGGGGGAAGGAAGGTAAGAAGTTGAGGAAGGATGAAAGCACACAACACAGATCAATTATGGTGAGTAGGTAACTTTTGTACCCGATGATGTGGTGGAATGAGCCTTGACTGGTCTGGGTAAAGTCAATCTTCTCTTTCTCTGTATACACAGGACATGCAGTCAGACAACCACTTAGACAGAGTCACTTTAGAGACTCATTTTTCAATTCTAGCTATTGAAAAGGAGACAAACAACTGATGAGCTTTCATAACTTCATTTGTGTAATGAAGGCACACGGTTACAATACAAAGTAAAATTTACAAGGCAAATATAAGGAAAGTACAGCTATGTAAGTAAACTTATCATTAACAGTAGAAGTTTCAACAGATCACAGTTGCAGTAGCATAAGCCATATGGATTATACCCTGCCAAGGATATTACAACTGGCCAGCTTCCAATGATTTAGAATATCTTCCACTGGCCTTAACTGCTGAAGGGCAAGAGGAGAACCATATAAAATTGGTGGTTAGTGTGCCAAATCATCAAAGCTTTCTTTCCTCAGATTAAGGGAGGCTAAAAATCTGTCTTTTAGGTATACGTTAGGAAATAAGGTAAAAGATACCCACATCCTAGCAAGTAACAAAACAGAAAATAAGGGGGATACAGGAAAGGTATCCCTACTGCAACAGTAATATATTCAAACATCTATTGCTATGGTAAGCACTTACATGACTGTACTATAATGATTACTGTTGCAGTAGCCTAAGGTATATGTTTAGATTACCAGAGTTACAAAGTAAAGGTAACAGAAAAAAGGTCAGACTCTAGGAGCCCCTAGAAAATAGTTCTATCAAAACCTGCGCTAGACCTGGAAAAATAACCAAATTAGTAATGTTTTATTAAAATTATGCACAGAGGACAAAGTTGATGCCTGTAGATTATTTTGAGTCTACCCCTTTCAAAAAAGCCACATTAAGCCAAGGCCCTGGTAGGATGCACTCTGCCCCTTGCCTGAAAGTGCCTTGTTATGTTGAGAATAACAAAACAGCATGAGATGACTATTTAATTCCCCCTTTTTCTCACCTTCATAGGAAATAAAAAAGTTGATCCAAACTCCTGAAGGTTTTAGTGCTGTTAAAATAGTATCTGAGCTGTCTTTGGACATTCAGAGTTATTTATTTATTTATTGATCTGGAAAAAAAAAGGCAGGGAGATGAATAGTTTGCCTTAAAGTAATCTCTGAAACCACTTTAACCATAAATGAAGGATTTGTTCTCCAACATACCCTATTCTTCTGAAAAAATGAGAGAAGGCTGACTCCCCATAAGAGCCTGTAACTCAGATGCCCTTTCTGCAGAGGTCAGAGCAATGAGTACCACTGTTTTCCAAGTTGGGAGTTGGTTCAAATGGAAAAAAGTTAAGGTTTATGTAAAACCCCTTTCCAAAATTGTTTGACTCAAGACTGAGCATCCATAGGCAAACAAACGGATATGGCAGAGAGGTGAGCGTTGATGCAGGGTAAGAAATGCCAGAAGATAGCAAGTCACACAAATATTGGAGAACCAGAAGCATCTGGGCCTTAAAAGGGTCGTGGTTCTTAGTTTGGCACCACCTAGAAAATCTCTTCCACCTGCAGACATGTAATTTCCTAGTAGCAGATTTCTAAGCCTCTTTTAATTCCCGATGCACATCCTTAGAAAACAGGTCCCTAAAGGGTTGGGAGTTGGTATAATTAAGGTGTTTACCACACAGGCAGAAAGTACAAGGTTTGATTGTCAAGTTTGAGGCAAACTAGCCAGGTTTAAAATGGCCCAGATGGGGAGCTAGTTTAGCAGTTACTTATACTTAAAACTCTTATCATCCAGGTAGTCGACTGAAGTTTCAGAATGGAGTGCATCAAACAACCCGTCTTGTGCGAGTAGGTCCAAACTGTGAGGAACCAAAAGATTAGCAATGACCAATGTAGGGGTACAAAATACTACACAGAAAAAAATCTCACATCCACACAACTCCACCTCTGGTAAAGCCCATCTGTTTACAATTTACTGTTACAGTGACTGTCCCCTGAAATAAGACTAGGGGGTTTACATATGCCTTTGTACATGCGTTTTGTGCTCTGCCAGGGCATTTCTGCTATATCTTATTAACCATGAAGTACAGGACCTTCTGTTTTCATCTTCATTAGGGAACTAGGGAATGGAAAGGAGATCAAGGTATTCTGACATGATGACATTCACACAGCTACACTAAAGTTTGTTTTTTTTTTTTGGCCAGCATTGGGTGCAGTTGCTAATGTCAAACGCACTGCAGATCAGAGAATCCGTTAGCTGCACACCTCCTTGCATGCCAAATTCTATGGCACTTTACCGTGCAATTATGATACTGCCCCAATCATCAGGGGCGTGCCAGACTGCAGGTAGTACCCTCACCATCCTTTGCAGACAGCTGCCACTCCATCCCCCCATCCCACTCTTTCAGCACCCAAGCCACAAATCATACTCAAGGTATCTAGTCACAGAGGATTAGTACATTCTTCAGTGTTATTCGAAAAGAAAATTACTACTTACGTGTCCTTTGCCTCCTTTGTATGTAGTCATTACTGGAATGTGGGTTATCACCTGGGTGTTCCAACCAGCATATATCTGTTTGGGAATAAAAATTTTACACTTAAAATGTAATACATGATTGGAAGTTCAGAAAATGAAAATATAATTACTTATCTTCAAGTAGTCATTGTGAAATTACCAACAACCTGTAACTAGAGCATTAACAACATACTGCAACTTGTAAACCATTCACAGCATTTACATATACATGAAAATCAGTTCACAGAGTGCAAGCCTGTGCCAGCGGTGGACAAGGACAGAGCCCTGACTATGGTCTAGGTAACTTGAGTTAAATTAGCAGCTTGGGTGCTTGACAGTATATCACAGACAGGATGGATGCCCATCCTGCAAGACAGCAGGGAAGAGTGGGTCACATTCCTATACTATGTGTATTCTCTTACAGTAGGGGTGAGACAAAGTAGATGGTCAGGGGGATTTCATGAGCTAGTGGGCAGAAGGAGTTTTGAGTCATGCAGGTGTCCCACTTCCCCTACCTGTCATGGGTTGGGTTAGGATAAAAGCTTTCATTGCTGGAATGCTAGAAAGAGTGCAAACACACAGCCTAATGTCTACCAGGAAGCTCAACCTTTAAGATGGTTCTCACATCAGAAGGATGAAGACAGTACAGTTGTGTACACTTACCATAAATGTAGATGTTCGAGTGTATTCACTGTTGCAGTCATTACATTTGGGTTATCTGCCTGCAGGTAGCCCTCAGCCGGCCTGAATACCAGAGTCTTGGATTCCTGCATCAAATGCCGTCTCTTCTTCCATGACATCAGGTCGTCAGGGGTATAAAACATGCAGACGATGCCATTACGTCAGTTTTTCTTGCCCCAGATGTCAGGTGCCCCCACAAAGGGAAGCAATTATATGTTATGTTACACCTCCCTCAAAAAGCAAATACACCAGAAAGCTTAAAACAAGAAGAAAAGGTAGAGCCAAGAGAAGTCAGGGGGCTGGAGGGAGGGTAACCAGGACTGCAACAGTGAATACACTCAAACATCTACATTTATGGTAAGTGTACACAACTGTACTATGTTCTTCGTGTTTCACTGTTGCAGTCATTACATTTGGGTTGATTCCCAAAGCTAAGGAAGGGAAGAGGAAGTTAGAGAGCATTAGGACCAGCTATTAAGCCCTGCACAACTGCAGTGGCAAAACCAGCTCTGGATTTAGAAAAAATAGGTATGTTGTAATGCTTGGTAAAGGTATGTACAGAGCTCCAGGTAGCAGCTTCTAGGATGTCCCTGGTAGGGACCCCTCTGAGAAAGGCTGTAGAGGTAGATGCAGCCCTGGTGGAATGTGATCTTATCCCTTGTAGGGTAGGTTTTCCATGGTGCTTATAGCAGAAATTAATGCAATGGGCTATCCATTTAGAAATGGTTTGTTTTGAAATGGCCTTCCCCTCTGCCCCTGCAGCAAAGCCAACTAGCAGCTGCTCAGGTTTTCTGAGAGGCTTAGTCCTGTCCAAATGAAATCTAAGTTGTCGGCGCACGTCCAAAGAGTGCAGCATTTGTTCTCCTTTGTTTTGTGGATTCAGGAAAAAGGAAGGCAAATGAATGGACTGATTTAGGGCCACACTAGACACCACCTTGGGCATAAAGGAAGGATTGGTCCTGAGGGAAACCCTGTCTGCATGGAAGATAATGAAGGGCTCCACTGCCATGAGGGCCTGTAATTCAGACACTCTTCTTGCTGAAGTGATGGCTAGAAGGAAGGCTGTTTTTCAAAAAAGAAATTTCAACTCTGCAGTTGCAGCTGGTTCAAATGGAGGGAGAGTGATCTTTTCCAATACAAAATTAAGGTCCTAGGCTGGAGTAGGGGCTCGCCTGGGGGGGGGGGTCTTAAATTTTAGCGACTCTGAGGAATTGCTTTAACAGGGGGTGAGAGAAGAGGGGTGGATCAGTATTATAATGTGCTGAAATTGCAGAGGCATGAATTTTAAATCATGAGAAAGATAAGCCCTTGTGAAGCATTTCCTTTAAGTACTGAAGAATATGATGTAAGCTGGGCACCGTAGTGCCCATACCCTGGGTCTGGCTCCAGGAACTGTATCTTTTCCACTTTTCAGCATAGGATTTGCTAGTACTACGCCTCCTTGCTTCCAGAATAACATCCAGTACCTGCTTACTGAGGGATGCTATTGGAGAGCTCAAGGAATTAGCCAGGCTACAAGGTTCAGGGTTTGAAGCTGAGAGTGCAGAATCTGGCCCACCTGCTGGGACAGCAGGGAAGGTGTCTGAGGTAGGTGCCATGGATCCAGCAGTATCATGCTGCGCAATAGAGGGTACCAATGCTGGCGGGGCCAGTCTGGTGCAATAAGTATTGTCCTTGGTTTGTCCTGTTTGATCTTTAGCAGAACCGTCGAGAGGAGTGCCAGAGGGGGAAAGGCATAAACTGAGAGGCTTTCCCAGGTAAAGGACAGGGCATCCACTTTCCAAGCTTGACTGTGGGGAGTCCTTGTGCAGAATTTGTCCAATTGGTAGTTCTGGGGGGAGGCAAACAGGTCTACCTCTGGAGTCCCCCATTTGTTCCTCAAGAGGTTGAATATTTTTGGTTCCAGTTTCCATTCGTGTGGGTCCATGAGATTTCTGCTTAGGTCGTCTGCCAGTAAATTTAGCTTGTCTGGCAGGAACTGATCTTGTAGGTGCACTTGGTAGCTCAAGGCTGTGTTCCACAGAACCATGGCTAGTCTGCAGAGAGGGTACGAGTGGGTTCCCCCCTGCTTCTTTTATGTACCATATAACTGTGGTGTTGTCTGTCTTTACCAATAATTGCCCTGGAAGGATGTGGTCTTTGAAGGCTGTCAGGGAATTCTGTACAGCTAACATTTCTTTTTGGTTGATATGCAGGTACATCTGACTCGGGTTCCATTTGACCTGAATGCATTGCCCTGCTAAGTGAGCCCCACATGCATAGTCTGATGCAGCTGTTTTCAGGGTTTGGGCGGCAGGGGGTAGATTGAAAGGGAGCCCCATGTTGTGGTGAAATGTCTCTGCCCACCAAAGGATCTCTGTCTTTATACAAGGAATGATAGGAATCATTGATGCCAGGTATTGAGAACGCTGACACCATAGGCTTTTTAAATACCATTGGAGTTTCCTCGTATGCAATCTTGCATATGGGATTAGTGGAATGCAAGAGGCCATGAACCCCAGGGCTTGCAAAATTTTCCTTGCAGAAAGCTGGGTCTTTGTGGCCAGTAATTTGAAGTAGATTGTCAAATAAACTTGTTTCGCTGGCGTGAGGTAAGCCATCTGGGAAGTTGTGTTCAAGCTTGCTCCCAGGAATACAATCTGTTGGCAGAGTACTAGATGACAGTTCTTTTAATTTATGGTGTACCCCAGCAAGGTAAGAAATTTCTTTACGAATGCCAGATGTTTTAATAGCATGTCCTGTCTTTCTGCCTGAATCAGACAATCGTCCAGGTATGGGTATATTTGAATATTTCTCTGCCTGCAAAATGCAATGGCTGGAGCTAGACACTTTGTGAATACCCTGAGCGCAGTAGATAAGCCAAAGGGAAGGGCAGAGAACTGATAGTGCACGGAGCATGCCCTAAAGCATAGGTATTTCCTGCAAGATTCCCTTATTGGAATGTACAGTTAAGCTTCCTTTAAGTCTAAGGTTGCCAACCAGGCATCTTTTCCTAGCATAGGAAGTAGCTGTTGAAGTGTTAACATTTTGAATTTTGGGATTACCATAAAGGTGTTTAGAATAGAGAGGTCCAGGATAGGACACCGGGAGCTGTCTTTTCTGGGTACCAGGAAAAGTCTTGAACAAAAACCTTGTCCCATTTCTTCTGCTGAGAAGGACTGAATAGCCCTGATACTTAGAAGAGAGAGAACCTGCTGTTGAGTCTCTGCCCACTGATTTGGGGGTAAGTCTGGCCAACCGTTTGGGGTTGGTAGGGTGTGGAAGTGGAATCTGTATCCTTGGAAAACTGTATTTAAGACCCATTTGTCTTGGGTAATGAGTTCCCAGTTTTTTTAGATGCAGGGTGAGCTTTCCTCCTAAGGGAGCAGGCAGTTAAGTAGCGCTTGGAAGGGTTAAGGTTAAGTCATTGTGACATTTTTCTGTAGGGGGGGGTGGTTTACTACTTCTTGCTTTGGAAATGGGAGCCCCCCACTGCCTAGGCCTGTGTGTAGCCTGAGACTGTAACCTAGGTGGTCTGCTGTTCCTGGGTTTGGACTGAGAAGGCCTGGAAGAGATTGGAAAGGACCAATTCTTTGAAGGCCAATGCCCACTAAATCTGGGAGGCTGTACTTGCAGGAAATCTTTAACAGTTTACATAAATTTAGCTATTTTCTCCATCTTTTTGAGCATTTCTTCTGCTTTGTTGCCAAACAGGCAGTCTTGGTTTAAGGGAGCATCCAGTAATTTAGCTTTAACATGATCTGGCAAGTTTTACTCCTTAAGCCAAGCATACCTTCTAAGTACATACCCAGTGACAGCAGCCCTGCAAGATGCTTCTAAAGAGTCAAAACCACATTGCAAAGTATGTTTACCAACTTGTTCAGCAGAATGCATTAAATTCTGTAATTCTTTATGTTCATCACAGTCAGGAATCAACATAATTTTCTGTTTAAGCAGTCCCAAAATATCCTGCTGATACTTTTAACATATGAAACTGGCAATTTAAGGCCCTAATGGCCAAAGTAGCAGAAGTATATACCTTCTTACCCCATCTGTCCAAGGCCCAAGAATCTCTATCAGAGGGGGTAGAATTTTTGGCAGCAGTAGCCTTAATGCCCTTTGGTCGTTGGGAAATGGTCTCTAGATCTGCAGTAGGATTCTTGAAGAGGAACTTGTGAGAGTCAGGTACTTTGTAATACCTGTCAGTTTTTCTGAGAGCTGGAGGTAAGTGTCTGGGGACAGGCTAGATTCTACAATGTCCAGAACAGGAGGTATAGCTAAAGACCTGTGTTGAGGGAGGAGTAAGAATTCCCTAAGCCTCTTTTTGGAGTCAGAGTAATCCTGGCTTTCCCAGCAGAAATGCTCCCTAAGAGTGTGCAAGGTTTCACCAAAAGAAAAATCTTCTGGAGGGGAAGCAAAGGGAATAGAGCTCTCTGCATCAGAATCCTCATAGGTAGATAAGGGCAAATCCTGGTAATCAAAAGAAACCGAGATTTCAGAATCCCGATCAGAAGAATCAGAAGGAAAATTAGTTCTACGTCTTTTAGAGGGGGAAGGCTGGCTCCCCTAATTAAAGTAATAAGGTCTTCAGCCATTCTAAGCATTTGTTTTTTAGGCATATGGACCTGACCATGCGGTTTGGACGTTGGTTTTCTAGGCATGGGTCGAGTTTTAGGCCTGGATGAAGAAGATGGTGTCGGATTAAAATGCAAATCTGTAGGCCTGAATACAGCCTCAGAAGCCAGTGCCTGCACAGCGGCTCCTGACCCATTCAAGGTAGAGACATCCGCAGGTTCCATAGTCGAAGAAGCATCTCGCTGTATACTGGACTCTGAATGGGTCTCAGTAGAGGCCTGCGAATCTTTATCCTTACGTTTTTTGGTAATATCAGTAGTCAGATGGCTTACTGAAGCCATTTCTGGATAGTTAAACCGAGTACCAAAAATAGACAGATGAATAGTTCGGGGGTTGAAAAAGGCACAAAACCAACAGTGAGGGACGTCATGGTCTGGGCCTAAGCAAGGGATGCAGTATGAATTAAAATCTTTATGAGGTATTTGCTTTCCACAAGTAAGACAATTGTAACTTTTACTGACATCGGTTAAGAGCAAGAAAAAGGATCCACAACGGGGTACTTAGCTTTTTTCGAAGACTTTGGTTCTGAAACTCGAAAACAAAAATTTCAGGAGTCGGCCGACCAGCACTTGCGAACTGCTTCTGTTTCAGGCACCGCGCGGCAAAAAAGACTGATGTAATGACGTCGGCTGCATGTTTTATACCCCTGACGACCTGACGTCATGGAAGAAGAGACAGCATCTGACACAGGAATCCAAGACTCTGGTATTCAGGCCAGCTGAGGGCTACCTGCAGGTAGATAACCCAAATGTAATGACTGCAACAGTGAAACATGAAGAACATCCTCAAAGCTACCGAACAAACATGCCAAGTCCATCTAGAGCAGGTAAGATGGTTAGCATGGCAGATGGGAAAAAACATATTAAAAAATAATTCCAAGTGTAAATGTATACAAAAACTAAATAAAGGTACAGACAATACACATGCAAGTGTGACAAGAGATTTCATTTTATAAGCTTTGAAATAACGGTACCTTCAGAGAGAAACCTTGCTGTCTGCTCTAATAATCAACTGGCTACAACAGCAAATGCAGTGCAAGTTTTACTAACGTGGCACTTAAAGTTATGTACTCACCATAACGTTCCTTCTGTGTTGTCTGTTTTCATTCTTCCTCAATGAATGTGTTTAGATTAGTTCCTTGGATCCGACTCGGCACTTAAATTCTAGGATCCGACTCTCGAGCTACTCCCTTACGGGGCTAAATTATAAGATCGACGGCTGGAAACATCGAACAACATATGGTCGACACCATAAGGTCGATGTCTTCAAATGTCGACCTTTTTATAAAAAGACAAAAGAAAAAAGTACCCTAATGGGTTTAAGTGTGGGGGGGGGGCAAGACCCCTGCACCTAAATATACCAACTCCGAGACCGCACTACATTGCAGTAAATGGAAATCTCCCCTTACAGAGATTTCTGTTTATTCGCTAGAGATTCTGAGCGTTCCATATTCTCATGTCAACTATGTCAGATTCAACAATGTCGGCTTTCGAGAATATAATATAGATCCTCCCTTACCTATAATGCCCCTGATCACTGTATTACCTCAGATCAAGTTTGCTGCTATTATACAATATCCCAGAGAAAAAATTAACTCCCAATAGCTAAGACAGAACAGTGACAGCTGAAAGATCAGGAGCTTAAATAGGAACAATGGTTCCTAATAAGAATTCTATTAGCTCACTCCAAAAGACATGGAAAGGGGGAAGGTGGGAGAAAAGCTGAGGAAGAATGAAAATGGATAATACAGATGGAACGTTCTAGTGAGTGCATAACTTGAGAAAAGACGAGGAAGAATGAAAATGGACAACACAGATGGAACGTTCTAGTGAGTGCATAACTTGTACATCTGATGTTATTTTCATTCATTCCTCAACGAATGGGACAGAGTTCCCAGCTGCAATTACCTTGGGTGGCCTTCATGGAAGGATATTCCGGAGCACCACAGAACCAAATGATGCCCGTTCCCGGAAAGGATGTCCAATTTGTAATGAGAAACAAAGGTATGAACATTAGAACAAGTGGCAGCTGCACAAATGTCATCAATGAAGCTCTAGCCAAAAAGCAACTGATGTAGCCATCGGCCCAGTTGAAAGCGCCTTTGGCTGCTTCGGTAAGGTTAAGTCTTTCAATGAACAAACACCAGAAACAGAATCTGTTATCCATTTTACTACAGTGATCTTCGAAACTGGTTTTCCCACATTGGCATTAGAAAAGCAGACAAACAAAGTACAGTTGTGTACCTACCATAAATGTAGATGTTCGAGTGTATTCACTGTTGCAGTCATTACTCTTGGGTTATCCTGCTGGCAGGCTACCCTCAGTCGGCCAGAATTCCAAAGTCTATGTCCGGCGTCGGTTGCTGTCGCCTCTTCCCTGACGTCAGGGCGCCAGGGGTATAAAAGATGCAGCAGACCCCATTTTCTTCAGTTTTTCTTGCCCCAGATGTCAGGTGCCCCCAATTTGGTAGGCTGAAAAATATGCCAATAAAAATGCATGCACAAAAATAACATTTTATTTATCTACAAGCAAATACACCAAATAGGTTGTATAGGATAGAGAAGTGCAGATAAGTCCCAGCAAAGAGAAGGGGGATGGTGGGTGGGTAACCTGGACTGCAACAGTGAATACACTCAAACATCTACATTTATGGTAGGTACACAACTGTACTATGTTCATCGTGTTTCACTGTTGCAGTCATTACTCTTGGGTAGAATCCCAAAGCTGAGGATGGGTGGCTGGGCTAAATAGGATTAGGAGAGGCTATGAGGCCCTGCAGAACTGCAGTGGCAAAGCCTGCTCTAGACTTAGAGTAAAGAGGTAGGTGGTAGTGCTTTGTGAAAGTGTGCACTGAACTCCAAGTTGCAGCCTCTAAGACATCTTTGGTTGGTACTCCTCTGAGGAAGGCTGCTGAAGTGGCTGCTGCTCTGGTGGAAAGAGGCCTAATGCCCTTAGGCACTGATTTGCCATGTTGAGAATAGCAGAAACGGATGCAATGGCCTATCCATTTAGAAATAGTCTGTTTTGAGATAGCCTTTCCTTGTGATCCTGCAGCATATGACACTAAAAGTTGCTCAGTCTTTCTGAAACCTTTAGTTCTGTCCAATAGAAGCGTAACTGCCTGTGTATGTCCAAATAATGCAGAATTTTCTCACCCTTGTTCTGTGGACTTGGATAAAAGGTAGGCAAGTGAATGGTTTGGTTGAGGGCCACACTGGATACCACCTTAGGCATAAAGTACAGTTGTGTACCTACCATAAATGTAGATGTCTGAGCGTATTCACTGTTGCAGACATTACACTTGGGTTATCCTGCTGGCAGGCGACCCACAGTCTTGGTCCGGCGTCGGTTGCTGTCGCCTCTTCCCTGACGTCAGTGCGCCAGGGGTATAAAAGTTGCAACCGACGCCATTTTCTACAGTTTTTCTTGCCCCAGATGACAAGTGCCCCCAGATAGGAAGGCTAGAAAGATAAAAATATGACAAAAAACATGCATATATTACTAAAAACATTTCCTTCATCTACAAGCAAATACACCACATAGGTTGCATAGAGTTGCATAGAGTTGAGAAGTACAGAAAAGTCCCAGCAATGAAAAGGGGGATGGTGGGTGGGTAACCTGGACTGCAACAGTGAATACACTCGAACATCTACATTTATGGTAGGTACACAACTGTACTATGTTCATCGTGTTTCACTGTTGCAGTCATTACACTTGGGTGGAATCCCAAAGCTGAGGTTGGGCGGCTGGGTCTAAATTGGATTTGGAGAGGCTACCAGGCCCTGCAGAACTGCAGTGGCAAAGCCTGCTCTGGATTTGGAGTAAGCGGCAGTGCTTGGTGAAAGTGTGCACTGAGCCCCAGGTTGCAGCTTCTAAAATGTCTTTGGTTGGTACTCCTCTGAGAAAAGCTGCTGAAGTGGTTGCTGCTCTGGTAGAATGAGGCCTAATGCCCTTAGGCACTGATTTGCCATGCTGTGCATAACAGAAGCGGATGCAGTGGCCTATCCATTTTGAAATTGTTTGTTTTGTAATAGGCTTTCCTTGTGATCCTGCAGCATAGGCTACAAACAGTTGCTCAGTTTTTCTGAAAGCTTTTGTTTTGCCAAAGTAAAATTGTAGCTGTCTGTGTATATCCAAAGAGTGCAGTAGTTTCTCCCCTTTATTCTGGGGATTTGGGTAGAAAGTAGGCAAATGAATGGTTTGGTTCAAGGCCACATTGGAGACCACTTTTGGCATGAATGGTTTGTCCTAAGTAAGACCCTGTCCTGATGAAAAATGATGAAAGGTTCCACAGCCATTAATGCCTGTAACTCTGAGACTCTTCTTGCTGAAGTTATTGCTAGAAGCAGAGCAGTTTTCCATGATAAAAATTTTAGATCAGCTGTGCATGCCGGTTCAAAAGGAGGCAGTGTGAGTTTTTCTAAAACAAAATTGAGATTCCAAGTTGGTACTGGTGCTCTCCTTGGGGGTCTTATATTTTTTGCCCCTCTGAGGTACTGTCGTAGTACAGGATGTGAAAAGATGGGAGGTTCCATATTGTAATTAGATGAAATGGGAGAGGCATGGATTTTAAATGATGAGAAAGATAGGCCTTTGTCCAGCATCTCAGTTAGGTATTGTAAAATCTGAGGTATATTAGGGACAAGTGGTTCAAGCCCTTGTGTCTCGTTCCAAGCACAGAATCTCTTCCATTTTCCTACGTAAGATTTCCTAGTGCTGGGCCTCCTGGCTTCTAAAATAACATCCATAACAGCTTTAGAGAGAGGTGCAGTCTGAATGGCTACATTATCTGCCATGCTGCCAGATTTAAGGTTCTGAGTTGACTGTGCAGAATCAGATTGTTTTGTTGAGTCAGAAGATGAGGAATTTGAGGTAGAGGCCAAGCTGGGCCTTGGGACAAGCTCTTTAGGATTGAGTACCAGTGCTGGCGTGGCCAGTCTGGGGCAATCAGGATAATTTTTGGCCCTTCTTGTCTTTTAGGAGTACCTTAGAAAGGAGAGGCATCGGAGGGAAGGCATAGACTGTCAGGCCTTTCCAGCTGAATGATAGAGCATCCACTTTCCATGCTTGAGAGTGATAAGTTCTTGTGCAGAATTTCTGTGTTTGGTAATTATGAGGGGAGGCAAAAAGATCTATGTCTGGGCGTCCCCATTTCCTCGTTATCATGCTGAACACCTGTGGCTTTAGTTTCCATTCGTGAGGGTCCATGAGATTTCTGTTCAACTATTCTGCCAGTGTATTTTTTGTTCCTGGCAGGAATTGTGCCTGCAGATGTACTTGATAAGTCAGTGCTGTGTTCCACAAAGTCATGGCTTGCCTACATAGGGGGCAGGAATGTGTGCCCCCTTGCTTGTTTATGTATCACATAACTGTGGTATTGTCCGTCTTTATTAATAGTTGTCCTGGATGTAGTAGGTCCTTGAAAGCTATCAGGGCATTCTGTACAGCTAGCATCTCTTTTTGATTGATGTGAAGATGCATTTGTTCCTTGAGCCACGTGCCCTGAATACATTTTCCTGCCATATGTGCCCCCCAGGCATAATCCGATGCATCCGTTGTTATTGTCTGCCTGGCTGTGGGGTAAAGTGAAAGGCTGTCCCTTGTTGTGGTGACAGGCCTGGGCCCACCATCGAAACTCCTGTTGTAGGCAGGGAACTAAGGTTATGATTGTCTCCAGGCTGTGACAATGCTGAGTCCAAACACTTTTAAGATACCATTGCAGTTTCCTCATATACAGTTTTGCATATGGAATTAGTAGAATGCAGGATGCCATGAAGCCCAGGGCCTGCAGAATTTTTCTTGCACGGAGCTGGGTTTTTGTTGCCATCATTTGAAAGTAATGAGTCAGTTGCCTTTGTTTGTATGGCGTGAGATAATCCATCTGGGTAGTTGTATTTAAGCTTGCACCCAGGAATATTATCTCTTGAGAGGGCACTAGGTTTTGATTTCTTTTCGTTTACTGTGTACCCTAGGCAAATTAGCAATCTTTTTACAAACGCCAGATGCTTTAGAAGAATGTCCTTGCTCTCTGCTTGAATAAGGCAGTCGTCCAAGTAGGGATATATTTGAATTCCTTTTTGTCTGCAAAATGCAATTACTGATGCCAGGCATTTTGTGAAGATCCTGGGCGCAGTAGATAAGCCAAAGGGCAGTGCAGAAAATTGGTAATGCATTGAGCCTGCTATGAATCTGAGGTATCTTCTGCAAGACTGTCTGATTGGGACATGCAGGTATGCCTCCTTGAGGTCCAAAGTAACTAGCCAAGCTTTCTTGCCCAGCATGGGCAGAAGTTGATGTAGTGTTAACATTTTGAATTTTGGAACATCCAGGAAAGTGTTTAGGATTGACAGATCCAGCACTGGTCTCCAGGCTTTGTCCTTTCTGGGTACCAAGAAAAGTCTTGAGTAAAATCCTTGCCCCTGTTCTTGCTCTGGAACTTTTTGAATAGCTCCCATGTCCATAAGAGCAGCAATCTGTTTTTCTGCCTCTGCCCATTGGTTTTGTGGCAGGTCTGGCATACCTTTTGGTTTTGGAAGTGTGTGGAAGTGGAACCTGTAACCCTGAGAAACAATATTTAGCACCCACTGGTCCTGGGTGATCATGTGCCAACTTTTTGAGAAAAGTGCTAGCTTCCCCCCTAGGGGTGATGTCAAAAGGTAAGTGCTTGGCATTTGTAGAGGGAAGTCATTGGGACTGTTTCCTATAAGGTTGATTTGTCTTCCCCTCCTTTCGGGGCTGAAGCACCCCATTGTTTAGGTCGGTAGGAGCCTTGGGGCTGAGATCTGCCTCTTGGGCGTCTGTATCTACCTCTTTGTGGCCTGTCTGACACTGGAAAGGACCAATTTTTTGAAGGCCAGTTTCTGCTACATCTAGGTGTTTGAACCTGTAAGAAATCTTTCACTGTCTGCATTGACTTTGCTTTATCCTCCATTTTCTTTAACACCTCTTCTGCCTTAACACCAAACAAAGTATCATGCTGTAATGGAGCATCCAATATTTTTACTTTAACATGGTCAGGTAAACTTTGTTCTTTCAACCAAGCATGCCTACGAATAACAGAGCCTGTAACTAAGGCTCTGCAAGAAGCCTCTAATGAATCAAAACCACATTGCAGAGTATGCTTTCCCACTTGTTCAACTGCATGCAATAAATCCTGCATTTAGGACCTTCTGTATTTGAAACTATTTTCTGTTTTAACAATGACATGAGGTACTGTTGGTATTTAAGCATGTGGAACTGACAGTTAAAAGCTTTTACAGCTAAAGTAGCAGAAGAGTAAACTTTTTTCCCCCATCTGTCCAGAGGTCTGGAGTCCCTATCCGACGGGACAGTATTTTAACAGTGGAAGCCTTAACCCCTTTTGGACCCTGAGAAATTGTTTCTGGGTCTGCAGCAGGGTTTTTGTAAAGAAATTTATGAGAGTCAGGGACTCTGTAGTACCTGTCTGGCTTGACTGGTGCAGGGGGTAAAGAATCAGGAGACAGACTAGATTCAGAAAAAAACATCATCAACAATATCAAGCACAGGAGGGATAGCCAGTGGCCTGTGCTGAGGCAATAAAAGGAAGTCTATGAGCCTTTTCTTGGATTCTGAATAATCCCGGCTCTCCCAATGGAAATGTTCCCTCATGGTGTGCAGGGTTTCCCCAAAAGAATAATCCTCAGGCAGAGAGGCTGAAGGTATGGACTCTTCTGCAATCAGAGTCCTCATAGGGAGGGAGAGAATATCCCTGATCAGAATAGGAGTCAGAGGAAATAGAAACCTGGTCAGAGGAATCATAGTCAGTGTCTTGCCTAGGCCTTTTGTCAGGAGGGGGATGGGAACCCCTGATTAAAGTAATTAGGTCTTTGACCATTTTAAGCATCTGTTTCTTTGGCATGGATGACTGTTCTGGAGAATGCTGCACTTGTTTCCTTGTCTTTAATGGTGTTTTTGACTTTGCCTTTGCTGCTGTAGTGGGCTTAATTGTAAGCTGTGAAGGTCTGAAAACACCCTCAGAAGCCGATGCCTGCTCAGCGGCTCCGGACCCATCTGAGGGTATAGTTTCCGAAGCCCAATACCTTGAGTTTCCACAGCCCTCGGTGTCTCCAAGTGGCTGTCGGTTGCGGCCTGTGGCTCTGAGGTAGCGGGTGTCAGGAGCTACGAAAGCACCTCACTGAGAACCGGCAACTGGCCTAGAAAAGGCTTCGTCATCGGTTTTGGACCTGGGATGCCTGTCTTTTTCTTTGTCTTTGCATTTTTTTATAGATTCCAGTCGTCGGTTGTTCCGACGGCATTATGTAATTAAACCTTCGGCCAAAATAATGTAGAGCAAAATCAAACCAACGTTTAATAGTGTGTTTGTTGAATCTAGCACAAAATCGACAACTAGTGACGTCGTGGTCAAGGCCTAGGCAAGGAATACAGTAAGAGTGGAAGTCCTTATGAGGTATTTGCTTCCCACAAGAAATACAATTATTAACTTTTACTGACATCGGTCTGGAGCAAGAAAAAGTTTCCCCAACGGAGTACTTAGCTTTATTGAAGATTTCGGTTCTGAAACTCAATTTTGAAAACCTCAGGAGTCGGCCGACCGGCACTTGCGAACTGCTTTTACTTCGGGCACCGCGCGGCAAGAAAGACTGAAGAAAATGGTGTCGGTTGCAACTTTTATACCCCTGGCGCACTGACGTCAGGGAAGAGGCAACAGCAACCAACGCCGGACCAAGACTTTGGAACTCGGGTCGCCTGCTAGCAGGTTAACCCAAGTGTAATGACTGCAACAGTGAAACACGATGAGCATATATAGGAATTGTCCTCAGACACCACGTCTGGATGAAAAATGATAAAAGGTTCCACAGCCATAAGTGCTTGTAACTCCGAGACTCGCCTTCCTGAGGTTATTGCTAGGAGTAGAGCTGTTTTTCAGGATAAGAATTTTATATCTGCTGTTGAAGCTGGCTCAAAAGGAGGCAGTGTGAGTTTTTCCAAAACATAATTGAGGTCCCAGGCAGGAATTGGTGCTCTCCTTGGAGGCCTAATGTTTTTGGGCCCCCTGAAGTACTGCCTTATTAAAGGATGAGAAAAGATAGGTGGTTCCGTATTGTAATGGGCTGAAATGGCAGAGGCATGAATCTTAATTGATGAGAAAGAAAGGCCTTTGTTCAGCATCTCAGTTAGGTATTGTAAAATCTGAGGTATATTTGGTACACACATGTCAATGCCTTGTTCCTGGCTCCAAGCACAGAATCTCTTCCATTTTTCTGCATAAGATTTTCTGGTACTGGGCCTCCTGGCCTCCAAGATAACATCCATAACAGCTTTTGAAAGAGGTGTGTTCTGAATGGTTACATTATCCGCCATGCTGCCAGATTTAAGGTCCTGAGTTGGCAGAGTAGGATCCGATTGTTTTGTTGGGTCAGCAAGTGAGAAGTTTGAGGCAATATCCATGCTGGACCTTGAGACAAGCTATTTAGGACTGGGTACCAGTGCTGGCGTGGCCAGTCTGGTGCAATCGGTATAATTTTTGGCTTCCCTTGTCTGACCTTTAGGAGTACCCTGGGAAGGAGAGGCAGTGGAGGAAAGGCATATACTGTTAGATTTTTCCAGCTGAAAGATAGGGCGTCCACTTTCCATGCTTGCTTGTAATAAATCCTTGTGCAAAATCTCTGCAATTGGTAGTCGTGAGGGGAGGCAAATAGATCTATGTCTGGGCATCCCCATTTCCTTATTATCATGTTGAAGACTTGTGGATCCAGTTTCCATTCATGGGGATCCACGAGGTTTCTGCTTAGTTTGTCTGCCAGAGTATTTGTTTTTCCTGGCAGGAATTGTGCTTGCAGGTGAATTTGAAAAGCCAATGCTGTGTCCCATAAGGTCATTGCTAGTCTGCAGAGGGGGTAGGAATGTGTACCTCCCTGCATGTTTATGTACCACATGATCGTAGTATTGTCTGTCTTTATTAGTAGCTGTCCTGGATGAAGCAGGTCCTTGAAAGCTGTCAGGGCATTTTGAACAACTAGCATCTCTTTTTGATTGATGTGGAGATGCATCTGGTTTTGCAGGCCATGTGCCCTGAATACATTTTCCTGCCATATGGGCCCCCCCAGGCATAACCTGATGCATCCATTGTTAGTGTCTGTCTGGCTGTGGGTAAACTGAATGGCACAGCCTTGTTGTGGTGACAGGCTTCTGCCCATCGAAACTCCTGTTGTAGGCAGGGAATGAGTGCAATTACTGTCTCCAGGCTGTGGCAATGCTGAGTCCAAACACTTTTTAGATACCACTGTAGTTTCCTCATATGCAGTCTGGCATATGGAATTAGTAGAATGCACGATGCCATGAAACCCAGGGCCTGCAGGAATTTCCTTGCAGATAAGCGGGTTTTTGTTGCCAATTTCTTGAAGTAAGAAGTCAGTTGTTTTTGTTTCTCTGGCGTGAGATAAGCCATCTGGGCCGTTGTATTTAAGCTTGCACCCAGGAATATTATCTCTTGAGAGGGCACTAGTTTTGATTTCTTTTCGTTTACTGTGTACCCTAGGCCAGTTAGTAATCTTTTTACAAATGCCAGATGCTTTAAAACAGTTGTGTCCAACTCATGGCCGCATGCCCTCAGAGCTCTTCCATGCGGCCCGCGACCCTTAAATTTAAATATAAAATGAATTTCACTTTTTCCGTGTCCAGAGTTTTGCTCTTCTGCATGCGCCAACTTTCTTTTACATTTTTCCCATACCAGCCGTTCGCTGGTATGCGAAAACACCGGGTGATTTTTGTAAAGAAAAGCTGCAGGAAGGAGCGATCGTACAGAGAGGATTTATTTGTGTTTATTCTTGTGTACACGCCGACTACTACACTACAACAAAGGTAAGTTACAAGAGGAAGGCTCAGCTCGCTTTAGCACTTATTAATTGAATGACTGTTTGCTTTAATACTGAAATAAGGTCTTATCTAAACCTAGACGTAACAGGGATAATGGATAGTAATATCTTATTTTAGGGTGATGACATAATTTGTTAACTCTGTTACTGCTTGTGTAAGGGGGGTCTTTGTCAAAACCAAACAGAAGTGGAGAAAGTGGAACCTCTTCCTTATACCTCTGGTTTAACAAACAGAAAGAAAAGGCTGTGATAGCTTGCCTATATTCAGATTCTTTTGAGTTTTTAAAAACTATATATATGCTGATGGGATATGAAAGTTAAAAAGGGCATGATTTATGAAAAAGAAGCAGTCACACTCTAATGCACTTGTAGCAACTAAGCTGAATACAGCAAAGAATGTGACAGTTTTAATGTGCTAATAACAAGCTTTTTCCTGTGGAGACAAGTCTTGTGTAAGCCTAGGAAAGAGGTATATGTGTCTGTTACAGTTAGCCAGTTAATAAATAAAAATGTGGTCAGTAGTTTCCTTATCTAATGGAAGAAGGATATTATTGATATCCTGAGTTTGCTAGCCTGTTGTTATGCAAAGTGGTCACATGAAATTACTGGACTTAGAAAGGAAGAACATTTCTTATCAGAAGTGATAGTGCATAACTAAACATTGTATATTTCAAACTGAAATGAACCATACCGACAAGTAAGGGAAGTGGATTTCTGTGACTTACGATTGACAAAAATCTGGCTACCTTTCAAGATACTTACATGCTGCTAGAATTGAGGCTTGCTTACTTTTAGACTTCTTGCTATTATGAAGAGTGTAAGTTTCATTATGAATGGATAATGCGTTTCTAATGTTGAGAAATAACTATCATTTTATGATTGTAATATTAGAGTGTTAAGCAAGCACAAGGCTCAAACAGCAACTGGTAGAATCAGTTTAACCTAAGTATGGAAAGGTAGTGATATTTTGTTGGTTTGGCAAAGTTAATGAATCTGCTAATCTTATTTTCTGTTGTCTGTAGCACAATTCTGATGAGTCGGGCACTGCAAGATTCTTTTTCAATATTCTTTTCTCTCTCTCTGGTAGCTTTTTAGTCAACATTATTCCTAAATGTACAAGGCTTTTCTTAAAGTTGACCAGTAACACACAGTACTCACAGATACTAGTTTTTCTCTTACAAAATTCTTTGCTGTAAAGGCAATGTGCTTCCATTTGTTGCTTTGTTGCAGGACAAGAGTCGCTTACATTTCTTATCTGCCTGTCTGTTCATAATTTCATGAGCCTGTCGATAGATTGAAAGGAATTTTGTCGGCTGCTGTTTCAATGAAAATGTTTTACTGACAGCACAGACAATGGAAATTTCCTTTTTCTTCTTTGTTGTGCAACCGGAGAGTAGGTGTATGTAGGTGGGGGGGGGGGGGGCGGGGTGGCTTTTGATAAAACATTTTCCAAGTTTTTTATATTGAATGTAGAAGATGAAGGCATTGAGATATTGGCATGATTCTATGATCCTATACTGCTAAGTGCAAATGCTGAATCCAAGGAGACCACTGTTTCCTCCTTCCTTGCCTCCTAGAATCTTTAACATTTACCCTGGATGAGAGAGGTTATCATCAACTTATTTTTGTACCTTTATAGATTTCTATTCATATGTCCTTATTTTTGGGGGTTCATACACTATGGGCAGGGAAAGTGTTTCTTCTACAAACCAGTAAAATGGAAGGTAGCAAAGCAGTTTAAAGGAGCTTAGCTGCAATGAAAGGAAATGTTTACAAAAGGGTTTTATCTACTGCTGTTCGCTGGAACATGAACTTTCCATTGTTTTGGTAGCAAAGGTAAATATTGTCTACGTCTACGCTGAAACACAGTCTCCTGCACTGCACTGCATACTTCCTCCTCTTATTTTCAGCTTATTTTTTCAGTACGAAAAAAAACTGTGTCTTGTTTTGTTGGTGTATCATCAAAGACATGTATAAGACATAAAACGTATTCTCATTCTACTGTGTTGGTCATTCATTTGTTTGGCCCACTCATTATCATGATTTGCTCCTAGTATCCCCTTCATTTACTAGCTGACCTACTCCACATACTTTGGATAAAATCCTCTGCTTTTTCAGGGTTTGTATTGGGCATGGCTAACAGTCACCAATGACCTGTGTTGATGATGGTCCAGACTGGTGGTATCCCCTCCACTTTAATTCTCTGTTTATTAAAACCTTAACTGAACAAAACAAACTATATGAAGCTTCAGCAAGATAATTATATATATATATATATATATATATATATATATATATATATATATATATATATATACTGGCAATAGGAAATGTATGTAATGTATGAAGATGCAGGGGGTAGGGACAAGACACACCCAGTGTGTGTGTGTTTTTAGTAATTTATTTATTCATGCCCAGTCATGGAAGTTAGATAGTGACCATGACTGTGCATTTGTAGCACTTTTTAATGTTGGCACAAATGATGGAGCTAGCAGTTAGCACAGGGCCTTTTGTCTAGTCTAGCTGGTTTTGTCTGGCATATTGATAGATATGACCCGATCATCCTGGCCGTGTGAATAGGGTCAGCATTGATACAACATAACTGAACAACAGAGACTTTCCGCAGAGTTCCAAATGTTATTTATTAATTTATTTATTGTTCAAATTAACCTACAATACACCCACATTAGTCCACATAAAGCAGTGTTTTTTTGCTCTTCAGGCAATGTGAGACCTTTTTGCTCTTCAGTTAATGAGAGACCTTTTTTCTTTTTTTTTTTTGGTCCTCACCTGCCGTTTGCCCCCAGACCATTTTTGTTAACCCAATGCGGCCCTTGCAACTGAAAAGGTTGGACACCCCTGCTTTAAAAGAATGTCTTTGGTCTCTGCTTGAATTAGGCAGTCGTCCAAGTAGGGATATATTTGAATTCCTGTGTCTGCAAAACGCAATTACTGGTGCCAGGCATTTTGTGAAGACCCTGGGAGCAGTAGATAAGTCAAAGGGCAGTGCAGAGAATTGGTAATGCATTGAGCCAGCTATGAATCTGAGGTATCTTCTGCAAGACTGTCTGACTGGGACATGCAGGTATGCCTCTTTTAGGTCCAAAGTTACGAGCCAAGCCTTCTTGCCCAGCATGGGCAGTAGCTGCTGTAGAGTCAACATCTTGAATTTTGGAACTTCCAGAAACGTATTTAGAATAGACAGGTCCAGTACTGGTCTCCAGGTTCTGTCCTTTCTGGGTACTAGGAAAAGTCTGGAGTAAAATCCTTGCCCCTGCTCTTGTTGTGGTACTTGCTGAATGGCCCTCATGTCCATGAGGGCTGTAATTAGTTTTTGTGCCTCTGCCCATTGATTGTGGGGCAGGTCTGGCATACCTTTTGGCCTTGGTAGAGTGTGAAAATGGAACCTGTAGCCTTTTGACACTATGTTCAGGACCCATTTGTCTTGGGTAACCATTTGCCAATTTGATGAAAAAAGTGCTAGTTTCCCCCCTAAGGGGGCTGTCAAAAGAAAAGTGCTTGTATCTGGCAGAGGAAAGTCATTGGGACTGTTTGCTGTAAGGTTGTGATTTGTCTTCTCTGCTTTTGGAGGTAGGAGCACCCCATTGTTTAGGCCTGTATAAGCCTTGGGGCTGAGATTTGCCTCTAGGATGCCTGTATCTGCCTCTTTGTGGTCTGTCTAACACTGGAAAGGACTATTTTTTAGAAGGCCAGTTTCTGCTAAACCTGGGTGGCTGTACCTGTAAGAAATCCTTGACTGTCTTGATGGATTTTGCTTTATCCTCCATTTTCTTCAACACCTCTTCTGCTTTAGTACCAAACAAAGTATCATGCTGCAATGGTGCATCTAATAATTTTGCTTTAACATGATCAGGCAGATTCTGTTCCTTTAATCAAGCATGCTATCTAATAACAGAACCTGTAACAGCGGCCCTGCAAGTGGCCTCTAATGAATCATAACCACATTGCAAAGTATGCTTTCCCACTTGTTCAGCTGCATGCAATAAATCCTGCAATTCCTTGTTCTCTGAACATTCAGTATTTGTCAACAATTTCTGTTTAAGCAGTGACATCAAATATTGCTGCTATTTAAGTATATGAAACTGACAATTTAAAGCCCTTACAGCCAAGGTAGCAGAAGTGTAGACTTTTCCCCCCATCTGTCTAGAGCCCCATCAGAGGGGACAGGGTTTTTTGCAGTGGAAGCTTTAACCCCTTTGGGACCTTCAGATATAGTTTCTGGGTCAGCAGCAGGGTTCTTATATAGGAATTTATGGGAATCCAGAACCCTGTAGTATCTGTCTGGCTTAGCAGGTGCAGGGGGTAAAGAGTCAGGGGGACAGGCCGGACTCTGAAAATACATCATCGACAATGTCTAAAACAGGTGGAATAGCAAGGGATCTATGCTGAGGAAGTAGCAGAAAGTCTCTGAGCCTTTTCTTAGATTCAGAATAATCTTGGCTCTCCCAGTGGAAATGCTCCCTCATGATATACAGGGTTTCCCCAAAAGAATAATCCTGAGGAGGAGAGGCTGAAGGAATGGATTCTTCAGCATCAGAATCCTCATAGGGAAGCATGGAGTAATCCTGTTCAGAGGAGGAATCAGAAGAAATAGAAACCTGATCAGAAGAATCATAATCTGTCTCTTGTCTAGGCCTCTTATCAGGAGGGGGATGGGAGCCCCTGATCAAAGTAATTAGGTCTTCGGCCATTTTGAGCATCTGTTTTTTAGGCATGGAAGTCTGAGTAGGAGAAAGCTGTACTTGTTTCTTTGTCTTTAGAGCTGCTTTAGTCTTTGTCTTTGAAGCTGAAGATGGCTTAATATATAGTTGTGTAGGTCTGAAGACACCCTCAGAAGCTGATGCCTGCTCAGCGGCTCCGGACCCATCTGAGGGAATGATTCCCGAGTGTCCAATACTTTGAGTATCCAGAGGCCCAGTCGGCACCACGTGGGAGTCGGAAGCGGCCTGTGGCTCTGAGGTAGCGGGCGCCAAGGGCTGCGAAAGCGTCTCACTGAGAACCGGCGACTGGCCTAGCAGAGGCCTCGTCAGTTTTGGACCTCGGATGCCTATCCTTTTCCTTGCCCTTGCGTTTTTTGTAAACTCCGGTTGTCGGGTGGTCCGACGGCATTATATAATTAAATCTTCTGCCAAAGTAATGAAATGCAAAATCAAACCGACGCTTAATAGTGCGTTGGTTAAATCTAGCACAAAACCGACAGCTAGCAACGTTGTGATCAGGGCCTAGGCAAGGAATACAGTAAGAGTGAAAATCATTATGAGGTATTTGCTTCCCACAAGAAATAAAATTGTTAACTTTTTCTGACATCGGCCTGGAGCAAGAAAAAAAGTTTCCCCAACGGGGTACTTAGCTTTAATGAAGATTTTGGTTCTGAAATTCGGATTCGAAAATCTCAGGAGTCGGCCGACCGGCACTTGCAAACTGCTTTTGCTTCGGGCACCGCGCGGCAAGAAAGACTGAAGAAAATGGCCTCGGCTGCATCTTTTATACCCCTGGCACACTGACGTCAGGGAAGAGGCGACAGCAACCGACGCCAGACCTAGACTTTGGAATTCTGGCCGACTGAGGGTAGCCTGAGAGCAGGATAACCCAAGAGTAATGACTGCAACAGTGAAACACGATGAACAAAGTACAGTTTTGTACCTACCATAAATGTAGATGTCCGAACAGGATAGCATCTGCAGTCATAACAAATGGGTTGTCCTGTCGCCAGGCAGCCCTTCGGTCGGCCGGATTCCAAAGTCTGGGTCCGCTTCGCTGATGTCGCACTTCACCCGACGTCATCTCTGCTGGTCTTGGGTATAAAGGCATCAGCCGACGCCATTTTCCTCAGTGTTTCTTGCCCCAGATGCCAGTTGCCCTCTTGGAAAGCTAAATTTTGGATAAATGCCAATGTTTCCAAAAAAGTAGAAGGCAAACACAAAAATAAGCATGTATGTACATATATACAAACAAATACACCATAAGAGACTCCCCAGCTAGCTATTAGGAGGGTAAATACCCTAGGAGTACCACAGAGGGAAGGAGGGTGGTAATCCTGACTGCAGATGCTATCCTGTTCGGACATCTACATTTATGGTAGGTACAAAACTGTACTATGTCCTTCAAGGATGCATCTGCAGTCATAACAAATGGGTAGAATACCATAGCCAAACTAGGGGTGGAGGAAGAAAAATATGGTAGTTAGGATCCCTTGCAGTACAGCAGTGGCAAACCCTGCTCGGGATCTAGAGTATAGAGGTAAATTATAATGCTTGGCAAATGTATGCACGGAGGTCCAAGTAGCCGCCTCAATAATGTCCTTGGTTGCCACTCCTCGCAAGAAAGCTGTGGTAGTGGCTGTAGCCCTTGTAGAATGAGGTCTTATGTTCTGTGGAATTGGTTTTCCATGGTAGGAGTAACAGAATCTTATGCAATTTCCTATCCATTTGGAGATTGTCTGTTTGGAAATTGCTTTTCCTTCCCTTCCTGTTGCATAGGCTACTAAAAGCTGGTCAGTTTTTCTGTTACCCTGTTCTGTGGATTGGGAAAGAAGGTAGGTAGGTGGATTGCCTGGTTTAAAGACCGTCTGGATACCACCTTAGGCATAAATGTAGGATTAGTTCTCATGGAAACCCTATCTTGATGGAAGATTAGGAAGGGTTGCACTGCCATTAAGGCCTGTAGTTCCGAAACCCTCCTTGCTGAAGTAATTGCCAGTAGGAAAGCAGTTTTCCATGATAAGTGTTGCAGATCTGCTGTTGCTGCTGGTTCAAACGGAGGGAGTGTCAACTTTTCTAGCACAAAGTTCAAGTCCCATGCTGGTAATGGTGGTTTCCTAGGAGGTTTTACATTCTTGATCCCTCTGAGGAACTGCCTGAGTAGAGGATGAAAAGACAGGTGGATCAAAGCTGTATTCTGCTGAAATAGCTGATGCATGTATCTTGATGGAGGAATAGGACAGGCCTGTATGTAGAAGCTCTGCCAAGTACTCCAGGATGTTAGCAATATCTATGTTCGACACATCTTTTCCTCTTTCAGTACTCCAAATGACAAACCTTTTCCATTTTCCTGCATAGTTCCTTCTTGTTGAAGGTCTGCGGGCTTCAAGGATAATGTCTTTAACCCTTTGGGATAGGTCTGGGTTAGTTGCTGCTATGTGATGTTCCAGGCAGTCAGTTGCAAGGTTTTTAGGTTTGGATGCATGATGTTGTAGTTGTTCTGAGTTAACATCAAAGGCATCAGGGGTATTGACCACATTCTCCCCCGAGACATGCTCCTCAGCAATGGGTACAAGTGTTGTATTGGCCAATTCGGAGCTATCAGGATTATCCTTGGACCTTCCTCTTTGATTTTCAGTAGTACCTTGTGCATCAAGGGAAGAGGTGGAAATGCATATGCTGTCAGGCCTTTCCAACTGAAGGATAGAGAGTCCACCTTCCATGCAAGTGGGTGGTATGTCCTTGTGCAGAATTTTTTGAGCTGGTGATTGAGTGGGGATGCGAATAGGTCTATTTGTGGCATTCCCCATTTCTTTGTGATGGCCTTGAAGATGTCCGGGTGTAGCATCCATTCGTGAGCATCCGAGGTGGTTCTGCTTAACATGTCTGCTAGGGTGTTTTCTTCCGCACAAATATTGCCTGTAACTGGATGTTGTAGCTCAGAGCCAGATTCCAAAGGTCCAGAGTCATTCTGCATAGTGAGTGCCTCCCTGTTTGTTGATGTACCACATGACTGTGGTGTTGTCTGTCCTTATCATTAAATGGCCTTCTTTGAGGAATGGTCTGAATTTCTGGATTGCTAGTTTTACTGCCAGCATTTCTTTTTGGTTTATGTGCAGGTGCAGCTGGTCTTGAGTCCACAATCCTTGTATGCATTTGTCCAACATGTGCGCCCCCCAGCCTAGGTCTGAGGCGTCCGTTGTGATGGTTTGGCTTGCTTGAAAGTTGTGGAAGGGTAAGCCCTGGGTTTGACTGGCATGCTTGAACCCACCATAGGAACTCCTGTTTTAGGCATGGGATTAGTGGGATTTCGGTTTCTAAGCTGTGCCTGTGTTGAGACCATAAATTCTTTAGGTACCACTGTAGCTTTCTCATATGCAGTCTGGCATGTGGGACCAAGATTATGCATGATGCCATGAAGCCCAAGGCCTGCAGTACTTTTCTTGCTGTTAGTTTGTTCTGCTTTGTTAATGCCAAGAAGTAAAGAGGGAGTTCTTTTTGTTTTTCTGCAGTTAGGAATGCCATTTGTTTTACTGTGTCCAATTCGCACCAAGAATGTTCTTGTTTGGGATGGTATCAGCCTTGACTTTTGTAAGTTGACTGTGTATCCCAGGGCTTGTAGTAAGCAAATGACTCTTTGTAAATCTGTTGTCAGCTTGCTTTTGTTGTCCGCTTGTAACAGGCAGTTGTCCAGGTATGGATAAATTTGGATTCCCTGTAGTCTGCAGTGAGCGATTACTGATGCCAGGCATTTTGTGAATACTCTGGGTGCAGTAGATAAGCCAAAGGGCAATGCTGAGAATTGATAATGCTCTGATCCTGCAAGAAATCTGAGGTATCTTCTGCAATTTGGTCGATGGGGACGTGCAGGTATGCCTCCTTGAGATCTAGAGTTACCAGCCAACACTCCTTGCCCAGCATGGGAAGAAGTTGCTGTAGGGTCAGCATTTTGAATTTTGGGACAATGATGTATGTGTTTAAGACGGACAGGTCGAGAATAGGTCTCCAACTTTTTTCTTTTCTTGGTACTAGGAAGAGTCTGGAGTAGAATCATTTGCCCTGTTCTGTTATTGGTACTCTTTCCACAGCTCTCATCTTTGCTAATTCCGCTATCTGCTTTAGAGCTTCTGTTTTTTGATTTGGAGGTAGGTTTGGCATTCCTCTTTTTACTGGTAAGGTGTGGAAGTGGAACCTGTAGCCTTGGTCTATGGTTTGCAAAATCCACTTGTCTTTTGTGATATAGTGCCAATTTTTCGAAAATAAGGCTAACTTTCCGCCTAAAGGTGCTGCTATTTGCTCCCTGGTAGGCGGTGTCAGAGCCAAGTCACTGTGATTGTCCTGTTGCAGTGGCAGTGGTTGTGTCTGTGCCTCGGTTATTGCCTTGCCACTGTCGTCCTCTGTAGGCACCTCCTCTGGATTGATTTCTGCCTCTAGAGCGCCTATTCCTGCCTCTTTGGGATTTTGAGGAGTCTGGAAAGGACCAATTTTTGGCAGGCCAGTTCCTGCTAAACCTTGGGGGCTGAACCTGTAAATTTAACTGTTTGTACAGATTTTGCCTTCTCTTCCATTTTCTTCATTACTTGCTGAGCAGGTGTACCAAATAGACTGGCCTTATCCATAGGAGCATCTAACAGCTTTGCTTTAACATGATCCGGTAAGACCTGTTCTTTCAACCATGCATGCCTTCTTATCACTGTGCCAGTCATGGCTGATCTAAATGAAGCCTCCAGTGTATCATAGCCACATTTTAAAGAATGGTTACTAACCTGTTGGATGTTATTCACCATTTCTAATACATATTTCTTATCTAAGGAGTCATCAGAGGACAGCTTTTTAGTTAACTGATCAAGCATAAACTCTTGGTATTGGATCATATGAAACTGACAGTTTAAAGCTCTAGCTGAGAGAGTAGCAGAGGTGTAAACTTTTTCCCCATCTCTAAGGACCTGGATTCCCTTTCAGAAGGAATAGGGTTTTTTGCTGAGGTCGAGGCTACTGCCTTAGGCCCCTGGGATATAGTTTCAGGATCTGCAAGTGGGGCCTTGTATAGGTGGTGATGAGTGTCTGGCACCCTGTAAAATCTATCTGGTTTGGCAGGGGCTGGAGGTAAAGAATCAGGAGCAGTGCAAACATCATTAAATGCATCATCCACAACAGGCAGTACAGTAATCTCTGGATCTGACCGACCGGCACTTGCGAACAGCTTCTGCTTCGGGCGCCACGCGGCAAGAAAGACTGAGGAAAATGGCCGCTGATGCCTTTATACCAAGACCAGCAGAGATGACGCCGGGTGAAGTGCGACATCAGTCAAGCCGGACCCAGACTTTGGAATCCGGCCGACCGAAGGGCTGCCTGACGACAGGACAACCCATTTGTTATGACTGCAGATGCATCCTTGAAGGACATCTATCTGTTTTTCTAAACTCCTTGGTTCGATGTAGGTAAAAACAAAATTGTCTATGTATATCTAAGAGATAAAGGGTATAGTCTCCTTTATTTTCAAAATGTCGGCAGAAAACTGGTAAGCTAATGACTTGATTGATGTTTGTTACAGAGGCCACTTTGGGTAGAAAGGAATGATTAGTGCACAGGGCAACCCTATCCTTGGGAAAAAATTAGCTACAGTGGTCTTGCAGAGTGCTTGGAGTTCTGAAACTCATCTAGCTGAAGTAATTGCCACCAAAAAGACAGTTTTCCGAGATAAAAACTTAAGGTCTACTTTAGTTAAGGGCTCAAAATGAGGATGTTCTAAAGACTGTAATACCAAAGTCAGATCCCAAGGTGGAGTGGGATCTCAAATTGGAAGTCTAAATGTACCTTTTAGGAAGGCCTTGCACAACTTTGTTGAAGCTAAAGGAAAATCCTTACCGCTGATGTGGTATTTGGAGATGGCTCCTAACTGTACTTTGATGGTAGAGAAGCTTGACCTGGTTTGAAAAATAGAGGCAAGGTAATCTAAAACAGCTGGGATTGGAACAGTGAATGAATCCAAGTCTCTTTTTATGCACAAACAAAGAAAATCTTTTCCATTTGCTCTTATAAATCCTTCTGGTTCAAGATCTGTGGGATGAAGAAAGGATTTGACGAACTGGAGAGGAAAGCCTAGAATATCTAACCATCAATAGAATTGGAGAAACCAAGCAGTAAGTTTGAGGCCTGCTATGTCTGGATGAGTCATCCCTGCCAGATGTGACAGGAGATCTGGAGTGGGATTCAGTGTCCAAGGTGGAAGTACTAGGTGAAACCACAAAAAGGGAAACCATAACTGCCACGGCCAGAAGGGTACAATAAGGATGACTTTGCTCTTCAATCAACTGACTTTCTATAGAAACTTGGGTATTATGGGTATGGGAGGGTATGCATATAGGAGACCGGAGGGCCAAAAGTGGACTAGAGCATCTCTCGGTGACTGTCCCTGAGAGGGAATTAGGGCACAGCACCTGCTGCATTTGTTGATAAGGGGAGAGGAGAATAAATCAATCACACTCGGTTGACCCCATTTGTGGAAGATCATCTTTGTTACTGTTTAATTGTGAGACCACTCATGAGGAGTCAGAATGGTCTTGCTGAGCTTGTGCGGTAATATGTTGTATTTCCCTGATGTGTGTGTTGCTACTAGAAAGTGTTTGGAGGAGATCACCCATTGCCAAACTCTCAGTGCTTCTCAGCATAAGGGGTAAGACCTTGTTCCCCTCGTTTATGTACCAAACTACTGACACGCTGTCCATGTGAATAGCAATAGGTCCTAGTGGAAGAAAGCTCTGAAGGGCTTGCAACGCTAAAAGCACCATTCTCATCTCTAGAACATTTATATGCAAACTGGTCTTTTCTAAGGAGCACGTGCCTTGAACTGTCTTGTAACAAGTAATGCTCCTCCCCAACTGGGAGGAATCCATGGTCAACGTGGCTTTCGGGAGAGAAAGAACGGACAGTTGTGTACATGTTTGAGTGAATTCACTGTTGCAGTCATCACACTTGGGTTATCCTGCCAGGGGTAGCCCTCAGTCGGCCCGAATACCAGATGCTTAGTATTTCTGCGTCAGTTGCTGTCGCTCCAGGACTGACGTCAGGTCGTCAGTGGTATAAAAAAAAAAACAGTTTTGTACCTACCATAAATGTAGATGTTCGAGTGCTAATACAGCTGCAGTCATAACAGATGGCTTTTCCTGCCGTCAGGCAGGTCCTCGGTCAGCCGAATTCCAAAGTCTAGGTCCGGCGTCGGATGTCGTCGCTTCTTCCCTGACGTCAGTGTGACAGGGGTATAAAAGAACCAGCCGACGCCATTTTCTTCAGTTTTTCTTGCCCCAGATGTCAGGTGCCCCCAGAAGGAAGGCAAAACATAAATTTATGTAATAATGCAATGCAATATAATAAAAAAACAGTAGTTGCAAGCAAATACACCATAAAAGAATACCCCAATCAAGTTGTATGAGGGGTTGTTGGCCATTAGGCCTGTTCCAAGAGGGGAAGGAGGGGGGGGAAACCTGGACTGCAGCTGTATTAGCACTCGAACATCTACATTTATGGTAGGTACAAAACTGTACTATGTTCATCGTGCATACAGCTGCAGTCATAACAGATGGGTAGAATCGCAAAGCTAAAAAAGGGGTGGTAGGCACTAAGAGGAACTAGGAGGAGCCAGAATGCCCTGCAAGACTGCAGTGGCAAAGCCCGCTCTAGATTTGGAGTATAATGGTAGGTGATAGTGCTTGGAGAAAGTATGTACAGAACTCCAAGTGGCTGCTTCCAAAATATCTTTGGTAGGAACCCCCCTGAGGAAAGCTGCTGAGGTAGCTGTGGCCCTTGTGGAGTGAGATCTGATGCCTGTAGGTACAGGTTTACCATGAAAAGAGTAACAAAAGCGTATACAGTGGGCTATCCATTTTGAGATTGTCTGTTTGGAAATAGGCTTCCCTTGAGCACCTGTAGCATAGGACACAAAAGGTTGCTCTGATTTTCTGAAAGGCTTTGTTCTGTCCAAGTAATAACGGAGCTGTCTGTGAATGTCCAAGGAATGTAGTAATCTCTTCCCTTTGTTTTGTGGATTAGGGTAAAAGGTAGGTAAATGGATAGCCTGATTCAAGGCCACCCTGGATACTACCTTTGGCATAAAGGAAGGATTGGTGCGTAAGGAAACTCTGTCCTGATGGAAAATGACGAAAGGCTGCACAGCCATGAGGGCTTGTAGTTCCGAAACCCTGCGAGCTGAGGTGATAGCCAGAAGGAAGGCTGTTTTCCATGACAAATATTGCAGTTCTGTTGAAGCAGCTGGCTCAAAAGGAGGCAGGGTCAGTTTTTCTAGAATGAAATTGAGGTCCCAAGCAGGTACTGGTTGCTTCCTTGGGGGTTTTATATTCTTAGCCCCTCTGAGGAACTGTCTTAAGAGAGGGTGAGAGAATAAAGGAGGATCAGTGTTGTATTCTGCAGAAATGGCTGAGGCATGGATTTTGATGGAGGAGAATGAAAGTCCAGTGTTTAGCATCTCAGCTAGGTACTGTAATATTTGAGGTAAATTCAGTATTCCAGGATTCTGACCCTTTTTCTGATTCCAGGCACAAAACCGTTTCCATTTTGCAGAGTAGGCTTTTCTAGTAGAAGGCCTTCTGGCCTCCAAAATGACATCTTGCACCTCCTTGGAGAGTAGGGTCTGTTGTGAATTTAAGGAATCCTCCACGCGGCTAGATTGAGTGTTTTCAGCTGACTGTGAAGAGTTTTGAAGTTGTGCTGAGTCAGTAAAAGAGGCATTAGAGGCAGGATCCATGGTGGGGAATGCGTCAGGCTCCTCAGGAGTGGGTACCAGTGTTGTCTTGGCCAGACTGGAGCAATGAGAATCATCTTTGGTCTGTCTGCTCTGGCTTTTAATAGAACGTTGGGCAGCAGAGGAAGAGGTGGAAAGGCATAAACTGTCATTGTTGTCCAACTGAAAGAGAGTGCGTCCACTTTCCAGGCCTGTGGATGAAAGGTCCTTGAGCAGAATTTTGTCAATTGGTAATTTCTGTGGGTGGCAAAGAGATCTATGTCTGGCCTTCCCCATGCTTGAATTATCTTTGCAAAGACTTGAGGATGCAACTTCCATTCGTGTGGATCTGTCATATTTCTGCTCAGGTTGTCTGCCAGCGTGTTTTCCTTGCCTGGCAGGAACTGTGCTTGAAGTTGGATTTGTAATTCCAGAGCCATGTTCCATAGAGACATGGCTAGCCTGCATAGGGGATATGAATGGGTACCTCCCTGTTTATGTACCACATTACTGTGGTGTTGTCTGTCCTTATCAATAGCTGGCCTGGATGCAGTAGGTCTTTGAAAGCCATAATAGCATTTATTACTGCTAGCATTTCCTTTTGATTGATGTGTAGGTGCTTTTCTTTTTGTGACCATTTGCCCTGAATGCACCGATCTGTCATGTGCACCCCCCAGGCGTAGTCCGAGGCGTCTGTTGTGATGACTTGATTTGCTTGAGGCTTGCAGAATGGGAGACCTATGTTTCTTTGGCATGCTTGAGCCCACCATAGAAATTCCTTTTGAAGACATGGAATCAGTGGTATAACTGTTTCCAAACTGTGGCTGTGTTGAGACCACAAGTTTTTTAGGTACCATTGAAGTTTCCTCATATGCAGCTTTGCACATGGGATTAGCAGGATGCAAGATGCCATGAATCCCAGAGTCTGCAGGATTTTCCTTGCAGTCAGCCTGGTGTGAGTTGCCAGTTTTATGAAGTATTGAGTTAGTTGCCCTTGTTTCTCTGGCGTGAGGTAGGCCATCTGGGTGTTTGTATTCAAGCTGGCACCCAGGAAAATTATTGTTTGACAGGGTATTAGTCTTGATTTCTTTTTGTTGACTGTGTATCCCAGAGAATTCAACAACATTATTACAAACGCCAGGTGTTTCAGAAGTATGTGCTTGCTGTCCACTTGGATCAGGCAGTCGTCCAAATATGGGTATATTTGTATCCCTTGAAGTCTGCAGAAGGCAATTACTGATGCCAGGCATTTCGTGAACACTCTGGGCGCCGTAGATAAGCCAAAGGGCAATGCAGAGAATTGATAATGGGTTGAACCTGCAAGAAATCTGAGGTATCTTCTGCAATCTTGCCTGATTGGGACATGCAGGTATGCCTCCTTGAGGTCCAATGTTACCAGCCAAGACTCCTTGCCCAGCATGGGAAGAAGCTGCTGTAATGTGAGCATCTTGAATTTTGGTACGAGTAAATATGTGTTTAGGATGGATAGGTCCAAAATAGGTCTCCAGTCTTTGCCCTTCCTTGGTACCAGGAATAGTCTGGAATAAAAACCTAGACCCTGTTCTTGTGCAGGTACCTCTTGAATAGCTTTCATGTCCATGAGATCTGAAATTTGTTTTTGTGCCTCTGCCCTTTGATTGTGTGGCAGGTTTGGCATGCCTCTCATTTTTGGATGGGTGTGAAAGTTGAATATGTAGCCTCTGTCTATGATGTCCAGGATCCATTTGTCTTTTGTGACAATATGCCAATTTTTCGAAAATATTGCCAGTTTTCCGCCTAAAGGTGCTGCCATTTGAGCCTTGCTTGGCATGCAAAGGGGAAAGTCATTGGTTCTGCTTTCTGAATGGCTGTGAACTATCCTCACCACCTCTTGGTGTAGGTGCTTGCCATTGTCTGCCTCTAAATGATCCTTGAGATTGCCCTCTACCCCTCGGGCGCCTGTATCTCCCTCTTTGAGGTCTGTCCGTGGCTGGAAAGGACCAATTTTTTGAAGGCCAATTTCTACTGAAATGTGGTGGTTGTACCTGTAGAAAATCTTTCACTGTGTGCATTGATTTTGCCTTTACCTGTAGAAAATCTTTCACTGTTTGCATTGATTTTGCCTTTTCCTCCATTTTCTTTAATACCTCCGCAGCTTTAACACCAAACAATACATCTGTTTGAAGAGGTGCATCTAGTAATTTTGCTTTGACATGATCTGGTAAGGTTTACTCTTTGAGCCAAGCATGTCTACGTATAACTGATCCTGTAACAGCAGCTCTACATGAGGCCTCTAAAGCATCAAAACCACATTGCAAGGTATGTTTACCCACTTGCTCTGCACTATGCAACAAATCCTGCAACTCCTTCAAGTCTGGTTGTTCAGGTTGCGACATTTTGCTTTTCAACTGAGATAACAAAAACTGTTGATACTTTAACATATGGAACTGCCAGTTTAATGCCCTCATGGTTAAGGTGGCCGAGGTGTATACCTTTTTCCCCCACCTTTCTTAACCTCTGGAATCTCTCTCTGAAGGTAATGGATTTTTGGCAGTGGAGGCCTTAATTCCCTTGGGATCCTGTGAAATAGTTTCTGGGTCAGCCGCATGACTTTTGTATAGGAATTGGTGTGAATCAGGAACCCGGTAATACCTGTCAGGCTTGACTGGAGCTGGAGGTAAAGAGTCTGGGTTGAGGCTGGCCTCTGAATACACATCATCTAGTATGTCCAAGACAGGAGGTATAGCCAGAGGCCTGTACTCAGGGAGCAAGAGAAAATCCCTGAGCCTTTTTTTGGAGTCTGAGTACTCTTGGCCTTCCCAGTGGAAGTGTTCCCTCAAGGTATGCAAGGTTTCCCCAAAAGAGAAATCCACAGGGGGGAGAGACAGAGGGAATGGACTCCTCTGCATCAGAATCTTCAAAAGGGGAGTATGAATGTTCCTGGTCCTCAGAATGTTCTGAAGTAATGGAGGCCTGGTCCGAGGAAGGGTATTCTTCCTCCACTCTGGGCCTTTTGTCCGAGGAGGGTTGAGAACCCCTGATAAGAGTAATCAAATCCACAGCCATTTTGAGCATCTACTTTTTAGGCATGGGGCCTTGAGTGGGGCCCAGTGGAGCTTGTCTTTTAGTATGCATGGCTGCTTTAGATTTAGTGAAAGCCTTAATGGAAAAAGAAGAAGGGGGCCTGAAGACACCTTGAGAGGAGGCAGGCCTATCTAAACTCTGAGTTTCCCTGCCAAGAGTGGCTTCGGTATCTGTAGTCGGGGTGTGGGCCGAAGAGCCTGCGACCTCGGGCACAGAAGACACCGCTAATGAAGTGTCATCGGTAGTCAGGGGCTGCGTAGGCACCTCGCTGAGAACCGGAGCACCTGTAGTCTGCTTTAGCGTGGTGTCGGTAGAAATCGCAGACCTCGTATGTCGGTCCTTATCTTTGCGTCTTTTACTCAAAACTGGAGTCGGAGTATCCGACGACATAATGTAATTAAACTTTTGCCAAAATAGTGTTGGGCGAACTCCGCCCGACGCTTAATAGTGCGTCTGTTGAATGTAGCACAAAAACGACAGGCCGAGACGTGGTGGTCTGGGCCTAAGCAAGGAATACAGAGGGAATGGAAATCCTTATGCGGTATTTGCTTCCCACATGAAATGCAATTATTAACTTTGTCTGACATCGGTCTGAGGCAAGAAAAGTTTCCCCAACGGGGTACTTAGCTTTCAAGAAGTCTTCGGTTGAAAAATATTCATAATCTCAGGAGCTGGCCGACCGGCACTTGCGAACTGCTTCTGCTCGGCACCGCGGCAAGAAAGACTGAAGAAAATGGCGTCGGCTGGTTCTTTTATACCCCTGTCGCACTGACGTCAGGGAAGAAGCGACGACATCCGATGCCGGACCAAGACTTTGGAATTCGGCCGACCGAGGACCCGCCTGACGGCAGGAAAACCCATCTGTTATGACTGCAGCTGTATGCACGATGAACATCAGGCAGTCGACGCCATTACGTCAGTTTTTCTTGCCCCCAATATAGAGCTAAGTTATGGTGGAGTAACACCACCAGTAGAAAAGTAAATACCAATAGCCCTGTAAGGGTGAGGAAGAGAGAGAGAGACAAGGGGGCTGGAGGGTGGGAAACCAGGACTGCAACAGTGAATACACTTGAACATCTACATTTAGGGTAAGTGTACACAACCGTACTATGTTCTTCGTGTTTCACTGTTGCAGTCATCACACCTGGGTTGATTCCCAAAGCTGACGAACGGGTGGAGGCAGTCAAAAAGAGTTGGGGCTGGCTAGTATGCCCTGCAGGACTGTGGTTGCAAAGCCTGCCCTGGAATTTGAAAAGATAGGCATGGTGGTAATGCTTGGTGAAGGTATTAACAGAACTCCATGTTGCAGCTTCCAGGATGTCCCTGGCAGGGACACCTCTGAGAAAGGCTGTAGAGGTTGAAGTTGCCCTAGTAGAATGTGTTCTGACCCCCCCCTGTGGTTGTAACAGAAATGGATGCAGTGTGCTATCCGTTTGGAGATGGTTTGTTTTGATATGGCTTTGCCCTCTGCGCCTGGTGCAAATTAGACTAGTAACTGGTCAGATTTCCTAAAGGGCTTAGTCCTATCCAGGCAGAAATCTGAGCTGTCTGTTCACATCTAAAGAGTGCAGAATCCTTTCCCCCTTACTTTGAGGTTTAGGGAAAAAGGTGGGCAAATGATAGATTGGTTGAGAGTCACATTGGACAACACTTTAGGCATGAAAGTTGGGCTAGTCCTGAGGGAGACCCTGTCAGCATGGAAAATGATGAAAGGTTCCATAGCCATAAGTGCTTGTAGCTCACTCTTCTAGCTGAAGTGATGGCCAGAACCAAGGCTGTTTTCCAAGACAGGAATTTAAACTCTGCTGACGCTGCAGGCTTAAAGGGGAGGGGAGTGTGAGCTTTTCCAACACAAAGTTAAGGTCCCAAGCAGGGGTAGAGGCTTTTCTTGGAGGCCTTAAGTTGTTAGTCCCACTCAGGAACTGTTTGATGAGAGCGTGTGAAAAGAGAGGTGGCTAAGTGCTGTAATGTGCAGATATGGCAAAGGCATGGATTTTAATGGAAGAGAAAGATAGGCCCTTGTGAAGTAGTTCTGCTAGGTAATTCAGGATGAGAGGTAAGGAGGGCTGTGCTGGGTCAGCTCCTTTAGTCTGGATCCAGGAACAATACATTTTCCACTTGTCAGCATATGATTTTCTAGTACTGGGTCCTCTGGCTTTATTTATGACATACATGACCTGTTTGCTTAGGCTGGCCACTAGATGAGAAGTCAAGGAATAAGCCAGGCTGCTAGGTTCAGGGTATGCAACTGTGGATGCAAGAACTCTCCCTCCTGCTGTGTCAGGAGAGTTAGAATCTGGGGGGAGGTGCCATGGAGGCAACAGGGACAGACTGCTCAGTAGTGGGTACCAGTGTTGGCATGGCCAGTCTGGGGCAATCAGGACTGCCCTTGGTCTTTCCACCCTTATTTTGAGTAATACTCTGGTAAGAAGAGGTAGAGGGGGAAATGCATAGATTGAGACGTTTGCCCACTGGAAGGATAGGACATCCACTTTCCAGGCCTTGCTGTGAAGTTCCCTGGTGCAGAATTTGCTAAGCAGGTGGTTGTAGGGGGAGGCAAATAGGTCCATCTTTGGGGTACCCCATTTTTGGGTCACAAGGCTGAAGGTGTTGTGGTATAATTGCCACTCATCTGGGTCTAGGGGATTTCTGCTTAAGCTGTCTGCCAGGGAGTTTTGAGAAGCTGGTAGGAATTGTGCTAACAGGTGGAGTTGCATGGCAGAGGCTGTGTGCCAAAGGGTCATGGGCAACCTGCATAGTGGGTAGGAGTGAGTCCCTCCCTGCTTGTTGATATGCCACATCACAGCGGTGTTGTCTATTTTGATCAGGAGAGCCCCTGGAGAGTAGAGGCTTGAAAGCTGTCAAGGCATGCTGGACAGCTATCATCTCTTTTTGATGTGCAGATTGACTTGCTGTGGGCTCCATTGGTCCTGTATGCACCTGCAGTCCAGGTGTGCACCCCAGGCATAGTCTGATGCGTCTGTGGTGAGGGTCTGGGTGGCAGGGGGGGGTGGTGAGAAAGGTACTCCCTTGTTGTAGGAGTATGCTGTCGCCCACCAAAGAAAAGCTTTTATGAGGCAAGGTATCATGGGTATAAAAGTCTCCAGGTCTTGAGAGTGTTGACACCAAAGGCTTTTTAGGTACCACTGAAGTTTCCTCATATGGAATTAGTAGAATGCAAGATGCCAAGAAACCCAGAGCTTGCAGGATTTTCCTTGCAGATAACTGGGGTCTGGTGGCTAGTTGAGAGAAGTAGGCTGTCAGGAAAGTTTGCTTTTCTGGTGTAAGGAATGCCATCTGGGATGCTGTGTCCAGGCTTGCTCCCAGGAATATAATCCTTTGGGTGGGTACTTGTTTGGATTTCCTTTCGTTGACTGCGTACCCTAAGGAGGTTAGTAGGGACTTTACAAAGGCCAGGTGCTTGAGCAGCTTTTCCTGGCTGTCTGCTTGAATTAGGCAGTCGTCTAAGTACTGGTAAATCTGGATACTCCTTTGTCTGCAAAAGGAAATAGCCAGAGCCAGACAATTTGTGAAAACTCTTGGAGCAATAGATAAGCCAAAGGGAACTGCAGAGAACTGAAAGTGTTGAGATCCTGCCCTGAATTGGAGATATTTTCTGCATGAACATATGTCCTATGCAGCCCGACTGAAAAAACTCCGGCTGTACTCAGTGGCATATCGCTTACTCAGAGGTGATCTCTGCCTGACTTACAAAGCCATGTCCAACTCAGAATTGATGGACATGCTCCACCTAAAGAAATCCAAGTCACTGCGAGCCACACGCTCTAGTGAGCTAAACCTCGCCACAACAATAAATAGAACATGCTGGAGGGATAGATTCCTGTCACAGAGACTCTTTGGAACAAAATTCCTAACTACATTAGGCAGAGCCCCTCACTAACACTCTTCAAGAGAAACCTTGACGAGTGGATGGGTAACAGAAAGTACACCCCTGGGATCACTTCATTGGCTCTGCTTGACAGAGGCTCAGTTAATTAATCAATGGGGCGGCGAAAGCCGACACACTCTGGCTAGGCTTATAAATGCCCTCGGGCAGATAGCCTAGTACCTACCTATGAACCTATGAATCCCTGATAGGAATGTGGAGGTAGGCCTATTTTAGGCCTAGGGTGGCTAGCCAAGCTTCATTGGAGAGCATGGATAGCACCTGCTGGAGGGTGAGCATTTTGAATTTTGGTATCACCAGGAAGGTGTTTAGAATGGATAGATCGAGGAAGGGGCGCCAGGTGCCTTTTTTTCTGGGTACCAGAAAGAGTAGAAACCTTGGCCTTTCTGTTCTGTAGGAACGTGGTCTATTGCTCTCATAGAGAGCAGGGAAAGGACTTGCTTTTGAGCCTTTGTCCACTGGTTTTGGAGGTAGATCTGGGAACCCTTTTGGAGTTGGAAGGGTGTGGAAAGAAAATTTGTATCCATAGGACACTATGTTGAGAACCCAGCAGTCACTGGTAATGGTGGCCCAGGTGCTTGCATGAAAGGAGAGTTTTCCTCCTAGGGGTAAGTGAAGGTGGGCAGAGGGAGTTGGTGGGGGAGGAGAGTCATTGTGAGTTCTTACTATAAGAGGGTGTTACAACTCCCTGATTTTGAAGTGGAGGAAGTCCACTGTTTAGATCTCTGCATTTCCTGTGGCTGCTGTCTGGGGGGTCTGCTTCTTTGGGGTCTGGGCTGAACTGACCTGGTGGGAACAGGAAAGGACCAGTTCTTGGAGGGGCAATACCTGTTGAACCTGGGTGGCTGGACCTGTAAGAAGTCATTAACTGTCTGCATTGATTTTGCTTTTTCTTCCATCTTTTCTAAGACCTCTTCTGCCTTGGTGCCAAATAAGTTGTCTTTGTGCAAGGGGGCATCCAACAATTTAGATTAACATGATCTGGCAAGGGCTGTTCCTTAAGTCATGCATGTCTTCTAAGGACAGAACCGGTGACTGCTGCCCTGCAAGAAGCTTCTAGAGCATCAAAACCACAGTGCAAGGTGTGTTTAGTTACTTGACTTGCAGAGTGCATTAACTGTTGTAACTCTTTAGATTCTGCACATGCGGGAAAGGAAGACATTTTTTGTTTGAGGAGTTCCAGGGTATGTTGCTGAAATTTTAGCATATGGAACTGGCAATTTAGTGCTCTGACAGCAAGAGTAGCAGAGGTATATACTTTTTTACCCCATCTGTTTAGTGCTCAGGAATCCCTATCTGAGGAAGTGGGATTCTTAGCAGAGGTTGCTTTAATTCCTTTAGGCCCTTGAGAAATTACTTCAGGGTCAGCAGCAGGATTTTTAAGAAGAAATGTGTGAGACTCAGGGGCTCTGTAATACCTGTCTGGTTTTCTGGGTGCAGGAGGGAGGGTGTCAGGAGTCAAACTGCATTCCAGGAAAACATCCAGGACTGGGGGAATGACCAGGGGTCTGTGCTGTGGAAGATCCAAGAATTCCCTGAGTCTCTTTTTAGACTGAGGGTAGTCCTGCCTTTCCCACTGGAAATGCTCCCTTAAGGTATGAAGGGTTCCCCAAAGGAAAAGTCCTCTGGGGGAGAGGCTGAAGGAATGGAGTCCTCTGCATCAGAATCCTCATAAGCAGAGAGGGGTTGCATGTCTTCATATTCAGATGCATCAGAGTCATCAGACTCCTGTTCAGACAAAACTACAGGGGACAGATCCCAAGAAATTCTGTTCCTCCATAAAAAAAGCTTCTTTAAACCTGGTAATTCTTCCACCCGTATCCCCTGCCTCTTTTAACTCTCACAACATATTTAATACTTTACTAACTCCATTCATGCTATTACTAATTCTCAGTTCAGTACTCCTGCTATTTTCCCAACTTCAGCAAGCTTTGACAGCAGCTCCTTTTCCTTCAAACCTGTTCAAACTCTTAAACTACTGTCCAAACTTAAACCTACATCCCTTGCTGCTGATAACCTACCTACAGATTTTCTAAAAATTGCTGCTCCTGCTATTACTTATCCCATTACGATACTAACTGATCCATCTTAGAATGCTATGTTCCTTCCATCTGGAAGATATATTATTCCTCTATGCAAGGGAGGGAACTCCATTGAGTTCTCTAACATTAGACCTATAGCAATCCTACCCCCCCCCATCTTAAAAATTTAGAAAAATGTATCCACCTGTAGCTTTTAAACTGCCTTCTTTCTAATAACCTCTAAGCCAATACTGAACATGGGTTTCGCCCCTACCATAGCACTACTGCTGCTCTCCTTAGCTTTACTAACACAATTAACCAATACAAAAATACAGGTCAATTTGTTTCTTATCTTCTTAGATCTTTCTAAAGCCTTCGATACAGTTTCTCACCAAAAATTTCTCAATGAACGTGCCTCACTTAAACTTAGTTTCTCTGTTCTAGCTTGGTTTCATAGCTACTTATCTAGCTGACAGCAAGCCGTTAAATGGCAACAGGAACTCTCGTCCCTCCTGTCTATTAACTCAGGCATTCCTCAAGGCTCTATTTTAGGTCCTCTACTTTTTAGTATTTTCACTGACTCCATTCATCTGCACCTTTAGCTTCAGCTGTTCAATATGCAGATGATTCAACTCTTACCTGTGCTGCACCTTCCTTAAATCTGCTTGCTTCTACAACTCAGCAGTCCTTTTTATCAGTTGAATCATGGCTATCTGAATCACAACTGATGCCAAATCCTTCTAAGACCAAATTTATGCTGTTTCATCGTGGTAAATCTTATGATCTTCCTACTACATTTCCGATACAGTCCAATAACACCATTATTTCTGCTATACCTCATACAAAATTACTAACTGATAAGAACCTGAAATTTGACAGTCATCTAGCACAGTCCATCAAAAATACTCATAATAAACTTGTCTCACTTTAAAGACTCAAGCCTTTTCTTACAACTAAAACTAGACAAGATTTAGCCAGAACTTACCTTCTCTTCACCTTACTACATGCCCCTCCTATTTTCACTAACCTCAGTAAAACTGATTTGCTAAGCTTGAATCCTGCTATAATAAAATTGCACAATTTGCTACTAACACCCCACATACATCTCATCATTGCTTATCCTTAAGTTAACTTCACTGGCTTGAACTTCTCCATGTCTTAACTTAACACTCATCTTACAACAGCTCACAGACTAGTCCATCAGCCTGAATATACCCCTTCCCTTCAGTTAATGCTTCAACCCTACACTAACAATCGTACTCTCCAATCTTCCAATAAATTCTTGTTACAAGTCTCCAAGTCCAACAATATAGGTGGCGACTCTATTCTCCAGTTACATCTCCAAAATATAGAACACTATCCCACAAGTCACGATATCCAGTCCCCACTAATCTCAATTCAAAATGCTCCTAAAAGACAAACTCTTATTTGGCTGTGTTCATGTTTCTCTCTTGGCTAATTCCTTCTATAACATCTCTTACTTTTATTTTGACTTTATCTACTTCCTCTTTTATTCAGCTTCTTTCTTTTTCCCTTTCTCTCAATAGTAGCCCATTTTTTTCTCTCCAACTACTTTTTACCTCTTATTGCCTCTAACTTTCTGGCCTGCTCTCTCTTTCATATTTTCTCCTCCTCTTTCTTTCTCTCTTTTTATTAATTCTTCTATTCTTGCTTTCCTTCTACAGTTACTCCTCTCCACTCCTCTGAGGTTTATACTTAACTACTGCTTATGTATTTTTTAATTTTTCTTGTTATGCTTGCAATTGTCAAATTTGCCCTTTTCCCTTGCTGTCTATTTATTCTCTTTCACAGACTCACTTGATTATTTTGCTTGTGCATGCCTATCTTTTTTTACATTATTACACAAACAGTGCATCTTTTTTCTTTTCCCTCTACATTTAGTTTACCTTAGGTGTATATATTGTGCTAACGTTTTGTATCGTTTCTCTTGTGTTTTTGAGGCTTTTCCTCCTGCGACTCCACTGAAACTGGGCTAACACTCAGTTGGAGTATCCTGGTTAACAAAAGTAAATAAATAAAATAAACAAACTTAAATTAGACAGTGCAGCTCTCCAGAAATGAAAGACACTTCAGTATCCAAACTGAGAATTACAGGAAGAAGGTTCAGAGAAAATATACTATCAGCTAACCACTGACCTGGCAGAGTCAACTGCACATATGGGTAGCCTGCCATCTCTTTTACTAAGAAAAGACAAAATTAAGGTCACTGTGTCAACTGTTTAATGACATGAGGACTGGTTAGGCCATCCCAATAGGATGAGTCAAGAACCAAACAGTAAAATTGAAACAGAGTTGTGATGAGTAATCACTAGGGACTGGGAAACCTGACATGCATGGACAGGTTAGTAACCACTGGAACAACATCCACCGATAACTGTAAGGACCATCAAGTGAACCTTTTTACTAGAGAAAAGATTGTGAAGGTATACAACGAACCCCAAGCCAGAGATGAAGGTCTGCTGACTTTGCAAGGGAATCTGACATTTGTAGGAAATATAATGAAGTCACCAAGAGGCATTTAAGGATCAAATGTAATTTGTCAAAAAGTACAGCTGTGAAAGTTGCACTTACAGCAGTATATATTCAAAATCCTCACTGCTGCATTAGCATTTTGGCTATATGGACTGTATCCTGCCTGGGGTACATCTATAGCCAGCTTCACAAAACTCTGGTTCTTTACATCTACACTCCGACTGCTGACTGGCTTGCCCCTTGGAAGGAAACACGCAGTCAAGAGTGTAGAAAACTTCAGGACTTTATTTCCCATAAAAAGATATAAACAGTAACAAAAAACTTTACATTCCAACAACTATATACAGAAGTAGGGGAAAGCAGGTGGATGAGGCTTCTGCAGTTATGAGGAACTGTAACAACTATGGTTAAGTTAAGTGAAACTTACACAGCTGTACTATGTTCATCACTCTCACTGCTGCAGTAGTCTTCTGGCTATATGGGTTGATTACCAAAGTCTACCCAACCTGGGAAGGGAATGGAAAAGGATCCGGGGGCTTCTGTAAAAAAAAAGTGCCCAACAAAGCCAGTCCTGGACCTGGAAAAAGGCATCCTGGTTGTAATGCTTTGCAAAAGTATGTACAAAGGACCATGTTGCTACCTCAAACTGATTCTATAGTCCATCTCTTTCCAGTATGCCATCACAGAATCCAAGGCTCTTGTAGAATGTGCCTTGATACTACCTGGAATAAACTTGCTATGATGGAATATCAAAAAGTAATAGTTGAAGACAAACATCTTGAAACAGTCTGTTTTGACACAGGCTATTGTCCTTTCTTTGTCCCATAATAAGAAATAAACAGCCAATCAACTTTTCTAAAGGAGTTAGCTCTGTCACTACAGTACCTGAACTGCCTATGCACGCCCAGAATATACAGAATTCTTTTCCCCTGGTTCTATAGAATTGGATAGATCACAAGGACGTTGACAGCTTTATACAAAGTAAACTCTGAAACAACTCTGGGCATATATGAGGGATTTGTTTTTAATGTGACCCTATCTCTGTTGCACCAAATAGGGTTCACCCACCATGACAGGTTGCAACTAAGATGCTCTTCTTGCAGATATCAATGCAATAGGAAGTACAGTCTTCCATGTAATGGACCTTAAGCCCACTATGAGTTTGTTCAAAGGGAAAAATAGATTACTTTTCCAGCAAAATGTTATGATTCGAAGGAGGAGACTCCTGCTTTCTAGGAGGCCTCAAATGCAAAACTCCCTTCAGTTCAGAAACTGTTTTACCAAAAAGAGAGATGAAAGGGGAGGATCCAAGAGCAGACATGCTGAAATGGCCATAAAATGAACCTTGATAGAGGAATAAGAAAGGCCTGAGGAAAGTAACAAAAATATTTAAGAACCAGTGGTACACACAATCCCTGATGAAGCCCTGGTAAGGGGTTGGGCATTAATTAAAAAAAATGTTCTCAATAGCCAATATTACGATTTTCTAGTAGCATGTTTTCTTGCCTCCTTTAGTACCTGTTGCATGTCACGATGAAAGAGGTGCCTAAAAGGGACCAAAACTGAATCATTCAGGTGGTTAGCTGAAGTTGTTTCAGAGTGGGGTGTTTATCAAACTCCCCCTGTCTTGTGTGATTAGGTTCAGTCAGTGAGGAAGCTTGTGGTGATAGCCCTTGGCCAGTCTGCAAACATGAAGAATCTAGGCTGATACACTAACAGGTTTCACCTTCTAGGAGTGAAGGAGGCAAAGTATCAACATCCCATGAGGATGGAAGTTTATGTTTATAGCAAAAATGTATAAATGCTATATGCCACTTGAAAGAAAGTGAGAAAATAATATCAGTCCAGAGCTAATTTTTTAATTTATTTTACATTTGTTGACTGGGAAAGTCTGGCTGGGTATACGCCCATTTTCAGCGGAGGCCCGGGGAGAAAAAAGTACAGTTTTGTACCTACCATAAATGTAGATGTTCGAGTGGTTATGCTGCTGCAGTCATCACACTTGGGTTATCCTGCCATCAGGTGGTCCCGCAGTCGGCCTGAATTCCAAAGCCTTGGTCCGGCATCGGTTGTAGTCGCTTCTTCCCTGACGTCAGTGCGGCAGGGGTATAAAAGAGGCAGCCGACGCCATTTTCTTCAGTTTTTCTTGCCCCAGATGTCAGGTGCCCCAAACTAAGAAGGCAAAATAAGAAGCTTGCAAAACATACCTTAGTGCAAAACAATGGTACTAGTTGTAAGCAAATACACCATATAGACATGCATCCCAAAAGGTTGAAGTACATGGAGGTATAAGAAAAGCCTTGTTAGGTAGAGGGGATGGAGGGAGGGAGGGAGGGTAACCTGGACTGCAGCAGCATAACCACTCGAACATCTACATTTATGGTAGGTACAAAACTGTACTATGTTCATCGTGCTATGCTTCTGCAGTCATCACACTTGGGTAGAGTCCCAAAGCTATGGTTGGGTGGTAGGAGCTAAACTGGGTTAGGTGCAGCTAAGATGCCCTGCAGAACTGCAGTGGCAAACCCAGCTCTGGTTTTTGAGTACAGAGGAAGGTGGTAATGCTTGGTGAAGGTGTGCACTGAACTCCAGGTAGCTGCCTCCAGAATGTCCTTTGTTGGGACTCCTCGGAGGAAGGCTGCTGAGGTTGCTGTAGTCCTGGTAGAGTGAGACCTAATACTAGCAGGCACTGCTTTCCCGTGGTGTGAGTAGCAAAAGCGGATGCAATGTGCTATCTATTTGGAGATGGTTTGTTTTGAAATAGCCTTTCCTTCTGAGCCTGGTGCATAGGACACAAGGAGTTGGTCAGATTTTCTGAAGGCCTTTGTCCTGTCCAAATAGTAACATAACTGTCTGTGAATGTCCAAAGAGTGAAGGAGTCTTTCTCCTTTATTCTGTGGGTTTGGATAAAAGGTGGGCAAGTGTATGGTCTGATTGAGAGCCACACTGGATACTACCTTTGGCATGAAGGAAGGGTTGGTGCGTAAAGATACTCTGTCCTGATGGAAAATGATGAAAGGTTCCACTGCCATAAGTGCCTGCAGTTCTGAGACTCTGCGTGCTGAGGTGATAGCCAGCAGCAGGGCTGTCTTCCATGACAAGTAGTGAAGCTCTGCTGAAAAGGCTGGTTCGAAAGGAGGAAGGGTTAACTTTTCCAGAACAAAATTTAGATCCCAAGTTGGAGTAGGTGATTTTCTGGGGGGTCTTATATTTTTTGCCCCTGTGAGAAACTGCCTTAGCAAAGGATGAGAGAAAATGGGAGGAACCGTATCATATTGAGCTGAAACGGCTGAAGCATGGATCTTTATGGATGAGAAAGAAAGGCCTTTGTGTAGCATCTCAGTTAGATATTGGAGTATGTGCGGAATATTTGGGATGTCAGGATTTAGGTTTCTGGCCTGGCTCCATACACAAAATCTTTTCCATTTGTCTGAGTAAGTTTTTCTGGTGCTGGGCCTCCTGGCCTCCAAAATGACATTCTGGACGTCCTTTGAGAGAACTGTTGTTTGATAATTTAAGGTATTTTCCATGCAGCTAGATTTAGGGTCCTTAGCTGACTGTGAAGGATCTGAGAGTTTTGTTGGGTTAACAGCAGAGGGAATTGAGGTAAGAGCCATGGAGGGCTGCGAGTCAAGTTTCATAGTAGTGGGTACCAGTGTTGACGTGGCCAGTCCGGGGCAATGAGGATCATCTGTGGTCTCTCTGATCTGGTTTTCAGTAATACCTGTGTGAGTAGAGGCAGAGGTGGGAAGGCGTAGACTGACAATGCTGTCCAACTGAAAGATAGGGCATCTACTTTCCAGGCCAGGGGATGGCAAGTCCTTGTGCAAAATTTTTGTAGCTGGCAATTGTTGGTTGAGGCAAACAGATCTATGTCTGGTGTTCCCCACCTTTGAGTTATCATTGAGAATACTTGTGGATGTAGTCTCTACTCGTGAGGGTCTGTCAAATTTCTGCTTAATTTGTCTGCCAAAATGCTTTCTTTTCCTGGCAGGAATTGTGCTTGCAGTTGTACTTGGTAAATTAATGCTGTGTTCCACAAGTCCATTGCCTGTCTGCATAGTGGGTAGGAGTGCGTCCCTCCTTGTTTGTTTATGTACCACATAACTGTGGTGTTGTCCGTCCTTATTAGAAGTTGTCCTGGATGCAAAAGGTCCTTGAAGGCTGTTAGTGCATTTTTTACAGCTAGCATCTCCTTTTGATTGATGTGTAGTTGCCTTTGGTTTGCAGACCACTTGCCCTGTATGCATTTCTCCTGCCATGTGTGCACCCCAGGCATAGTCTGATGAATCTGTTGTCAAGGTTTGGTTTGGAGGTGGTGAGACAAAAGGAAGGCCCTTGTTTGCTTGGCATGCTTGAGCCCACCATAGAAACTCTTTTTGAAGGCAGGGAATGAGAGTTATAGTTGCTTCGAGGCTGTGTCTGTGTTGGGACCGTACACTTTTTAGGTACCATTGTAGTTTTCTCATATGCAGCCTTGCATATGCAATTAGTTGAATGCAGGATGCCATGAACCCCAATGCCTGCAGGAATTTCCTTGCAGTGAGCTGGGTAGAAGTTGCCATCTTTTTGAAGTACTGAGCCAGTTGTTTTTGTTTGTCTGGCGTGAGGTAAGCCATCTGGGCAGTTGTATTTAAGCTGGCACCCAGGAAAATTATTTCTTGTGAGGGTATTAGTTTTGACTTCTTTTTGTTTACTGTGTACCCTAGGCAACATAGTAACTTTGTTACAAATGCCAGATGCTGTAGTAGGATGTCTTTCCTGTCCGCTTGGATCAGGCAGTTGTCCAGATATGGATAAATTTGTATTTCTCGCTGTCTGCAGAATGCAATTACTGATGCCAGGCATTTCGTGAATACTCTGGGCGCAGTAGATAAGCCAAAGGGCAATGTAAAGAATTGATAATGCGTTGTGCCTGCCAAAAATCTGAGGTATCTTCTGCAATCTTCTCTGATAGGGACATGCAGGTATGCCTCTTGGAGGTCCAACATTACCAGCCAAGACTCCTTGCCCAGCATGGGAAGAAGCTGCTGTAGTGTGAGCATTTTGAATTTGGGAATGTCCAGGTACGTGTTTAGAATTGAAAGGTCTAAGATGGGTCTCCAGGCATTGTCCTTTCTTGGTACTAGAAACAGTCTTGAGTAAAATCCTTGACCTTGCTCTTTTGCAGGTACCTTTTGAATTGCTTTCATGTTCATGAGAGCTGAAATTTGCTTTTGTGCCTCTGCCCATTGGTTTGTTGGCAGATTTGGCATGCCTCTCATCTGTGGTAAAGTGTGAAAATGAAATCTGTAGCCTCGGGTAATAATATCCAAAACCCATTTGTCCTTGGTTATGATGTGCCAATTTTGTGGGAAAAGAGCCAGTTTTCCTCCTAGAGGTGCTGCCTGGGCAGTTTTGCTTGGCAGGCTAAGAGGAAAGTCATTGAGTTTGTTTTCTGAAGGGTTGAGATCTGTCATCTCCCCCTCTGAGTTGTTGTTTGCCACTGTCTAGGCCTGAAGGTACCCTCTGCCTGGCCTCTGCCCCTAGGGCGTCTGTACCTGCCCCTTTGGGGTCTGTCTGAAGCAGGAAAGGACCAGTTTTTTGATGGCCAGTTTCTGCTGAAACGAGGAGGTTGTACCTGTAAAAAATCTTTAACTGTTTGCTTTGACATGTTCTGGTAAGGTCTGCTCTTTTAGCCAAGCATGTCTACGTATTACAGACCCTGTGACTGCTGCTCTACATGAGGCCTCCGAAGAATCAAAACCTGCAAGGTATGTTTTCCCACTTGTTCTGCTGCATGCAACAAATCTTGCATCCCTTTGAAATCTAGCTGATCTGTTTGAGGGATCAATTTCTGTTTTAACTGAGTAAGCAAGTACTGCTGGCATTTAATCATGTGGAATTGGCATTTTAATGCCCTCATGGGCAAAGTGGCAGAGGTATACACTTTTTCCCCCATCTTTCTAATGGCCTGGAATCTCTTTCCGCAGGTAGTGGATTCTTAGCAGTAGAGGCCTTAACCCCTTTGGGACCCTGGGAAATGGTTTCTGGGTCTGCAGCAGGGCTTTTATATAAAAACTTGTGAGAGTCAGGGACTCGGAAGTATCTGTCTGGTTTAGGAGGTGCTGGAGGTAAGGAATCTGGATTTAGACTAGATTCAGTATAGACATCATCCAGAATGTCTAAAACAGGAGGAATGGCTAGGGGTCTATGCTGAGGCAAAAGAAGAAACTCACGGAGCTTTTTCTTGGAGTCAGAGTAATCTTGTCCTTCCCAGTGGAAATGCTCTCTCATGGTGTGCAGGGTTTCCCCAAAAGAGAAGTCTTCAGGAGGGGAAACAGAGGGAATAGACTCCTCAGCATCTGAGTCTTCATAGAGAGGGAAGGGGTAGTCCTGTTCCTCAGAGTCTGCTGAGGAAATGGATTCCTGGTCAGAAGGAGGTAAGTCTTCCTCCAGTCTAGGCCTTTTGTCAGGAGGGGGCTGGGAACCTCTGATAAGGGTAATCAGGTCCTCTGCCATTTTGAGCATCTGTTTTTTAGGCATAGGGGCCTGTATGGGAGTCTGTGGACCCGGTTTCTTAACCTTTGGAAGCTTAGCGTATGACTTAACAGAAAGAGTCGTCGGTTTAAAGACGCCTTCTGAAACTGAAGGCCTGTCCATAGTCTTCAGATCGTCGCCAGGGCTGGTGTCCGCGAGTTGAGGAGGAACCGGCTCCAGAGGCCCTGTAGATTCTGACTGAGAGGTAGTCGTATTTTCTAAATCTGCGGTAGTCAGGGGCTGTGTAGGCGCCTCACTGAATACCGAAGATCCAGCGGCAGGCCTAACCGAGACCTCGGTAATCCAGTTTAGGTCTAGGCTGCCGGTCTTTGTCCTTGCGTTTTTTAAACATAGCGGTAGTCGGAGGTTCCGACGACATAATGTAGCTGAATTTTCTGCCAAAATAATGTCAGGCGGTATCTGCCTGATGCTTAATAGTGCGTTTATTGAACCTAGCGCAAAACCGACAACCAGAAAACGTTGTGGTCTGGGCCTAGGCAAGGAATACAATAAGAATAAAAATCCTTATGAGGTATTTGCTTCCCACAAGAAATACAATTATTAACTTTGTCTGACATCGGTCTGAGGCAAGAAAAGTTTCCCCAACGGGGTACTTAGCTTTATAGAAGACTTCGGCTGAAATTCTGTTCGAAAATCTCAGGAGCTGGCCAACCGGCACTTGCGAACTGCTTCTGCTTCGGGCACCGCACAGCAAGAAAGACTGAAGAAAATGGCATTGGCTGCCTCTTTTATACCCCTGCCGCACTGACGTCAGGGAAGAAGCGACGACAACCGACGCCGGACCAAGGCTTTGGAATTCAGGCCGACTGCGGGACCGCCTGATGGCAGGATAACCCAAGTGTGATGACTGCAGCAGCATAGCACGATGAACATCTCCATATATTCAGACATATGAGATTTACATAATATAAGAGTACAATCTAGCATATCAGATGAAAAAAAGAAATGGTATAATTATAGTAAAGGCACAGTTCAACAGGAGAAATAACCTATATGTCAGAGTATAACATCCCAAGGAAGGCTCCATATATCAGACAAGCAAAGTTCCACATAACATAAAAGAGTATAATCCAGCATTTCAGAGGAAAAAAAAACAGCATATTTATAGCAAAGACACAGTCTGATAATGAAAACAGTCTGACAATTAACATCTCTAACATACAAAACCACTCCGTCCATCCATGTTGCTGTGCCAAAACTACTTCAAAAAAGAAAATGGAACACAATGAGAAGACTTTATGCAAGATCTGAGAATGTACACTATAGAAATCCTCTACTCAGAGCCATGAATAGCAGTCACACCTATGTGATGCCTCTCTGCTGTAAATAAGCCTTTTTCTACCAGACTGAAGACAGTTGTCTTATCAGCATTCCCAAAGCTGGGCTACAAAAGTAAAGAACTGCAAAAAGAAGTTATGTCTTACCATAATGTTCCATCTGTGTTGTTCATCTTCTTTCATTCATCACTGATGGGTTCGGTTCCGAGCCCTCGGAACCAAGTCGGCCTATTACCAAGCTCGCACCAGCCAAAAAAACTCTTAAGCCAAGTCTCTACCCAGAATGCCCTTCTCCCTGCTACCTCAGATCGAGTTTGCTAAGAAAAGGAAGTAAAGCTGAGGCCACTTCTACGCAAGTACCCTAGGGCACCACTTAGACCCACAGCATTCCCCAGGAGCCTTTGGTGGGGGAAGGGATGAATGAAAGAAGATGAACATAGATGGAATGTTATGGTAAGACAGAACTTCTTTTCTAATGCTGTTAATCTTCTTTCCTTCATCACTGATGGGACAGAATCCCAAGCTATCTTGAGGTCCATGAGCGGCCCTTACGGAAGAACATTCCTGAGTACCACTGAGCCGAAGGCAGCTCTCCCTCTGGAGACCAGGTCCAATTGGTAAAGACTGATAAAGGTATGAGGCTTAGCCCAAGTAGCTGCTGCACATGTCCTCCATGGATGCCCTGGAATGGAAAGCTATAGAAGTTGTCATAGATCTAGTGGAGTGGCCTTTAACTTTTGGCATGGATTCATTATAGCGGGAATAGGTGAAACGTTTGCAGTCCCTTAGCAATCTTGATAATGTAACCTTGGAAACAGCCTCTCCCATTTTGGGTCCCTAAAAGGAAATGAAAACCTGTTCAGATTTATGGACAGGATTGGTCCTCTCTAGGTAAAATCTTAATTATCTATGTACATCTAAGTAGTGAGGGCAATATTCTCCTCTATTGGCAAAATTCGGAAAAAACACTGGCAGATCAATGGACTGGTAAATAGAGAATTCAGAAGCAACTTGGGGAAGAAAGGATGGGTTCATCCAAAGTGACACTCTGTCTTTATGAAAGACGAGATAAGGCCTCTTGATACACAGTGCCTGCAGCTCCGAAACTCTTCTGGCAGAGGTAATGGCTACCAGGAACAAAGATTTCCAAGACAAAAACTTTAGGTTACACATAGCAGCAGGCTCAAAAGGTTTTCGAGTCAAAGACTGGACGACTAAAGTGAGGTTTCATGGTTCCAAGGCCTGTCTGAGAGGAGGCCTGAGATGAGAGGTTCCCTTGAGGAAAGCCTTGTAGAGGCGTAAAGAGATAAGAGGGATGCCATCTATACCATTCTGGAAATTGGAAACTGCCACTAGATGCATTCATAGTGTAGAGGCAAAGGCTCCATTATAAAAAAACTTAGCCAAGTATTGAAGCACTGCAGTAACTGGAGCCGAATACGGGTCTAGATTGTTATCCTTGGACCAGATGGAGAACCTTTTCCATTTATCCTGATAAAGTCTTCTGGTGGATGGTTTGTGAGAGGCCAGAATGATGTCTCAAACAGGGGAGGAGAGATTAGCTTGCCTGGCTACTAGCGGAAGTGGAGAAACCAAGCTGTCAGATTGAGACTGGACAGGTTCGGGTGACTCAACACTTGGGGGTGAGTGATCAGATCTGGTAGAGGGTCCAGAATACACGGCGGGTATAGTAGTCGAGTCCAAAGAAAGGGGAAACAAACTTGTCGAGGCCAGAATGGGGCTAAGAGGATCACCTTGCATGTGAACCGAAGAGCTTACTTTAGAAACTGTGGGATCAAAGGAACAGGAAGATAGAAGTAGAGAAGTCTTGTGGGCCAATTGTGGATCAGAGCGTCCCTCGGTGACTCCCCCTCCGGGGAAGTTGGACGAAGTAGCTGCTGCACTTGGTGTTTGATGGGGAAGCGAAAAGATCGCACCAAGGCTGGCCCCAGTGGCTGAAGATTACAGACGCCACCTCGGGGTTGAGGGACCACTCATGGGGCATGAGGATGCATCTGCTCAGTTTGTCCGCATTCACGTTGGATCTCCCCGGGATACGAGTTATCAGAAAGCAGTTGGAAGCTATTGCCCACTGTTAAATTCTCATGGCTTCTCGACATAGGGGGTTGGGACTTGGTTCCTCCTTGCTTGCTGATGTACCATACCACTGACATATTGCCTGATTGAATTGCAATTGTCCCGGAGGGGCGAGCCAAATGGAAGGCCTGCAACGCTAATAGCACGGCTCTCAGTTCTAGAATGCTGATATGCAGGTAGGCCTCTGAGGTAGACCATGTACCTTGGACAGTTTTTCCCTGGAAATGCCCCCCGATCAGGGAAGCATCCGTGGTCAGGAGGGTTGAAATGGGCAGCTCCAAAGATCTACGTCTGGCCTCATCCACCAAAGCAGGTCCTGTTTGCAGGAGTTGGTTATTCGAACCTTGTAATCCAGGGGATGACAGTTTGGGAACCACTGACACAGGAGGAGCCATTGCAGAATCTGCATATGTAGCCTTGCTAGAGGCACTACTGGAATTGACACAGCCATAGAACCTAGGGCTTGAAGAAAGTACAGTTGTGTACACTTACCATAAATGTAGATGTTCGAGTGTATTCACTGTTGCAGTCATCACACTTGGGTTATCTGCCTGCAGGTAGCCCTCAGTCGGCCTGAATACCAGAGTCTTAGTATTTTTGCGTCCGATGCTGTCGCTTCTTCCATGACGTCAGGGGTATAAAAACAGGTGGCCAACGCCATTACATCAGTTTCTCTTGCCCCAAATATCAGGAGCCCCCAAACAGGGAGCTAGTATATGGTGTGGAAACAATCACCAGTAAAAAGTAAATACCAATACCATTAGGAATAGCCATAGAGAGGAGAGATAGAAAGACAGAGAACACCAGGGGGCTGGGAGGGAGGGAAACCAGGACTACAACAGTGAATACACTCGAACATCTACATTTATGGCAAATGTACACAACTGTATGTTCTTCGTGTTTCACTGTTGCATTCCTCACACTTGGGTTGATTCCCAAAGCTGAGGAAGGGTGGAGGCAGTCAAGAAGAGTTAGGGCTGGCTAGTAGGCCCTGCAGTACTGCTGTAGCAAATCCTGCCCTGGATTTGGAAAAGATAGGCAAGTGGTAATGCTTGGTGAAGGTGTGTACAGAACTTCAGGTTGCAGCTTCCAGAATGTCCCTGGTAGGGACTCCCCTGAGAAATGCTGTAGAGGTAGAAGTAGCCCTAGTGGAATGTGTTCTGACCCCCTGAGGGGTTGGTTTTCCATGGTGGTTGTAGCAGAAATGAATGCAGTGTGCTATTCATTTGGAAATGGTTTGTTTAGAAATGGTCTTGCCTTCTGCCTCTGTTGCAAAGCTGACTAGCAGCTGGTCAGATTTTCTAAAAGGCTTGGTCCTATCAAGGTAGAACCTGAGCTGTCTGTGCACGTCCAAATAGTGCAGGATCCTTTCTCCTTTATTCTGAGGGTTAGAGAAGAAGGTTGGAAAATGGATGAATTGGTTTAGGGCCACACTGGACACCACCTTAGGCATAAAGGAAAGGTTAGTCCTGAGGGAAACCCTGTCACCATGGAAAACAATAAAGGGTTCCACAGCCATCAGTGCCTGCAGCTCACTCTTCTAGCGGAAGTGATGGCTAGAAGCAAGGCTGTTTTCCAAGAGAGGAATTTTAACTCAGCTGAAGCAGCAGGTTCAAAAGGGGGGAGCGTGAACTTTTCCAGTACAAAATTAAGGTCCCAAGCAGGGGTGGGTGCTCTCCTTGGGGGTCTTAAGTTATTGGCCCCATTCAGGAACTGTTTGATGAGGGGATGAGAAAATAGAGGTGGCTCAGTATTGTAATGAGCCAAAATGGCAGAGGCATGAATCTTAATGGAGGAGAAGGATAGGCCTCTGTGGAGTAGCTCTGCTAGGTAATCCAGGATTAGTGGTAAGGAGGGCACTACTGTGTCCTTTCCTTTAGACTTAATCCAAGAACAATATCTTTTCCACTTTTCCGTATAGGATTGCCTAGTACTAGGCCTTCTGGCTTCAAGAATGACATCCAGCACCTGTTTACTTAGGGTTGCTGGTGGAGTATTCAAGGAATAAGCCAGGCTGCAAAAATTAGGGTTTGCAATTGTGGATGCAAACTCTGTCCATGCTGCTGTGACAGCAGGGTAGGGGGTCTGCTGTAGGTGCCAGAGTGGCACCGTTGTCAAGCTGCGCAGGAGTGGGTACCAGTGCTGGCGTGGCCAGTCTGGGGCAATCAGGATTGTCCTCAGCATGTCTTCTTTTATCTTGAGTAGTACTCAAGAGAAGGGGCAGAGGGGGAAAGGCATAGATTGAGAGGTTTTCCCATTGAAAAGATAGGTCATCTACCTTCCAAGGCCATGCTGTGTTCCTGGTGCAGAACTTGCTTAACTGGTGGTTATGGGGGGAGGCAAAGAGATCTACCTCTGGGGTCCCCCACCTCTGGATCCTAAGGTTGAAGGTGCTGGGCTCTAATTTGCACTTGTGTGGGTCTAGGAGATTTCTGCTCAAGTCGTCTGCCAGTGAATTTTGTTTGCCTGGCAGGAAATGAGCTTGTACATGCACTTGGTTGTCCAAAGCTGTGCTCCACAGAGTCAAGCCTAACCTGCAGAGTGGGTTCCCCCCTGTTTGTTTATGTACCACATAACTGTGGTGTTCTCTGTTTTTATCAGCAGTTGTCCTGGAAGGATTAGATATCTGAAAGCTGTCCAAGCATTCTGTACAGCTAGAATCTCCTTTTGGTTGATGTGCAGGAGAATTTGGCTTGGGCTCCAGTGGCCCTGAATGCATTTCCCAGTCATGTGGGCCCCCCATGCATAGTCTGATGTGTCTGTGGTGAGGGTTTGGGTGGTGTGGTGTAAAGTAAAATGCAGTCCCTTGTTGTGGTTGCATGCTTCTGCCCACCAAAGGAACTCTGCCCTCAGACAAGGTATGATAGGAATGACCGTTTCCAGGTCCTGAGAATGTCGACAAAGACTTTTTAAGTACCACTAAGTTTCCTCATATGCAGTCTTGCATATGGAATTAGCAGAATACATGAGGCCATGAACCCTAGGGCTTGCAATATTTTTCTTGCAGTTAGCTGGGTTCTGGTGGCCATTTGCTTGAAGTAGTCTGTCAGACAGACCTGTTTTTCTGAAGTGAGAAATGCCATCTAGGAAGTTGTGACCAAGCTTGCTCCCAGGAATACAAATCTTTTGACTGGGCACCAGTTGTGATTTCTTTTCATTGATGGTGTACCGCAATGAAGTGAGAAGGCTTTTTACAAATGCCAGGTGCTGAAGCAGCACTTCCTGGCTGTCCGCCTGAATCAGGCAGTCATCCAAGTACAGGTAATTTTGGATATTTCTCTTCCTGCAGTATGCAATGGCTGGAGCCAGGCATTTTGTGAATACCCTGGGTGCAGTAGATAAGCCAAAGGGAAGTGCAGAGAACTGATAATGCATAGATCCTGCCCTGAAATGTAGATATTTCCTGCATGAATTCCATGATGAGGATGGGCAGATAAGCTTCTTTTAAGTCTAGGATGACGAATTAGGCATCCTTGGCTAGCGTAGGGAGAAGCTGTTGCAGGGTAAGCATCTTGAATTTTTGGGACCACCAGGAAGGTGTTGAGAATTGAAAGATCCAGGATTGGATGCCAAGAGCCCTCTTTCCTGGGTACCAGGAATAGTCTGGAGCAGAACCTGTGACCCCTTTGTTCTACTGGAACTGGCTGAATAGCTCTGATGATGAGCAGGGAAAGAACTTGGTTTTGAGCCTCTGCCCACTGGTTTGGAGGAAGGTTTGGAAACCCGCTTGGGGCTGGCAGTGAATGGAAATAAAATTTGTACCCCTGGGATACAATGTTGAGGACCCATTGATCCTGAGTGATGGACATCTACTCTTTTGCATGAAGGGCAGGTTTTCCTCCTGGGGCACAAGCAATTGGGCAGGGCTGGGAAGTAGAGCTGAGAAGTCATTGTGAACTTTTTCCATAGGGAGGTGGCTTACCACTCCCTGTTTTAGGGATGCTTAGATCTCTGCATACCCTGAGACTGCAGTCTGGGTGGTCTGTTTCCCCTGGGTCTTGTTTGGGAAGGCCTGGAGGGGGCTGGAAAAGACCAGTGTTTTGAAGGGCAATGCCTACTGAATTGAGGTGGTTGCACTTGTAAGAATTCTTTAACAGATTGCATAGATTTAGTTTTTTCTTCCACCTTTTTAAGAACAACTTCTGCTTTGGTGCCAAACAAAACATCCTTATTTAAAGGAGCGTCTAGTAATTTCAATTTGACATGATCTGGCAAGGTCTGCTCCTTCAGCCAGGCATGTCTTCTCAGTACAGAGCCAGTGACTACAGCCCTGCAGGATGCTTCTAGGGCATCAAAACCACACTGCAAAGTATGCTTACTAACTTGGTTTGCAGAATGAATAAGCTCTTGCAAATCTTTATTTTCTGCACAATCTAGAAATATTACCATTTTTTCTTTAATGAGTTCTTTAATATGTTGCTGGTACTTCAGCATGTGAAACTGGCAATTCAATGCCCTAATAACAAGAGTTGCAGAGGTATATACCTTCTTACCCAATCTGTCTAAAGCTCTGGAATCCCTGTCAGGAGTAGGATTTTTGGCTGTAGTAGCCTTAATACCTTTAGATCCCTGGGAAATGATCTCTGAATCAGTAGTAGGATTCTTGAAAACAAAAAACAAACTTGTGGGAATCAGGTACTCTGGTAGTACCTGTCAGGTTTCCTAGGGGCCAAAGGTAAGGTGTCTGGTGTAAGACTGGATTCCATGAAAACATCATTCATAACATCCTGGACAGGGGGAAGAGTTAAAGGCCTGTGCTGAGGTAGCTCTAAAAATTCTCTGAGTCTCTTTTTGGACTGAGGATAGTCTTGGCATTCCCAATGGAAATGCTCTCAAAGTATGCAAGGTTTCACCAAAAGAGAAATCCTCTGGAGGGAAGGCAGAGGGAATGGATTCCTCTGCATCTGAATCCGCATAGGCTGATAAGGGCATGTCCTGATAATCAGAAAGGTCAGAGTCATCAGACTCCTGGTCTGTAGAATCTGAAGGCAACTGAATTATTTGTCTCTAGCAGGGGAAGGCTGATTTCCTCTAATTAGCATCATAAGGTCTTCAGTCATTATAAGCATTTGTTTTTGTGGCATGGGGGACTGAGCATGCGCTTTGGTTGTCTGTTTTCTAGGCGTACTGCGTACTCTGGGTCCAAGAAACTCGGTAATTTTGGCAAAAAAGTCGTCTGTTTGATTCGGACATCGGTAGGTCGGAAAACACCCTCAGAAGCTGATGCCTGCACAGCTGCTTTGGACCCATCCAAGGTAGAGACATCCGCTGGTTCCATAGTCGAAGAAGCATCTAGCAGCATTCTGGACTCTGAATGGGTCTTAGCAGAGGACTGTGAATCCACAGATGTGGGCATTAGGGGCTGTAAAGGCACCTCACTGAGTACTGGCAGACTGGCGACTAGCTTAATGGAGGCGTCGTCGGCAGTTTTGGACCTCTGCGGTCTGTCTCTGTCTTTATCCGTATGTTTTTTCGCAAAATCAGTAGTTGGATGGCTTACCGAAGCCATTTCGGAATACGGAGATCGACAGCAAAATAATTTAGAGACAAAAATAGCCCGACGAATGGTTTGGGTGTTAAGGCACAAAACCGACAGCAAGGGACATCATGGCCTGGGCCTAAACAGGTGATGCAGTAAGAATGAAAATCTCTGTGAGGTATTTGCTTTCCACAGGCAAGACAATTGTTAACTTTTTCTGACATCGGTTAGAGCAAGAAAAAAGGATCCCAAACGGTGTACTTAGCTTTAGAAGACTTCAGGATTATCAACTCCAAAAATGAAAATTTCAGGTAGTGCCGACCGGCACTTGCGAACAGTTTGTGCTTCGGGCTCCTCTTCGGCAAGAAAGACTGATGTAATGGTGACGGCTGCCAGTTTTTATACGCCTGACGACCTGACATCATGGAAGAAGCGAAAGCATCCGACGCAGAAATACTAAGACTCTGGTATTTGGGCCGACATAGGGCTACCTGCAGGCAGATAACCCAAGTGTGATGACTGCACAGTGAAACACAAATAACATCTTCCCTTGCAGAGGCTGCTGTTGGAGAAAGAATCACCTGGAATTGAAGCCTCAATCGATGGAGGCTGTGAAATGGAAGTGATACCAGACAGGACTGAGTATTGAACACTGCTCCAATGAGCTCTATTTTTTGTGTAGGGATAAGGTTTGATTTCTCCCAATGTATCGTTATTCCCAACAATTTTGCCAGAGAGAGTATGTTGTAATGCTGTTACCAGAAGATGCTCAGTGGGGGCGGTAAGAAGCCAGATGTCTAGATATGGAAACACCCGGAATCCTTTTAGTCTCAAGTGAGCTGTTACCACTGCCATGTATTTCGTGAACACTCGGGGGGCTGTAGAGAGACCGAACGGCAGGGCACGGAATTGTTAATGACTGGCTCCTAGCCAGAAGCGAAGCAGACTCCTGGTGCGTTTGTCCATCTTGATGTGATAATACGCATCCCAGAGAGCTATAGAGCACATCGAATTGCCTTCTCTTAAAAAGGGAAGGCTGGACTGAACTGTGACCATCTGGAATTTGGCGTGGGTGACAGGCTTGTTTACACTGCTGAGATCCAAAATGGGTCTCCAGTCCCCTGTCTTTTCTGGCACCAAAACGAATCTCGAGTAAAATCCGGATCCACGCTGGTCTGGTGGGACTGGCTGGATGACTCTTTTTTTGAGACAGCTTTACAATCTCTGAAGCTGCTGCTTCCCTTTGACTGGGTGGAACGTCGGGAAGTTTCCATGGAAATTTTAGCTGATAAGAAAGGGGAATGGTGTAACCTTTGGTGATAATGTTCTGCACCCAACGATCTGTGGTGATAGACTGTCAGGCAGCTTGATGCACAGAGTAATGACCCCCGACTGCTTCTAGAGGTAAGCAACTGGGCCGCCCCTCAAGAGCGCTGATAAAGCTGTCCAGAGGAAGAGCCCCTGGAGCCTTGGTTGCGAGGACCCCCTCTGCCTCTATAGGGGCATCTTCCAGAATTGTTACCCCCTCTGCCTCTGGGAGTATCATCACCACGTGCGGCACAGAAGGAACCCTGAGATTTCTTATGCCACATTTTACCACACCTCTGATTCCTAGAGAAGGTACGTAGAGGGTTGGAAAACCGTAGGCCTACGGCAGACAGGGTTTTTCCATCTTGCTCGCACCTGGCTAGCGTGTCCTTCACTTTGGAGCCAAAAAGGGACGAAACTTCGATGGGAGCATTCAGAAAGGAAGACTTGAAGGGATCCGAGAGGTCACAAATGCACATCCAGGCTTGACGCCTCATAATGCCCAAACCCGCTGCTCTAGCCGCCCCTTGGGTCGCGTATGAGAGCAACCTCATGGACGAGTTGGATACTGATTCCAGGGTTGTGAGCTGCGAGGCCACTTTGTCCCTGACCTTGTCAGACAACTGTCTTGTGAGCATCCCAGAGAGTTCGGAGATCAAGTCCCTCTGAAGCCTCATAAAATGTGCCAAAAAATTCAGGGATCATATAGCAAAGGTCCCCAATGCAAAAAAGTACAGTTTTGTACCTACCATAAATGTAGATGTTCGAGTGTAAACACTGCTGCAGTCATTACACTTGGGTTATCCTGCCATCAGGCGGTTTTCCCCAGTCGGCCTGAGTTCCAAAGTCTTGGTCCGGCGTCGGTTGCCATCGCTTCCTCCCTGAAGTCAGTGCGACAGGGGTATATAAGATGCAGCCGATGCCATTTTCTTCAGTTTTTCTTGCCCCAGATGTCAGGTGCCCCCAAATAGGTAGGCAATTCAATTGCTAGTAAAATATACAAAAGAAAAGCAAACAACCATTTTTAGTTACCAGCAAATACTCCCCATAGGTAATAAAGGGTAGATGACCTAGGTAAGTACCAGAAAGTAAGAGGGGAGGGTAACCTGGACTGCAGCAGTGTTTACACTCTAACATCTACATTTATGGTAGGTACAAAACTGTACTATGTTCATCATGCTACACTGCTGCAGTCATTACACTTGGGTGGAATCCCAAAGCTGAAGTAGGGAGGCTGGATCTATAAGGCATTAGGGGTGGCTATAAGGCCCTGCAGTACAGCAGTGGTGAAGCCAGCTCTGGATTTGGAGTATAAAGGCAAATGGTAATGTTTGGTGAAGGTATGCACAGAACTCCATGTTGCTGCTTCCAAAATATCCTTGGCAGGTACTCCTCTGAGGTAGGCAGTTGAAGTGGCTGTTGCCCTGGTGGAGTGAGATCTAATGCTGCTAGGTACAGGTTTCCCATGGTGGGTATAGCAGAAACGTATACAGTGTCCTATCCATTTTGAAATAGTCTGCTTTGAAATGGCTTTTCCCTGTGCTCCTGCAGCGTATGCTACCAATAACTGCTCAGATTTTCTGAAAGCTTTGGTTTTGTCCAAGTAGAAGCGTAACTGTCTGTGAATGTCCAAAGAATGTAGTAGTCTCTCCCCTTTGCTCTGTGGTTTTGGATAAAAAGTTGGCAAGTGAATAATTTGGTTTAGAGCCACACTTGATACCACCTTTGGCATAAACGTAGAGTTAGTTCTTAAAGACACCCTGTCCTAGTGGAAGATGAGGAAAGGTTCCACTGCCATTAGTGCCTGTAATTCTGAAACTCTTCGTGCTGATGTTATTGCCAGTAGCAGAGCAGTTTTCCAAGAGATGTATTTTAATTCTGCTGTGTTAGGTGGCTCAAAAGAAGGTAAAGTAAATTTTTCCAAAACAAAGTTGAGGTCCCACGTTGGTGTAGGTGCTCTACGGGGCGGTCTTATGTGTTTAGCCCCTCTGAGGTACTGTTTGAGCAAAGGATTAGAAAAAATTGGTGGATCCGTGTTGTAATGAGCAGAAATAGCTGAGGCATGGATCTTGATGGATGAAAAGGAGAGGCCCTTGTCCAGCATCTCAGTTAAGTATTGAAGTATCTGAGGAATGTTTGGGACAAGAGGGTCAAGGCTGTGCACTTGGTTCCAGGCACAGAATCTCTTCCATTTATCCGAGTATGCTTTCCTGGTGCTAGGCCTTCTGGCCACCAGAATGACATCCATAACAGCTTTGGAGAGAGGCATTGCTTGCTTGACTAAGGAATTTTCCATGCAGCTAGATTTAAGGTCTTTAGCTGGCTGTGAAGTATCTGATTGTTGCTCTGTGTCAGCAACTGTGGGATTTGAGGCAAAATCCAGGGTGGTTCTTGTGCTAAGTTCTTTAAGATTGGGTACCAGTGCTGGTGTGGCCAGTCTGGTGCAATCAGGATCATTTTTGGCTCTTCCTGCCTGGCTTTTATGAGTACCTTTGGAAGGAGAGGTAAAGGAGGGAAAGTGTATACTTGTAGTTTTTTATAGCTGAATGAGAGGGCATCCACTTTCCATGCTTGTGGATGGTAGCTCCTTGTGCAGAATTTCTGTAATTGGCAGTTCACTGGGGAAGCAAACAGATCTATGTCCAGGCTCCACCATTTTTGTGTTATCATTCTGAATATTTGTGAGTTCAATTCCCATTCGTGGGGGTCCATGATGTTTCTGCTTAGGTCGTCTGCCAGTGTGTTTTTCTCTCCTGGCAGGAACTGTGCTTGCAGATGAACTTGGTAGTTTAGAGCGGTGTTCCACAAGGTCATGGCTTGTCTGCATAGGGGGTAGGAGTGTGTGCCCCCTTGCTTGTTTGTGTACCACATAACTGTGGTGTTGTCTGTCTTCAGTAGTAATTGTCCTGGATGCAGCTGGTCCTTGAAAGCTACAATAGCATTTTGTACAGCTAGCATCTCTTTTTGATTGATGTGGAGATGTCTTTGCTCTGTGGGCCGCTCGCCCTGGATACATTTTCCTGCCATGTGTGCTCCCCAGGCGTAATCCGATGCATTTGTTGTCAGTGTTTGCCTGGCGGTGGGTTGAGTGAAAGGCTGTCCCTTGTTGAGGTGACAAGCTTGTGCCCACCATTGAAACTCCTGTTGTAGGCAAGGAAGCTTGTGCCCACCATTGAAATTCCCGTTGTAGACAAGGAATTAGTGGTATAACTATTTCCAAATTTCCAAACTTTGACAGTGTTGAGACCATACACTCTTTAGGTACCATTGTAGTTTCCTCATATGCAGACTGGCATATGGAATTAGTGGAATGCAAGATGCCATGCAGCCCAAGGCCTGCAGAATTTTTCTTGCACGGAGTTGGGTCTTTGTTGCCACTAAATGAAAATATTGAGTCAGTTGTCCTTGCTTGTCTGGCATGAGATAAGCCATCTGGGCCATTGTGTTCAAGCTGGCACCCAGGAATATTATCTGTTGTGAGGGCACAAGTTTTGATTTCTTTTCGTTTACTGTGTACCCGAGGCAACTTAATAACTTTATTACGTACGCCAGATGCTTTACTAGAATGCCCTTGCTCTCTGCTTGAATCAGGCAGTTGTCCAGGTATGGATAAATTTGAATTCCTTTTTGCCTGCAAAATGCAATTACTGGTGCCAGGCACTTTGTGAAGACCCTGGGAGCAGTAGATACGCCAAAGGGCAGTGCAGAGAATTGATAGTGCATTGAACCAGCTAGAAATCTGAGGTATCTTCTGCAGTTTTGTCTGATAGGGACATGCAGGTATGACTCTGAGGTCCAACGTCACGAGCCAAGATTTCTTGCCCAGCATGGGAAGAAGCTGCTGTAGTGTCAACATCTTGAATTTTGGAACATCCAGGTAAGTGTTTAGTGAAGAAAGGTCCAGAATGGGTCTCCAGGCTTTGTCCTTTCTGGGAACCAGAAAGAGTCTTGAGTAAAATCCTTCTCCTTGTTCCTGTGGTGGTACCTTTTGAATAGCTCTCATGTCCATGAGTGCTGTAATTTGATTTTGAGCCTCTGCCCATTGATCTGGTGGCAGATTTGGCATTCCTTTTAACCTTGGCAGAGTGTGAAAGTGGAACCTGTAACCTTGAGATACAATGTTGAGAACCCATTTGTCTTTGGTGATGCAATGCCAGTTGTGATAGAAAAGTGCCAGTTTTCCTCCTAAGGGGGCTGCCAAGAGAGAGCTCTTTGGCAGCTGCAGTGCAAAGTCATTGAGGCTGCTTTTTATAAGGTTGAGGCCTGTCTTCCCCTTTTTTCTGGCCTGGTGTACCCCATTGTCGAGGCCTGTAAGGGCCTTGTGCCTGACCTCTACCTCCTGGACGTCTGTATCTGCCCCTTTGAGGTCTTTCTGTGACTGAAAAGGACCAATTCTTTGTTGGCCAATCTCTGCTAAAACGAGGAGGCTGAACCTGTAAGAAATCTTTCACCGTTTGCATAGATTCTGCCTTATCCTCCATCTTCTTTAATACCTCCTCTGCCTTAACTCCAAACAGCACATCCCACTGCAAAGGTGCATCCAATAATTTGACCTTAACATGATCTGGTAACGTATGCTCTTTTAACCAAGCATGCCTTCTAATGACAGAGCCTGTAACTGCTGCTCTACAAGAGGCCTCTAAGGAATCAAACCCACATTGCAAAGTATGTTTTCCCACTTGTTCAGCTGCATGCCATAAATCCTGCATTTCTTTAAAATTAGGAAGATCTGAATCTGGAAGCATCTTTTGTTTCAACTGAGACATCAAAAATTGCTGATATTTTAGCATGTGAAACTGGCAATTCAAGGCTCTCATTGCTAAAGTTGCAGATGTATATACCTTCTTTCCCCATCTGTCTAATGCTCTGGAATCTCTGTCAGAGGGAACTGGGTTTTTTGCTGATGAGGCCTTAATCCCTTTGGGTCCCTGAGAAATAGTTTCAGGGTCAGCAACAGGGCTTTTGTACAGAAATTTGTGAGAGTCAGGGACTCTGTAATATCTATCCGGTTTAACTGGGGCTGGGGGTAATGAGTCAGGGTTTAAACTGGATTCAGTGTACACATCATCCATGACATCTAAAACTGGCAGGATAGCAAGGGGTCTGTGTTGAGGCAATAAAAGGAAGTCTCTGAGCCTTTTCTTGGATTCTGAGCAATCCTGGCCTTCCCAATGGAAATGTTCCCTCATGGTATGTAAGGTCTCCACAAAGGAGTAATCCTCAGGCGGAGAGGCTGATGGAACTGATTCCTCAGCATCAGAATCCTCATAAGGGGGTAAGGAATATCCTAGGTCCGAGGAAGAGTCTGAGGAAATGGACACCTGGTCAGAAGATTCATAGTCTGCATCCTGTCTGGGCCTTTTATCAGGAGGGGGATGGGACCCCCTGATCAGGGTGATTAGGTCCTCGGCCATTTTTAGCATTTGTTTCTTAGGCATGGAAGCCTGTCCTGGAGAGAGATGTGTCTGTTTCTTTGCTTTTAAGGGGGGTTTAGACTTAGCAGAGGGTTTAATGGTTAGCTGGGTATGTCTGAAAATACCCTCTGTAGCTGTGGATTGCTCAGCTACTTCGGTTCCCTCTGTAGGGTTTGGATCGGAAAGCTGAAAACCTAGTGCGTCTGAAGGACCAGCCAGCTCCACATGGGAGTCGGAGGCAGTCTGTGGTTCTGTGCAAGCGGTCGTCAGGGGCTGCGTAGGCGCCTCGCTGAGAACCGGTGACTGGCCTATAAGAGGCCTCGTCGTCAGTTTTGGGCCTCGGATGCCTGCCCTTGTGCTTTTTATGCATTGTGGTCATCGGAAGTTCCGAAGGCATTGTGTAATTTAATTTACTGCCAAAATAATGTCGGGCAATATCAAACCAACGTTTAATAGTGCGCTTGTTAAACCTAGCACAAAACTGACAACCAGTTACGTCGTGGTCAGGGCCTAGGCATTGAATACAATAGGAGTGGAAATCCTTATGAGGTATTTGCTTCCCACAAGAAATACAGTTATTAACTTTTACTGACATTGGTCTGAGGCAAGAAAAAGTTTCCCCAACAGGGTACTTAGCTTTTTTAGAAGACTTCGGTTCTGGATTCGGAATGAAAATCTCAGGAGTCAGCCGACCGGCACTTGCAAACTGCTTCTGCTTCGGACACCGCGCGGCAAGAAAGATTGAAGAAAATGGCATCGGCTGCATCTTATATACCCCTGTCGCACTGACGTCAGGGAGGAGGCGACAGCAACCGATGCCGGACCAAGACTTTGGAACTCAGGCCGACTGGGGAACCGCCTGACGGCAGGATAACCCAAGTGTAATGACTGCAGCAGTGTAACACGATGAATATCACGCCTCCCAAGTCTGTCCACTGCTGAAGACTCCCTGTTGGGCGGGTGGACAGCGGGACTTTATTCAGTCAAGTCCTTTTTCATGGCCAACGCCACCACCATAGCATCAACTGGTAACCCTTTGGACCAGTGCGGGTTCTCCTCAGGAAGGGAAAGAATTTTGGCGGGTCTCTGGGGGATCGCCTCAATGGAATCAAGATTTTTCCACTCGCGCTGCACGGTGAGCTGGACGAGCCTGTCGGCAGCTGAAATCACCCAAGAGGTAGAAGGCCGGGCAGAAAAGCCTGCAGGAACACTGACTCCTCAGATGAAGGGTTGGAGGGCTTCCAGTCACCTCTCTGCTTTAACATCTCCAGGATGTCTCTGAAAGAGACATCAGGAGGTGACCGTGGGGACCCTTCACCATCACTGTAATCCTTGTCTTCCATTAAGGACTTCTCAGGTGAGTCCAAGTGCTTCCTCTTGTATGTCTTCTTTCAAGGGGGCTCCTCAGTGGGGGTCTGTGAGGAGGACTTGGAAGAGTGGGTACCCTGAACAGGGGTGTCCTGTGGCTTCTCTGCCCGGTGTCCCAGGGGGTGTTCTGTGACAGCTGTAGCTCAGGGGGTGAAAACTGGGGTTCTGACATCAAAGGAGTGCTGCCAGAAGCAAGAGCCCTCTCCATCGCGCGGAAGGCAGACCCGCCTGAAGAGGGATGGGAGCCCGGAACAGAGAAAGACAACCTCGAGACTGGGGTCACACCCCATTCCGACAGACCCGCTCCCACAGATTGCGCCTCAAGCAAGATTGGTGTGGACGTAGCCATCGATGCCAAGGAAGGAACTGAGGAGAGAGTCAGCACCATACCCCGAGCTGACGCGCCTGTCCCCCAATCCTCAGATTGAGGAAGGACCGGTTTGGTGGGAACTGAAGACCAAAGGGTCAAATTTGGAGCCAGAGTGAGATGCACTGTAGGCACCGAGGTGATGGGTTCCAAGAAGGATGTCAGATCAGAAGGCTTCGGAACAGAGATGGTCGAAGGATGACTGTAAGATGGAGTCCATGGATAAGGCAACCCAAGTCCAGCAGGTGGATGGGTCCAAAAGACACACCACATTGTGTTCCGAAAAGCGCCTGGTGGATCTAGTGGATACTTCAGATGGAGAGTCCGGACGTTTGAGGAATGGGCTATATGCTTGGCCTAGAATTGGGTCTACAGAGGGGGAGTATCGGGTCCGTGGTGCAAGGTCTGCCAGCACCGAAGTGTCTAGTTTCAAGACCAGAAGCAAAGGGGTCATATCCAGTGAGTTCGGCACAATGCTCGGTGCAGAAGTGGCACTCTGAGCCGAAATGGTCGGCTCCAAAATGGAAATTGAAGGCGTAATCGAAGGTGTGCCCTAAGACGAAGTAGCTACAGGTGCCAAAGTCGAAACAGGTATAGTAAGGTCTATGATCTGTGCTGGAGTCAGGACTGGTGCCAAAACAGGCATCGGTATCGAAGGTTTCAAGATGGTCAGAGCTGAGGAAGGCGAAGCCAAAGAGGCAGATTTATGCTCCAATGATAACTTAGGGACGTGAGATTTCTCAGGTTTGCTCTGATCATCCGATGGTGAAGAAGGAACAGAATGGCATCTCTTTTTGTCCTTAGAAGGAGGGGTTGAGACCTCCATCGCAGAAATGGCCTCTGAGAAGGGAGACTTGAGTAACTCCTTCAGAATGAGTTTGGCTGAAGCTCTGACAAATATCACATGAAGGCTGCACTGAAAGGTGGGCCACACCCAAACATTATACACAGTCATCATGAGAATCACTGTTAGGTTCTTATCCGACATCTTGGTAGAAAAAGACACCACAGCCAACTGTATAATCCAGCTATAATGAAGTCAACTCAGTTCAAAAAAGATCACAAAAAATCACCCATATAACAATACACTGTATGAAGAGAAGGAAGGGAAACACCTGAATAAAGATAAAAGCTAACAGATTAAACAGGAGAAACAATACCAGCTATGGTATTGAAGAAATACCACAAGGGTAAGGGAAAAGGCCGTACCAACAATGGTACTTGAAGTTTAACAATGGGTAGAGTGGAAAGAATAAGGTTAGACAGAAGAAACGACACTAGCAATACTAAAGGTTTGGTAAAATATGAAGATATCCAAAAATTTTTACACAAATATCAAAAAAGATTTCACTTAGCTGAGAGCTTGGCTGAAACATGACTTTATGGCTACATGGCAAACGAAATCTGAGGTAACAGGGAGAAGGGCATTCTGGGTAGAGACTTAGCTCAAAAGTTTTTTTTTTGCTGGCGCAAACTTGGTAATAGGCCGACTCGGTTCGGAACCGAACCCATCAGTGATGAATGGAAAGAATATCAACATCAGATGAATGGGTCTCTATCAAATGGTGGAGTCGTAAAATGTGAATCTTGACACTTAAAAAAACATTTTTCAAAGTGTTTCGTCTGGGACTGACCACTTTGATTTCACAACATCCCTACCACTTAGATTACTGACTCTTAAGACTACTGCACTCAAAGTATAGGGAATATTCCACTATGCTACAAACTTGGTTTATATGCATTTCCCCTACTTACACTTGAAGCCTCACAATTCCATTTTTCCTACTTGCGTGTAAAGTCATATAAATCCATGTATCTTAGTTACAATCTTTGGTGTCTGAACCCTTCATTCAACACAGCTCACAATAACAATGCAAGGAAGATGTAGTAAGAAAGACAGAGTCCTGCTGAAAATATAAGACCATGCTAGGAATTTTTATACCATTTGGAGAGAAACTACACTAAACTAATGGCAATGGAACTGGACCTCATTCGCCTATGCCAGCTGTAGCCTGAAAATCATATGGAAAGGTCCCTTTGTTTAGTGTACTATGTATAAAAAACACCTAAACATAGGATTCTATGTTAAAAACGCTCTTGCTAGATCTCACCTGTAAAAATGATTAATAGGGTACTGTCTCAAAAAGCAAGCACGGCAGTAAATTCAAGTAGGACAACTCTGTCAGAATACATCCAAAGGAAGCACCAATCCCACTGAGGTTGGGTACAACAGACCACTATTCAGTAGAGTGGGGTGCTTCATTGATTTTAGACGCAGATGCCAGGATTGTAACTACCCTGAATATAACAGGTGTGAGGTGAATTTTCTAAGGTGAAAGGGGTAGGTCACTGACTGCTCAGGTAAAAAAGAATGACCTGTAGAGGAAAACTGGAGTCGCTATTCCAACTAACTGTGGAACTGCTTTTGGTTTAATATTAATACTTCAGCATGCAAGAGTTTTACAGCTAGACACCAAAAGCCACTCTTGGTCCCAGTGTTTGCAAAGTGCAATTCTGAAAAAAAAACCTTGTACCCCCTCTGCTGATCAGCTACCATCAGAATACCTTCAAAAAGCAGCTAATGTAGTAGCCTATCCCATATCCATCCTTATAAACAGAACCATTAGTGAAGAAACCATCCTTGATATCTGGAAAATCTCATACATTATCCCCTTACATAAAGGAGGCAACTCTAACAAGTACTCTAATTACAGGCCTATAGCACTCATCACCCTTAGCAAAAATTATGGAGAAATGTATTCACTATCAGTTAATGGGTCACTTAACTAAACATAACATACTAACTAACTGCCAGCACGGTTTTAGGCCATTTCATAGTACCACCAGAGCTCTCCTTTCCTTTACTGATTTCATCAATAAAAACTGCAACAATAATAATCTCTCATCACCACTCTTTATAGACCTGTCAAAAGCCTTTGATATGGTCAACCACCCCCTGCTCATAAAAATCCTAGAATCTCTTTCTTTAGAACCCAAGGCTATTCACTGGTTCACTTCCTACCTCAGCAATAGGAAACAGGCAGTTCTCTGGGATAACAAACTCTCATCTCTTCTGCCAGTCTCACTTGGTGTCCCCCAAGGCTCTATTCTTGGACCTCTTCTATTCTCCTTATTCATAAATGACCTACAAGTAGCTATACCTCAAGCTACATGCATACAATATGCAGACGATTCTACACTCATATGTTCTGCTAAAACCATTTCAGAATTACAAACACTAACACAAAATGTATTTAACGCAGTTGAGGCATGGTTCTTAAAATGCTGCCTCTTTGAATGCTAAAAAAACCAAACTCTTGCTCTTTAAGCCTACTATTAGGTCCTCCCCAATAGAATTCTCTATCTTATCCAAGAATGGCACCCTTATATACCCTGACTCTACCACCAAGCTGCTAGGTGTCACTATAGACAATAACCTTACCTTTGATAACCACATTAATAATACTGTCAAAACTGTAAATAGAAAACTGGGCTACTTTTACAGAATTAAAATGTTCTTAACTCCTATAGCCAAAGCTACACTTGCCCACTCTCATTTTATTTCCACTCTTCCCTATGCTTCACCTATATACACTAACCTAAAGAAAAATAATCTCTCTAAACTGGCTAATACTTACAATAGTATTGCTAGGTGTGTTACTGGGAACCAATTTAGAACTCACCACTGTCTGAACCTACAGCAACTTCACTGGCTTGAACTAAAAAACATGTTGATACTCTCCCAACTCACCTTTGTCCATAGGATATTTTACCAACCTAATAACACACTTATACTTTCTAATCTATTTACCCCTTACACTAACCTAAATTCATTACGCTCTTCAAACAAACTTCTAGTAACCTTAACTAAGTCTAATAACATTGCTGGTGACTCCCTATTCTCCAATACCATCGGTAAATATTGGAATCTTCTACCTACTGCTCTAACTTCCATTCCCTCCCCTGTTCTCTTTAAACAAAAGCTGAAAAAACACCTTAAAATACACTGGATATGCCCATGCATCAATCCTGACTAAAAATTGTGACTTTCACAATTTTTTTTTCTCTCTCTCTCTTTAACACCTTCTTTCTATTCGCTCTCTACTACCTACACTTTGAGAAGTTTCCCTAACAATCTACTTCTTTTACAAGTAGCATCTATTACAATCCATTAAAGAATTTTGAATGTAAAAGAAATTTCCTGAATGTGCTCTAAACTTGCCACAAATATTTTACTGTTACAGAACCTTTTTATTTTGTATTTCTATAACTACAACTTAATTGTTTTCTCTACAGGGTATGTATGTAGAATTCTGTAATGTAGTCTTGAATCATGTTTAACCTGCTACTTATTTTTTTTTTTATGTATAACGTAACTGTGTTTTGTCTCTATGTGAAGCTTTTCTCCCCGGGCCTCTGCTGAAAATGGAAATATATCCAGTCAGACCAGCCCGGTAAACAAATGAAAAATAAATAAAATAAATAAATAAAAATCGAGAAATGAAGAGAAAGCTAGTCTCAATACCAGACACCTGCCTTTGTCCACTCTTAGCATCAGTATAGAAAAGTGTCTGCTGCACAAACCCAGACATAAGCAAAGAATTAAGCTCCAGCATCAGCACCTACCAGGAACAGGCATTAAAGAAGCAAGTGACAGAACCTGATGTCTGAAGCAGGCACCAACACCACAACGGAAAAAGTAATCAAGAACTAAACATTTTAACTATGTCAGCAGTCTGAAATTACCTTGTTTGCTAGAGGTGCCATAGAAAAAAACCCCTAAAAGGTGACAAAAAATGAAGAACAGGTGTTCAGCATATACCCTGCTACTAAATAACACCAAAGTCTCCAAACTGTAATGTACAACTATATACTTTTATGAAATTAGCACTACCGGCAGGACTTCAGTTAAAAAGGTCTGTGATGTGATTTGATTTACTGTACAGTGTTGCCAAAACTGTCAAACATTTTAACTGGCTGCTTGCAAAAGGTTACCTCCTTCTTCCTTCAGCTATCCTGACATAATGTCACATATTGTCAAATTTTACATTTAGTTTAAGCAATGTCACCATGACGGTCACCTTGTAAACCTTGTAACCACTTTTTTTAAGGTAACCTTTCTCACAGTGAGAAGCTATGGAACTAGGATATGCTCCTGAAAGCAAGCGCAACCTCTGAAAAGTCACATTTTGTTACAGTTCTACATATCACAAGGAAGCATGTCCAACAATTTACACTGCAGCTTTAAAATCATACGTGATGGGTAGTGAGACTGAGAAACTCAAGTGAACGGATAAAATTCAGTCCCGTAAATAGGTACATACCTGCAAAAATAAAAATATTATGAAAAAAGGCAAGTCAAGCCTGAAAATAGGTACAGTTGAGGAATCTTGTAAGGGCTCCTAAATATGCAACAAAACCCTGGAGACAGAGAATATTTCACTAAATGTGTCTGTGTAGATGCTTTTATACTCCAAGTAGATTACAAAGAATGTTCTCCAAGATGAACGAGAGATGGCGGTGGTATGAAAGTAATGAGAGACTGGGAAGACATACTTCGGGTCTACCCTAGAGTTCAACTAACCATTATATGAATGTGCTTACACAACTGTTTGTTTCATACATTTTAACTAAAGTTAGGTTATGTTTTAGTTGGCATACAGATCTGGAAGACAAGAAGTCTTCAACAAGCTCAGCTAGGAATATGTTGGCAGCAACGAAAGCTATTATTTGAAAATGGAAATCAAATATTACCCGACAAACAGGGGATGTAACAAAAATTGTAAATGGCCTTGAAGGTACAGTACCAGGATCTATAAGGTGAAAGTAAAGTAAAGTACAGTTGTGTACCTACCATAAATGTAGATGTTCGAGTGTATTCACTGTTGCAGTCATTACAATTGGGTTATCCTGCTGGCAGGCTACCCGCAGTTGGCCTGAATTCCAAAGTCTAGGTCCGGCGTTGGTTGCTGTCGTCTCCTCCCTGACGTCAGCACGGCAGGGGTATAAAAGATGCAGCCGATGCCATTTTCTTCAGTTTTTCTTGCCCCAGATGTCAGGTGCCCCCAAAAGGGTAGGCTAAAAATATGTCTATAAAGCATGCATGCACCAAGTAACAAGTTTCCTTCATCTACAAGCAAATACACCACATAGGTTGTATAGAATAGAGAAGTACAGGTAAGGTCCAGCAAAGATAAGGGGGATGGTGGGTGGGTAACCTTGACTGCAACAGTGAATACACTCGAACATCTACATTTATGGTAGGTACACAACTGTACTATGTTCGTGTTTCACTGTTGCAGTCATTACAATTGGGTTGAATCCCAAAGCTAAGGTTGGGAGGCTGGAACTAAATAGAATTAGGAGCGGCTATGAGGCCCTGCAGGACTGCAGTGGCAAAGCCTGCCCTGGATTTGGAGTAGAGTGTAAGTGGTAATGCTTTGTAAAAGTGTGCACTGAGCTCCAGGTTGCAGCCTCTAAAATGTCTTTGGTTGAAACTCCCCTGAGGAAGGCTGCTGAAGTGGCTGCTGCTCTGGTTGAATGTGGCCTAATGCCCTTAGGCACTGACTTGCCATGTTGAGAATAGCATAAACGAATGCAGTGACCTATCCACTTTGAAATAGTCTGCTTTGAGATAGCCTTTCCTTGTGATCCTGCAACATATGCTACCAGTAATTGCTCAATCTTTCTGAATGCTTTGGTTCTGTCCAAGTAGAAGCACAGTTGTCTGTGTATGTCCAAAGAATGCAGAAGTTTCTCACCCTTATTCTGTGGGTTTGAATAAAAGGTAGGCAAATTAATAGTTTGGTTGAGGGCCACACTGGACACTACCTTAGGCATAAATGTGGGGTTTGTCCTTAGAGAAACCCTGTCTGGATGGAAAATGATAAAAGGTTCCACAGCCATGAGTGCCTGTAGCTCTGAGACTTGTCTTGCAGAGGTTATTGCTAGGAGCAGAGCTGTTTTCCATGATAAAAATTTTATATCAGCTGAAGCGGCTGGTTCAAAAGGAAGCAGAGTGACTTTTTCCAAGACATACTTGAGGTCTCATGCAGGTATTGGTGATCTCCTTGGAGGCCGTAAGGTTTTGGCTCCTCTGAGGTACTGCCTTAATAAAGGATGAGAAAAAATAGGAGGCTCTGTATTGTAATGAGCTAAAATGGTAGAGGCATGAATCTTAATTGATGAAAAGGACAGTTGTTTGTCCAGCATCGCAGTTAAGTATTGCAAAATCTGAGGGATATTTGGAACAGTCATGTCAATTCATTGTACCTGGTTCCAAGCACAGAATCTCTTACATTTTTCTGCATAAGATATTCTGCTACTGGGCCTCCTGGCCTCCAAGATAACATCCATCACCGCTTTAGAGAGAGTGGTGTTTTGAAAAGCTACATTATCTGCCATGCTGCCAGTTTAGGGTCATAAATTGGCTGTGCAGGATCTGATTGTTTTGTTGGGTCAGTAAGTGAGGAATTTGAGGTAATGTCCATGCTGGGCATTGAGTCAAGTTCCTTAGGATTGGGTACCAGTGCTGGCGTGGCCAGTCTGGGACAATGAGCATAATTTTTGGCTTCTTTTGTCTGACCTTTAGGAGTACCTTGGGGAGGAGAGGCAGTGAAGGAAAGGCATATACTGTTAAGTTTTTCCAGCTGAAAGACAGAGCATCCACTTTCCATGCTTGCTTGTGATAAGTCCTTGTGCAGAATCTCTGTAGTTGGCAGTTGTGAGGGGAGGCAAATAGATCTATGTCTGGGCATCCCCAATTCTTTGTTATCATGTTGAAGACTTGTGGATTCAATTTCCACTTGTGGGGATCCATGAGGTTTCTGCTTAGTTCGTCTGCCAGAGTATTTATCTTTCCTGGCAGGAATTGTGCTTGCAGATGTACTTGGTAAGTCAATGCTGTGTCCCACAAAGCCATGGCTAGTCTGCAAAGGGGGTAAGAATGAGTGCCCCCCTGCTTGTTTATGTACCACATGACTGTGGAGTTGTCTGTCTTTATCAGTAGTTGTCCTGGATGAAGTAGGTCCTTGAAGGATGTCAGGGCATTCTGAACAGCTAGCATCTCTTTTTGATTGATATGCAGATGCTTTTGGATTGCGGACCATGAGCCCTGAATACATCTTCCTGCCATGTGGGCCCCCCAGGCATAATCCGATGCATCTGTTGTCAATGTCTGCCAGGCTGGGGGTATGGTGAATGGCTGCCCCTTGTTGTGGTGACAGGCCTTTGCCCACCATCGAAACTCCTGTTGCAGGCAGGGAATGAGTGTAATTATTGTTTCCAGGCTGTGACAATGTTGAGTCCAAACACTTTTTAGATACCATTGTAGTTTCCTCATATGCAGTCTTGCATATGGAATTAGCAGAATGCAGGATGCCATGAAGCCCAAAACCTGCAGAATTTTTCTTGCAGTTAACTGGGTGTTTGTTGCCAACTTTTTGAAATAAGTAGTCAGTTGCCTTTGTTTGTCTGGCGTGAGATAAGCCATCTGGGCAGTTGTATTTAAGCTTGCACCCAGGAATATTCTCTCTTGAGAGGGTACAGGTTTTGATTTCTTTTCGTTTACTGTGTACCCTAGGCATGTTAATAATCTTTTTACAAACGCCAGATGCTGTAGTAATATGCCCTTACTCTCTGCTTGAATAAGGCAGTCATCCAAGTAAGGATATATTTGTATTCCTCTGTCTGCAAAATGCAATTACTGGTGCCAGGCATTTTGTGAAGACCCTGGGCGCAGTAGATAAGCCAAAGGGTAGTGCAGAGAATTGGTAGTGCATTGAGCTAGCTATGAATCTGAGGTATCTTCTGCATGATTGTCTGATTGGGACATGCAGGTATGCCTCTTTTAGGTCTAAAGTTACAAGCCAAGCCTTCTTGCCCAGCATGGGCAGAAGCTGCTGCAGAGTCAACATCTTGAATTTTGGAATATCCAGGTATGTGTTTAGAATTGATAGGTCCAGTATTAGCCTCCAGGCTTTGTCCTTTCTGGGCACCAAGAAAAGTCTTGAATAAAATCCTTATCCCTGTTCTTGCTGTGGTACTTGCTGAGGTACTTGCTGAATGGCCCTCATGTCCATGAGAGATGAAACTTGTTTTTGTGCCTCTGCCCATTGATTTTTTGGCAGGTCTGGCATACCGTTTGCCCTTGGCAGGGTGTGAAAGTGGAAACTGTAACCTTGTGACACTATGTTCAAGACCCATTTGTCCTGGGTGATTAGGTGCCAGTTTTGAGAAAAAAGTGCTAGTTTCCCCCCCTAAAGGAGCTGCCAGAAGATGAGTGCTTGGCGCTGGCAGGGGGAAGTCATTGGGACTGCTTTCTGTATGGCTGTGATTTGTCTTCTCCGCTTTTGGAGGTAGAAGCACACCATTGTTTAAACCTGTATGAGCCTTGGGGCTGGGATCTGCCTCTTTGTGGTCTGTCTGACAGTGGAAAAGACCAATTTTTTGTAGGCCAGTGTCTGTTAAATCTTGGAGGCTGTACCTGTAAGAAATCCTTGACTGTCTGTATAGATTTAGCTTTGTCCTCCATTTTCTTTAACAACTCTTCTGCTTTAACACCAAACAAAGTATCATGCTGTAATGGAGCATCTAATAATTTTGCTTTAACATGGTCGGGCAGATTCTGTTCCATTAACCAATCATGCCTCCTAATGACAGAACCCGTAACAGCGGCTCTGCAGGAGGCCTCCAAAAAATCAAAGCCATATTGTAAAGTATGCTTTCCAACTTGTTCAGCTGCATGCAATAAATCCTGCATTTCTTTATTTTCTGCACATTCAGAATCTGTCAACATTTTCTGTTTCGGCATTGACATAATGTGTTGCTGACATTTAAGCATATGAAACTGACAATTTAAAGCCCTTATAGCCAAGGAAGCAGAAGTGTAAATCTTTTTTCCCCATCTATCCAGTGCCCTGGAATCTCTGTCAGAGGGGGTAGGGTTTTTTGTAGTGGAAGCCTTGACCCCCTTAGGACCCTGATAGATAGTTTCTGGGTCAGCAGCAGGGTTTTTAAATAGAAATTTGTGGGAGTCTGAAACCCTGTAGTATCTGTCTGGCTTAACAGGGGCTGGATGGAGGTAAGGAGTCAGGAGTCAGACTGGACTCTGAAAATACATCATCTACAATGTCTAGCACAGGTGGAATAGCCAGAGGCCTGTGCGGAGGCAGTAAAAGAAAGTCTCTGAGCCTTTTCTTAGATTATGAATAATCTTGGCTCTCCCAGTGGAAATGCTCCCTCATGGTATGCAGTGTTTCCCCAAAAGAATAATCCTCGGGAGGAGAAGCTGAGGGGATAGATTCTTCAGCATCAGAATCCTCATAAGGAAGAACAGTGTATTCCTGATCAGAAGAGGAATCAGATGAACTGGAAACCTGATCTGAAGATTCATATTCTACCTCTTGCCTAGGCCTCTTGTCAAGAGGGGGATGAGAACCCCTGATCAAAGTAATCAGGTCTTCGGCCATTTTGAGCATCTGTCTTTTAGGCATGGAGGCCTGTCCATGGGACTGTTGTACTTGTTTCTTTGTCTTTAAAGCTGCTTTAGTCTTGGTCTTTGAAGCTGAAGTAGTTTTAACATACAATTGTGTAGGCCTGAAAACGCCCTCAGAAGCCGGTGCCTGCTCAGCGGCTCCGGACCTATCTGAGGGTAAAGTTTCAGAAGGTCCAATACCTTGAGTTTCTGTAGGCCTGGTTAACTCCACGTGGAAGTCGGTATCGGCCTGTCTCTATCTAAAGTAGCGGTCGTCAGGGGCTGCGAAAGCGCCTCACTGAGAACCGGTGACTGGCCTAGAAGAAGCCTCATCGTCGGTTTTGGACCTCGGATGCCTGTCTTTCTCTTTTTCCTTACGGTAGTCAGCTGTTCCGATGGCATTATATAATTAAATCTTCTGCCAAAGTAATGAAATGCAAAATCATACCAACGCTTAATAGTGCGTTGGTTAAATCTAGTACAAAACCGACAACTAGCAACGTCGTGGTCAGGGCCTAGGCAAGGAATGCAGTAAGAATGAAAATCCTTATGAGGTATTTGCTTCCCACAAGAAATACAATTATTAACTTTTTCTGACATCGGTCTGGAGCAAAAAAAGTTTCCCCAATGGGGTACTTAGCTTTAAAGGAAGACTTCGGATCTGAAATTCGAACTTGAAAATCTCAGGAGTCGGCTGACCAGCACTTGCTAACTGCTTTTGCTTCGGGCACCGCGCAGCAAGAAAGACTGAAGAAAATGGCGTCGGCTGCATCTTTTATACCCCTGCCACGCTGACGCCAGGGAGGAGGCAACAGCAACCGACGCCAGACCTAGACTTTGGAATTCAGGCCGACTGCGGGTAGCCTGCCAGCAGGATAACCCAATTGTAATGACTGCAACAGTGAAACACGATGAACATCTTGCAATCTAACACGCGATAGCTCTAGAATCTATAAACATTTATTTTAATTTATTTTTATTTTACATTTGATAACTGGGAAAGTCCACTGGACACAGGTCCTTTTTCAGTGGAGGCCAGGGCAGAAAAGCTCCAAAAATAACATAACTGACATAAATTGGGCTCAATACTGTATCACAGTATACAAGTTGCTTTAGAAAAGATACATTGATAATACATAATTCGAAGAGACAAATACAACTCTCAAAAGAGATATGCATACATATAAATCAGCCAAAAACATTGTCAAGAGGTATAACAATTTACAATGTAGAAGTCGTAGGTCACAGCAGTAGATACAGCAATATATGGGTAGTAAATTCTCAAAGCGGTGAGTAGAGCTTGCAATATAAGAAAGGTAGAACTAGCCTGGGTAAGTACAGGAACATAGCCAGGTAGTATGGAGGGGACTTCTTAGTGCTTTCTTAAACTGGGTTAGTGAAGAGATGGAAGATATGTTGGCTGGTAGTGAGTTCCATGTTTTAGAAATACTGTTAGGGAAGAGTGATTCTCCTGCTGTGTTACTGACTTTAGTTACTTCAAGAAGGAATTTACTACTGGAGTGAAGAATTCTATTACTAGAGTAGGGATGAAGTAGGTTTTGCAGCGAGGGTTTTTTCTGGTTGGTAAAGGATTTTATGAGCAAGAGTCTATTGATTGTAAAGTAAGAGTTGGGGGAACTCAAGCTAGTTAAGCTGCTTTAGAGATGTGCAGTGGTGTGATCTGAAAGTGGCATCAGAGGCAAACCTGGCTATTTTGTTATAACAGGAGCCTAGTTTAGCTAGGTCTCCATAACAAAAAAAAAAAAAAAAGGAGGAATATATATAATTATGCAACGACCCCCCCATTAATATTCCAAAATGTGCACGCTGATTGGTCAGCGTGCACGTTGTAAATCAGACTTATACTAATGGAAAAAGGTCCGGTCGCCTGGACTTTTTCCATTAGTATAAGTCTTTTTTTTTTTACAGCTACAGAGAACGCAAGATCTCCGTTGCTTTTTAGACACTGTCTCGCTATGTTAAAGGAGTTTAACACAGTGAGACAGCTTTAAAAAAAGTAACTGAGAGCTTCCTTTCTCCGTTGCTTTTTTTAAAGCTGTCTTGCTATGTTAAACTCCTTTAACATACCGAGACACTTTGTAAAAAGCAATGGAGATCTTGCTTTCTCCGTTGCTTCCACCCACAGCTTTGATGTACTGCGTAAGCATACGCATGCGCAGTACATCAGAACTGCCGCAGAATACCAGACAGCTGCGAAAGGGCAGCAAGGAGGCATTATACAATGCTATTATTTAAGAAAAGTATTTTTTTTCTTAAATAATGTCATTGTATAATAGCAATAACCCACTTCTGGGTGTGGGTAATGCTGGATTTACCCACGGTTGTCTCTGTTTGGCCACTTGGGCTTCGCCCTCGTGACCAAACCACACCAACCGTGGGTAAATCCAGCATTACCCACATCCAGGCGTGGGTTATTGCTATAATAGTTAATGGTATGCACTGGCTGACAGACATGATACCAAAAATATCTAATAAATCCTTATGTGATTTAGTAGCCAAAACAGCAATGTAAAAAAAATACAAAGAAAAATATATCTATTTACAAACTATGGTAGCAAAATTCATCACAAATTTTACAAATAGCAAATCTAACAGAAAAGATCTTTTAATGCACCTGTACAGGTGTCATGTGTTGCCTGGATAAATGTTTTGTAAGATTTGAATTTAGCATCCTCAGACACTATGTTGAAAGTAATTTATTATGCTCAAATTCAATTAAGTTGAAAGTTGCAAAGTTCTTATTATATACAGTTATAGTTATGACAGAACTCACTGTTACAGCAGATGCTCAAGTAAGGTGACTGTTGCAATGGTATTCAAAATATGTAAATGAGAATGAACTCCAGGCTGATGTTCACCCAAACAGCCAGGCTTCCAGAGCTCTGAAATCATCAGGTAGAAGACTGAATATGTGAGTGCACATAGGCATCTTCGATAAAAGGGTCACTGGTTCATACCATTATCCTGTTCTTCTGCTAGCATACCTGTTAGACTACATGTCATGTACTGACGAGCAGACTTTACTACAAACTTTAGGATCAGAGCCCTTCTTGTGGTTGCCTGCCCTGCAATGTTAGGTTTTCGTAGAGTAGATAGAGAGGTTGCCCCAAAGATGAAGGCAGGTGTGAGTTTGCACTGCAGCACTGACCTTAATTCCATGTCTGCTGGTCTGGGGAGTTCTCACACAAATGTACTACATGTTTATCATGATATCACTTTTGCAGTAGTATTTATAAAGTGGATACAGACCCCCATAGCTCCCTAAAGACAGAGAGGAGAGATCTCACCATTCCTCAGATTATACCTTTAGCAGCCACTGCTCCAAACCCCCTACTCTAACCCTTGACTGGATATCCAACTTAATGCTTGGAGAATGCATGACCTAGAGACCATCCCATAAATGGCCTGGGTCAAAACCTGTCTAAAAAGGATGCTAATGAGGCTGCTTTGCAGTAATTACTCTCTTGCAAAGGCCTCCCTTTCTTTTTTTACTGCAGAGGAGGACGAACCACTTTGAGAATGTCTCCTCAGAAACTGTGTTGTCCTCCCTGCTATACACAAAGGCTATAAACAACTGATAAATTTTTCCGATGGACTTAATGCAATCCAATAGTACCATAATTACCTATGGACAGTCAAAACATGCAAAATCTTTCTGTTTTGTTCTGATCTGGAAAAATACTGGCAGCTGACCAGCTGGTTAAGGAACATCTCTAAAACCACTTTTAGAATAAAGGTAAGATTTGTCCTGAGGTTGGCCCTGTCACTTTGGAACACCATGAATAACTGCAAGGTTATTGAGGCTTACAGCTCTGAGATCCTTTTTGCAAATGTAACAATCACCAAGACGATGGTCTTCCATAACAGAAACTTGAGCAACACTGGGGCTGCCAGTTTGACAAGTCCAGTGTCCAAAGGAGTAAGACGGTTCTTACAGCAAAGATGAAGGTTATGAAGGGTACCACTACTTTCAATGGGTCCTTGTTCTCCTTTTGGCATAAAAGACAAAATGTATTCCATTTTGCGTTAGGCTCCCTGGATGCATTTAAAATGGTTAACAAATCCTGACAGAAAAGGTGCTTCAAAGGAATAAATATCATTTTTTTATGGCATCAGCCTTAGACCCTTAAGGCTTGGATTATCAGGTTCCCACGCCCCCTACATTAGCAGGTGTATCTTATGTGGCCAGAAGGACAGACTCCTGAGACTCCTTTGCCATCTACACCACTATTATGAATCAGTGCTACCTGGGCCCAAACAGACTTCTGAGAATCCAGAACAGTGGCATACAGGGATACAGCCCTGACTATAGTGCAGGTGACTAGTATGATTAGTGGGCTTGGGTGTCTTTAGGAACTTGCCAGGAAGGGTCTGCATTAGTGGCAAATGCCAACTCACCCATCCTGATGCGGAGGAAGGTGGTACAGGCTCACTACACAGGTGACCTACTAGAAGGAGCACTGGCTGTTACATCCAGTGGAAACCAAGCTTACAGAACAACTACCAAAGGAAGAGTGGAGTACTCCTATTGGAATGGCCGAGTTGGCCCACTCCCTACCATCCATCTCTTACCGGGGAACACAGAACAGATTAGGGTTCCTGGGCAGGAACAAACAGACCATAGAAAATAGGCCAATTGGGTACATACACAGAAGTGTGTGTGTGTGTGTGTGTGTGTGTGTGTGTGTGTTTTTTTGCAGGAAGCAAAGAAAAAATAAAAAAGCAATATGAGGACCATACTACTACATACCTTCACCTATTTATATAAACTCACTCATAACAATAAACTGAAATAACGTTGCAACAAAATAACTAAATTTTCCCATCAAAACGACAAAGAGTATACACCGTTACTTTGCCCTAAAGTTGTTAAAATGGATGGAATTCCCAAATTTCCTCTTTTACTCCCAACTTTAAGGTTGCAAACGATATCCTCTATTACCTAGAAAAATGCCCAGCCTTATGCAATGATGCATTCCATACAGACCTCTCCACTCAAAAGATGCTTTTTTTGCCTCAGCCATAAGATCCCATGGCACTTATGGTTACTCCTTACTTTCCACTTACTTATCCAAAATCTGGAATAATCTTCCAATACAAAATCTGGAATAATCTCCCAGTAACACCCGACAATCATCCTCCTCAAAATGCTTTAAAATTAACCTCGTCTTACCTGCTAAACTTCCGACTCTGATCTTGTAGGATGTTCTCCTGACTAAACCACTGCTCCCTGTTCCTCCTCCCCCATCACAAGGTACTGCCTCTCTTTTACCACTGCTGGACAATAACTTCTTTATTTAACCAACATCTGCCTTTAAGTTTCCACTTGTAAATCATTCTCTCTCTTTTTTTCTCTCAAGTCACAACTTTGTAATACTTTGGTATCTCATTCTCCCTTTAATTACTTTTTCTCTATACTCACTCAGTAATTTGCTTATACTTCCTCTACACTTACCTCATTTCACCACTTTATTCACTTCTCTCTTCATGCTCCTTTATTTTATTTATTTAAGTTTGATGACCGGGGAAGTCTACTGGGTCAAGAAAAGCCCGTTTTCAGTGGAGGCTTGGGGAGAAAAGCTCCACAATAATTGCAAGTTACATTTCACGTTACAAAAGGACATGGTTCATACAGCTAATTAAACAGTTACAGATAAGCTCAATGATATTTGCAAAAATGAAAAGATATAACTCAATACAGAAATTTCAATAGTTAAATAAAGTGAATACTTCTGTTATAAACTCAATTGTAGGTTTAACATTTCAAAACATATAGCTACTAGCCATTAGTAGCTTAGGAAAATATTATGCATGGAGAGGGTAATAGTATATTTGAGCTTGCAGAGTATAGTGCAATAGATATTAGAGAGAAAATTAGTTTTTGGTAGGGGAGGGATTGTTTTGGGTGGGATGAAGTAATAGTACAGGTAGTTGGATGAGTCAGTGCAAGGTGGAATGGGGGGGGGGGGGGTTAAGTTAGAGCGTGGCAAGGGCATCCCCATTTGGAAGAAAGATGAGAATGTAGCTGAGATTTGAAATTTGTATGGTTAGGTAGGTTGCGTAGGTGTGTGGGGAGAGAGTTCCACTGTTTAGCTAAGGAGTAGGACAGCAGTAGATGGCGAGGAGGTCGTGCAAGTTTGTGGACCTGAAGGAGATTTTGGTTTCTGGGTCTGAGTGAGCGGTTGGGAATGTAAGGTTTTAAGGAAGTAGCGAGAGCTGAGCAGTTGGCAGGTATAAAGCTGAGCTTGTGGGCAATGGTGAGTTGTAGGTAAGTAAGGTAGTTGGGTAGTTCAAGCCAGTTGAGGATGAGGAGGGAGTGGCAGTGGTGGGATGAGTTTTTTGAATTGGTTGGAAATTTGGAGATCTTGTGGTAGCAGGATTCAAGTTTGGACCGAAGGCCAAGATGGAGAATGGTGAAAAGAGGGGCACCATACATAAGGCAGGGGAGTAGGAAGGTGGATGCAAGAGTATGACGGGTAGAGGGGCTTAGGAAGTGGTTGTGCCTGTATAGTAGGCCTAACTTTTGGTGGGTTTTCTTGATTGTGGAGCGGATGTGGGTGTCAAATTTTAGTTCTTCATCAATAATGATGCCAAGAAGCTTGGTATTGGGAACGATTTCAAGGAGGGTGTTGTTTTGGCTCTGTATGGTGAATGTGGATTTGTCAATGGAGTTTTTAGTAGGGGAAAAAAAGTACAGTTTTGTACCTACCATAAATGTAGATGTCCGAACTGGATAGCATCTGCAGTCATAACAACTGGGTTGTCCTGTCGTCAGGCAGCCCTTCGGTCGGCCGGATTCCAAAGTCCGGGTCCGGCTTCGGCTGATGTCGCACTTCACCCGACGTCATCTCTGCTGGTCTTCGGGTATAAAGGCATCAGCCAACGCCATTTTCCTCAGTGTTTCTTGCCCCAGATGCCAGTCTTGGAAGGCTAAATTTTGGGTAAATGCCAATGTTTCCAAAAAGATAGAAGGCAAACACAAAAAATAAGCATGTATGTACATATATACAAACAAATACACCATAAGAGACTCCCCCCCACCAACTAGCTATTAGGAAGGTAAATACCCTAGGAGTACCACAGAGGGGAAGGAGGGAGGGTAATCCTGACTGCAGATGCTATCCAGTTCGGACATCTACATTTATGGTAGGTACAAAACTGTACTATGTCCTTCATGGATGCATCTGCAGTCATAACAACTGGGTAGAATACCATAGCCAACTAGGGGAGGAGGAAGAATAGATTATGGTGTAGTTAGGATCGCTTGCAGTACAGCAGTGGCAAACCCTGCTCGGGATCTGGAATACAGAGGTAAATTATAATGCTTGGCAAATGTATGCACGGAGGTCCAAGTAGCCGCCTCAATAATGTCCTTGGTTGCCACTCCTCGTAAGAAGGCTGTGGTAGTGGCTGTTGCCCTTGTAGAATGAGGCCTTATGTTCTGTGGAATTGGTTTTCCATGGAAGGAGTAACAGAATCGTATGCAATTTCCTATCCATTTGGAGATTGTCTGTTTGGAAATAGCTTTTCCTTCCCTTCCTGTTGCATAGGCTACAAAAAGCTGGTCAGTTTTCTGTTACTTTTGTTCTGTCCAGGTAGTAGCGTAGCTGTCTATGTACATCCAAGGTATGCAGCATTCTTTCCCCTCTGTTTTGTGGGTTGGGGAAGAAGGTAGGTAGGTAGATTGCCTGGTTTAAAGACACTCTGGATACCACCTTAGGCATAAATGTAGGATTAGTCCTCATGGACACTCTATCTTGGTGGAAGATTAGGAAGGGTTGTACTGCCATTAGGGCCTGAAGTTCAGAAACCCTCCTTGCTGAGGTTATTGCCAGTAGGAAAGCAGTTTTCCACGATAGATGCTGCAGGTCTGCTGTTGCTGCTGGTTCAAAAGGTGCGAGTGTTAACTTTTCTAGCACAAAGTTCAAATCCCAAGCTGGCAATGGTGGTTTCCTAGGAGGTTTTACATTCTTGATCCCTCTGAGGAACTGCCTGAGTAAAGGATGTGAAAAGACAGGTGGATCAAAGCTGTATTCTGCTGAAATAGCTGATGCATGTATCTTGATGGAGGAATAGGACAGGCCTGTATGTAGAAGCTCTGCCAAATACTCCAGAATGTTAGCAATATCTATATTCGACACATCTTTTCCTCTTTCAGCACTCCAAATGACAAACATTTTCCATTTTCCTGCATAGTTCCTTCTTGTTGAAGGTCTGCGGGCTTCAAGGATAATGTCTTTAACCCTTTGGGAAAGTTCTGGATTAGTTGCTGCTATGTGATGTTCCATGCAGTCAGTTTAGATTTGGATGCATGATGCTGTAGTTGTTCTGAGTTAACATCAAAGGCATCAGGGGTATTCACCACATTTTGTCCCGAGACATGCTCCTCAGCAATGGGTACCAGTGTTGTCTTGGCCAGTTTGGAGCTATCAGGGTTATCCTTGGACGTTCCTCCTTGATTTTTAGTAATACCTTGTGTATCAAGGGAAGAGGTGGGAATGCATATGCTGTCAGACCTTTCCAGCTGAAGGAGAGCGAATCCACTTTCCATGCAAGTGGGTGGAATGTCCTTGTGCAGAATTTTTTGAGCTGGTGATTGAGAGAAGCGAATAGATCTATCTGTGGCATTCCCCATTTCTTTGAGATGGTCTTGAAGATGTCCGGGTGTAGCATCCATTCGTGAGCATCCGAGGTGGTTCTGCTTAACATGTCTGCTAGAGTATTCTCCTTTCCCGGTACAAATATTGCCTGTAACTGGATGTTGTAGCTGAGTGCCAGGTTCCAAAGGTCCAAAGTCATTCTGCATAGGGGGTATGAATGAGTGCCTCCCTGTTTGTTGATGTACCACATGACTGTGGTGTTGTCTGTCCTTATCATCAAATGGCCTTCTTTGAGAAATGGTCTGAATTTTGGATTGCCAGTTTTACTGCCAGCATTTCTTTTAGGTTGATGTGCAGGTGGAGCTGGTCCTGTCCACAATCCTTGCACGCATTTGTCCAGCATGTGAGCCCCCCATCCTAGGTCTGAGGCGTCTGTTGTGATGGTTTGGCTTGCTTGATAGTTGTGAAAGGGTAGGCCTGGGTTTGACTGGCATGCTTGAGCCCACCATAGGAACTCCTGTTTTAGGCATGGGATTAGTGGAATTTCTGCTTCTAGGCTGTGCCTGTGTTGGGACCATAAATTCTTTAGGTACCACTGTAGTTTTCTCATATGTAGTCTGGCATGTGGAACCAAGATTATGCATGATGCCATGAAGCCTAAGGCCTGCAGAACATTTCTTGCTGTTAGCTTGTTCTGTCTTGTTAGTGCCAAGAAGTAAAGAGGGAGTTATTTTTGTTTTTCTGCAGTTAGGAATGCCATTTGTTTTACTGTGTCCAATTCCGCGCCCAAGAATGTCCTTGTTTGGGATGGTATCAGCCTTTTGTAAATTGACTGTGTATCCCAGTGCTTGTAGCAAGTAAATGACCCTTTGTAAATCTGTTGTCAGCTTGCTTTTGTTGTCCCCTTGTAGCAGGCAGTCGTCCAGGTATGGATAAATTTGGATTCCCTGTAGTCTGCAGTGGGCGATTACTGATGCCAGGCATTTTGTGAATACTCTGGGCGCAGTAGATAAGCCAAAGGGCAATGCTGAGAATTGATAGTGCTCTGATCCTGCAAGAAATCTGAGGTATCTTCTGCAAATTGGTCGAATGGGGACATGCAGGTATGCCTCCTTGAGATCTAGAGTTACCAGCCAACACTCCTTGCCCAGTATGGGAAGAAGTTGCTGTAGGGTCAGCATTTTGAATTTTGGGACAATGATGTATGTATTTAAGGTGGACAGGTCGAGAATAGGTCTCCAACTTTTTTCCTTTCTGGGAACTAGGAATAGTCTGGAGTAGAATCCTTTGCCTTGTTCTGTTATTGGTACTCTTTCCACAGCTCTCATCTTTGTTAATTGCATTATCTGCTGTAGAGCTTCTGTTTTTGATTTGGAGGCAGGTTTGGCATTCCTCTTTGACTGGTAAAGTGTGGAAGTGGAACCGTAACCTTGGTCTATGGTTTGCAAAATCCACTTGTCTTTTGTGATATAGTGCCAGTTCTTCGAAAATAAGGTTAATTTTCCGCCTAATGGTGCTACTATTTGTTCCCTGGTAGGCGGAGTTAGAATCAAGTCACTGTGATTGTGCTGTTGTAGTGGTAGTGGCTGTGTCTGTGCCTCTGTTATTACCTTGCCACTGTCGTCCTCTGTAGGCACCCCCTCTGGATTGATTTCTGCCTCTGGAACGTCTATTCCTGCCCCTTTGGGATCTTGTGGAGTCAGGAAAGGACCAATTTTGGCAGGCCAGTTCCTGCTAAACCTTGGGGCTGAACCTGCAAGAAATCTTTAACCGTTTGTACAGATTTTGCCTTTTCTTCCATTTTCTTCATTACCTGCTGGGCAGGTGTACCAAACAAACTGGCCTTATCCATAGGAGCATCTAATAACTTAGCTTTAACATGATCCGGTAAGACCTGTTCCTTCAGCCATGCATGTCTTCTTATCACTGTGCCAGTCATGGCTGATCTAAATGAAGCCTCCAGTGCATCATAGCCACATTTTAAGGAATGGTTACTAACCTTTTGTATGTTATTTACCATTTCTAATACATATTTCTTATCTATAGAGTCATCAGAGGATAGTCTTTTAGTTAAATGATCAAGCATAAACTCTTGGTATTGTATCATGTGAAACTGACAGTTTAACGCTCTAGCTGAGAGAGTAGCTGAGGTGTAAACTTTTTTGCCCCATCTGTCTAAAGACTTGGCTTCAGAAGGAATAGGGTTTTTTGCTGTGGTCGAGGCTACTGCCTTAGGCCCCTGGGATATAGTTTCGGGGTCTGCAAGTGGGGCCTTGTATAGGTGATGATGAGTGTCTGGTACCCTGTAAAATCTATCTGGTTTGGAAGGGGCTGGAGGTAAGGAATCTGGTGCAGTGCAGACATCATTAAATGCATCGTCCACAACAGAGAGGACAGGAGGTATAGCTAAGGGCCTGTGTTGTGGAAGGTGCAGAAAAGTCCTAAGTCTTTTTCTGGAATCTGAGAAATCCTGTTCCTGCCATTGGAATTGTTCTCGCATGGCATGTAAGGTTTCCCCAAAGGAGAATTCTTCTGGTGGAGAAGCAGCTGGAATGGATTCTTCAGCATCTGAGTCTTCATAATTGGAGAAAGGAGCCTCTGGCTGGTCTGTAATATCTGAGTCATCCGCAGAATCATCAGAGGACACAGGCTCGGGGCTCTGCTCTAGGTCTCTTTTCTGGGGCTGAGAGGCCCTGTCTGGGTGAGATTGAGATCCCCTAATTAAGGATATTAAATCTTCTGCCAGAGTAAGCATTTGTGAACTAGGAGTGGGCCTGGTTGAGGGGGGTTTAACAGGCACTGATTTAGTAGATTTGGCTGCTTTAGCCCTGGCAAAGGCCTTAATAGACATGGCTGCAGGAGGCCTAGCAGCACCACGTGCTGGGGTAGAGACATCCAAAGGGATGGTGTCTGATAAGTCACTAGTAACCACTGTTGTAGGTAAAATTTCTGAGGCCGATTCAAGTAAGGTAGCAGGAACCTCAGTAGTAGTCATTGATTCAGCTGTACTTTGATCAGTTTTCTCGGTTTCGGCCGAAACCGAGACACTCGCGGTTTGCTTAAAGTACAGTTTTGTACCTACCATAAATGTAGATGTTCGAAGATCCACATTGCTGCAGTCCTTACACTTGGGTAGTCCGCTGTCCTCGGTCGGCCCGAATATCAAAGTAATAGGCTGACGTCGGTCAAGGCGCTTAAGACTGACATCAGGACGTCAGGGTACAAATGCGCATGACCGACGTCATATCCTCAGTCTTTTCTTGCCCCAGATGTCAGAAGACCCTAAAAGGAAAGGTCCAAACCAAAAGACAGCAAAAAACAACCAACCACCCTTGCACTAATCATATGTACAATATATACACTATCCACAATATTCACAACCCAAACCACACAACCGCCTCTAACTACAGAGGGAAGGAGGAGGTAAATTGGACTGCAGCAATCTGGATCTTCGAACATCTACATTTATGGTAGGTACAAAACTGTACTATGTTCTTCATCTCACATTGCTGCAGTCCTTACACTTGGGTAGAATCCCAAAGCAGAGGTAAGGGAGGATGGCAAAACTATAAAGCAGTAGGAGCTGCCAACATGCCCTGTAAAATTGCAGTGGCAAAGCCAGCCCTAGATTTAGAGTAAAGTGGAAGGTGGTAATGCTTAGAGAAAGTATGCACTGAACTCCAAGTAGCTGCCTCCAAAATATCTTTAGTTGCCACCCCCCTCAAAAAAGCTGTAGAAGTGGCAGTAGCCCTAGTGGAATGAGGCCTAATCCCAGCTGGAATTTCCTTACCATGATGGGAATAACAGAAAGCAATACAAAACCCAATCCACTTAGAAATAGTTTGTTTTGACACAGGCTTGCCCTGAGAACCCAAAGCAAAAGAAACAAATAACTGCTGAGACTGCCTGAATCCTTTAGTTCTGCTCAAATAATATCGTAACTGCCTGTGTATATCCAAAGTGTGCAAAATCTTTTCCCCTTTATTTTGGGGGTTTGCATAAAAAGTAGGCAAATGAATAGTTTGGTTTAAAGCCACACTAGAAACCACTTTAGGCATAAAGGAAGGATTAGTACGCAAAGATACCCTATCCTTATGGAAAATTAAGAAAGGCTCAACTGCCATAAGGACCTGTAATTCAGAAACCCTTCTCGCAGAGGTAATGGCCAACAAAAAAGCAGTCTTCCATGATAAATATTTCAACTCGGCAGTAGCTGCAGGCTCAAAAGGTTGTAGAGTGAGTTTCTCCAACACAAAATTGAGATCCCAAGCAGGAGTAGGAGCTCTACGTGGGGGTCTTATATTCTTTGCCCCTCTAAGGAATTGCTTAAACAAAGGATGAGAAAACAATGGTGGTTCACAGTCATAGTGAGCAACAATTGCTGCAGCATGAACCTTAATAGAAGAGAAGGACAAACCTTTGTCCAGTAACTCAGTAAGATATTGAAGAGCCACACTTAAATTAGGCTGAGAAACATCAAATTCCTTTGCTGTACTCCAAAATAAAAATCTCTTCCATTTATCTGCGTACACTTTCCTTGTACTAGGCCTTCTGGCCTCCAAAATAACATTCAAAACTTGCTGAGGAAGCTGAGACCCTCCAGGGTTTAAAACAGAATATGCCAGGCTGTTAGATGAAGAGAGTGAAGTTTGACATTGAGTAAATGACTGTTCTCCTGAGACAGCAGGTGTGGAATCGAAGGCAAAGGCCATGGAGGCTCCTGTACCAGACTTCTCAGTAATGGGTACCAGTGCTGTCGAGGCCAATCTGGAGCTATTAAAATCATCTTTGGCTTGTCTTGTCTGAACTTCAGGAGTACCTTTGGGAGGAGAGGCAGAGGTGGAAAGGCATATACATGAAGATTGCTCCAATTGAATGAAAGAGCATCCACTTTCCAAGCTGTGGGATGAAACCTTTTTGTGCAAAACTTTGGCAGCTGGTAGTTTAGTGGAGAAGCGAACAGATCTATGTCTGGAGTTCCCCATAACACTGTCAATTTCTGAAATACATGAGGATCCAATTTCCACTCGTGGGGATCCATAATTTGTCTGCTCAACACATCTGCTAAGGAGTTCTGTGCTCCCGGCAGAAACCTTGCCTGAAGATTCAGCTGTAAACTGAGAGCAGTCTCCCACAAAATCATTGCTTGTCTGCATATAGGATAAGAATGTTCCCCTTGCTTGTTGATGTACCACATGACAGTTGTGTTGTCTGTTAGAACCAACACCTGCCCTGGAAGAAGTAAATCCTTGAAAGCTATTAATGCAAATTGGACTGCTAACATCTCCTTCAGGTTGATATGTAGATGTTGAAGTCTGGCAGGCCACGTGTCTTGTACCCACTTTCCATTTAGATGAGCTCCCCAAGCTTTGTCTGAGGCATCTGTCGTTAGAATCTGACTCGCCTCTGGTCGGGTCACAGAGAGTCCCTTGTTTAGGTGACATTCCTGAGCCCACCACAAAAACTCCTTTTGAATGCAAGGTATTATCTGAATGACAGTGTCCATATCTTGGCAGTGCTGTGTCCATACATTTTTGAGATACCATTGTAGCTTCCTCATATGCAGTTTGGCATTGGGAAGCACCAGAATACAAGATGCCATGAACCCCAAGGCTTGAAGGACTGTCCTTGCAGTCAGCCTGGACTGATGAGACAATTGATGGAAGTAAAGAGAAAGATTCTTTTGTTTGTCCGGGGTCAAAAAGGCCATCTGGGATGCTGCATTCAGTCTCACACCCAGAAAGCACATGTCCTGAGAGGGTACTAGACTGGACTTTATTTCGTTCACAGAATACCCCAGGCATCTTAGCATTGCTATCACAAACTGTAAATGATGAAGAAGTTCGTCCTTTTCTTGGGCCAGAATCAGGCAATCGTCCAAATAAGGATAGATCTGTATTCCTCTTAGCCTGAAGAAAGCTATCACTGGAGCCAGAACTTTCGTGAACACTCTGGGCGCAGTAGATAAGCCAAAGGGCAATGCAGAGAACTGATAATGAGAAGTCCCAGCCCGAAAACGCAGATACTTCCTGCAACTGAGCCTGATAAGAACATGAAGGTAAGCCTCCTTGAGATCCAGAGTCACCATCCAGTGATCTTTGCCCAGCAGAGGCAAAAGTTGTTGTAACGTCAACATTTTGAACTTGGGAATGTCCAGATATGTGTTGAGGATTGATAAATCCAAAATTGGTCCCCACGTGTTCCCCTTCTTTGGTACTAGGAACAGGCGAGAATAAAATCCTAGGCCCACTTCTGGTAGAGGGACCGGTTGTATGGCCCCTATTTGAAGTAGCAGAGAAATTTGTTTGTGAGCCTCTAAGTCTTTGCTGAGGAGGAACGTCTGGCATGCCTTTGAAAGGAGGTAAGGTATGGAAATAAAACTTGCAACCTTGGTGTATGATATCCAATACCCATCTGTCTTGAGTAATCAAACTCCAATTTTCCTTGAAGAGTGCCAACCTCCCTCCCAAAGGTGCTGCCAGGCAAAAAGGATCTGGCAGCTGAAAAGGTAGGTCATTGGGCCTGTTTACGAAAGGACTGGCCCCTGCCCTCACCCGAAGACTGTGCAGGTGAACTCCCCGTTCTAGGTCTAAAGGAACCCTGAGCTCTGCCCCTACCACGTCTAGATCTACCCCTAGACTGAGAATCATAAGAAGGATACGTCCACCCCTTAATTCCTACTAAACTTCGGAGGCTGAACTTGCAAAAAATCCTTAACAGCCTGCATAGACTTAGCCTTGTCTTCCATTTTCTTCAAGACTGACTCCACAGGTGAACCAAACAACACATCAGACTGTAAAGGAGCATCCAAAATCCTTGTCTTAACATGGTCAGATAAATTCTGATCCCTCAGCCAGGCGTGCCTGCGAAGAACTGAACCAGTGGCAGCCACCCTAGACGAGGCCTGTACAGCATCAAAACCACATTGCAAAGAATGCTTACCCACCTGTTCCGAGACATGCACCAAATCTTGTAATTCTTTACACTCAATGCCTTCCGCCAGAGCATCTACCTTAGACTTCAATTGAGAAAGAAGATAGGTTTGATATTTCAGCATGTGAAACTGGCAATTCAAAGCCCTCATAGCTAAGGTGGAAGAAGTACAGACTTTCTTTCCCCATCTATCCAAAGCTCTGGCCTCTTTATCTGGAGGAACCGGATTTTTTACAACAGAGGCCTTGACACCCTTAGGTCCCTGACTAACAGTTTCTGGGTCCGCCCTAGGACTCTTATAAAGATATTTATGAGCCTCAGGCACCCTGTAATATCTATCCGGTTTAACAGGAGCAGGAGGCAAAGAATCAGGATTAAGTGAAGCCTCTGCAAACACATCTTCCACAACATCCAGAACAGGTGGTATAGCGAAAGGCCTATGCTGGGGTAAAAGCAAAAATTCCCCAAGCCTTTTCCTGGAATCAGAGAAGTCCTGACCTTCCCACTTAAAATGTTCCCTCATGGAATGAAGAGTCTCTGAAAAAGAAAAATCCTCTGGAGGAGAAGCAGAAGGAGTGGAATCATCTGCATCAGAATCAGAATAAGGAGAGTACTCCTGCAAGTCTTCAGCCGAAGACTCTGAAACATCCGAAGCCTGCTCAAAACTCCCCAACTCAGGTTCCACCCTAGGCCTCTTATCGGGGGGGGGGGGCAAAGAACCTCTAATTAAAGTAATTAAATCTTCTGCCATTTTAAGCATGTGCTTCTTGGGCACAGATCCTGTAGAACTAGGAGTGACACCAACAGAAGCTAAACCTGGCCTGCCTCTGGGAGAAGCCTTGGAAACAGAAGGAGAGGGCCTAACCACCCTAGGAAGGGAGGGGAGTACAGTAACCTGAGAAGCCCCTTCAGCCTGACCTACCTCCTGAGAGGCCACATCCTGCAATATCAAAGTCTCCCCCGGGACTCCAGAGAAGCCTCCGGCGGAACCACCGGTTCCACTGACGCCTCTAAAGAACCGGCGTCCGGTATGGACGACTCTTCTTGCCTGGGTTTAGCTGCTTTGTCTTTGCGCTTCTTCGAAGAAGCGGGCGGAGCATCCGACGGCATATTATAATTGCACCGCTCCGAAGACCAACCTGGCACAATCTAACCTTCGCTTAATAGTGCGCTTATTGAACCTAGCACAAAAGCGACACCCAACAACGTCGTGCTCAGGCCCCAAACAAGGAATACACAAAGTATGATAATCTCTATGCGGTATCTGCTTCCCACAAGAAATACAGTTATTCACTTTTTCTGACATCCGGTAAACCACTGAGGCAAGAAAAAACTAAAATATTCCCAACGGGTACTTAGCCAACTTTGACTCGGTCTGAAACTCCGAATTCGAAAAATTTCAGAACACCGAACGGCACTTGCAACGCTGCTTCTGCATCGGACCATGCGGCAAAAAAGACTGAGGATATGACGTCGGTCATGCGCATTTGTACCCTGACGTCCTGATGTCAGTCTTAAGCGCCTTGACCGACGTCAGCCTATTACTTTGATATTCGGGCCGACCGAGGACAGCGGACTACCCAAGTGTAAGGACTGCAGCAATGTGAGATGAAGAACATCCATGGTTTCGGCCGAAACCGCGGACCGCGAGTGTCGGTCTTTTTCTTTGCGTTTTTTTAACAATTTGGGTAGTCGGAGGATCCGACGGCATAATGTACGCAAAATCTGAGCCGAAAAACTGTTCAGCAAACTCCGACCGACGCCTAAGCGTTCGTCGGTTGAATGAGGCACAGGCCGAACAGGCTGCTACGTCGTGGTCTGGGCCTAAACAAGGCAAACAGTAAGAGTGGAAATCTTTATGAGGTATTTGTTTCCCACAAGTTAAACAGTTATTGACTTTTTCTGACATCGGCTGAGGCAAGAAAGAGTCCCCAACGGGGTACTTAGCTTTTAGAAGTCTTCGAAGTAGTATTCGGTAGTAGTAATCTCTGGATCTGACCGACCGCACTTGCGAACAGCTTCTGCTTGCGCCACGCGGCAAGAAAGACTGAGGAAAATGGCGTCGGCTGATGCCTTTATAACCGAAGACCAGCAGAGATGACGTCGGGTGAAGTGCGACATCAGCCGAAGCCGGACCCGGACTTTGGAATCCGGCCGACCGAAGGGCTGCCTGACGACAGGACAACCCAGTTGTTATGACTGCAGATGCATCCATGAAGGACATCATTAGTTTGGTTTTATTTGCATTTAGTGCCAGATGGTTAGACTGCATCCAGGTTTCTGTTTTGAAGAAGGCTAGTTGGGTTTTTGCTAGGAGCTCGGAGGGGGGGAAGGCTGAGCAGACGATTGTTGAGTCATCTGCATATTGGATGACAGATGAGTCTGTGATGTATTGGTGAAAGTTGTTAATGAAGAGGTTGAAGAGAAGAGGGCCAAGAACAGAACCTTGTGGGACACCTGTGGGTGCAGGAAGGAAGGGGGAGGTTGAACTTTTCCTTTGGACAGCTTGTTGGCAGTTGGACATGTAGCTGGAAAAACAGGCAATGGTGGTGTGAGAGAGGTATAGGGTGGAGAGTTGGGATATAAGTAGGGTGTGTGAGATGGTGTCAAAGGCCTTTGACAGATCTAGGAATAGTGTGGATACGAACTTGACTGAGTCGCGTTCGAGGTTTATGGTTTCAAGAAAGGAAAGAAGGGCAGCCATGGTGCGGTGACCAGGGCGGAAGCCGTGTTGGGTAGGGGAGATGAGACTGTTTAGTGTTAGGTGTGCCATGAGTTGTGCTTGTATTGTTTTCTCTAGTATTTTAGAAAGAGGGGAAAGGATGGCAATAGGCCTGAAGTTGGTGGTATCAGCATTTTTATCACCTTTGTGGAAGGGGATGATGTTAAGCATGGTGCCAGACAGAAGGGACGTATGATTCTTGTATGGCTCTATTTATAAGAATAGAGATGGGATATGTTGTGTGCAGATTGTTTGAGGAACGTGGGTGGAAGGTTGTTGGGTGCATTGCGACAGGGTTTGCGTTTGAGGAGAAGTCTTTTTATAGTGTTTGTGGGGATGGGCTTGAGGCAGAAGGATGTGGACGAAGGTTGATGACTGGGGTGGTGGTTGGGGCAGGAGGGGGTGGGGGTGGAGGGAGGTGGGAAGGAGGCTGATAGTTTAGCTATGCAGTCTATGAAGAATGAGCTGAACTGGCCGGCTGTTTCGAGGTTAGAGAGGTTGGGGTCTGGGCAGGGGTTTTCTTTGTTGGCAGGATGCAGCATGAATGAGATGGAGTCCCAGAATTTTTTGGGATTTGTTAACTGCAAGGACTGGAGTTTGGAGTAGTGGGCTTTGCGGTCTTTAATTATTAGTTTTTTTTGCGGAGTTTCGTAGGTGCTTATACTCTAAGAGGGTATTAGGGGTTTTGATATGGTTTCCATTTTTTGTCCCTCTGGTGCAAGGCTAGTTTAGTATATTTTGATAACCATGGGCAGGGATTGGTTTTGATGCGGTTGGTTGGGGGGGGGGGGGGCTTGCTGATTGAGAAGGGTTAAGAATGAATGGCTAAAGTAAGAAACAACATCATCTAGAGGAAGGGTTTTTAGAGGGGACCAGTCAGTACGCTTTAAGCATTCGGAGAAAGTTAGAGGGTTGAAAGAGGAGAGGTTGCGGGTTGGGATGTAGTGGTGTTGTTTATGCAGTGGAGATGGGAGACGGTCGGCGAAGGCTGGCAGGTGATCGCTGAGAGGATCGGGTAATGTTCCGGCTTTGCTGATAAAGTTTGGGTGAGTTGTTAGGATCCAGTCAATGATGGTACCAGACGTACCATCTTTATTTGGTCCGGCTCCTTTCCTTCTACTCTATAAGACTTGTAAATTATTATGCCTAACAGAAACTATAATTTTTATTTTGCTTTTGTAATTTTTTATGCACAGTTTACTCAATGTTTTCACTTCTTACACTGAGCCTCAGCTGAAAAGAGGTAATGCATCGCCCAGCTGGACTCTCCCTCTAAACAAACACAAATAAATAAAAACTGGGCTATAATCTGCACACCTTCTCTAAAACTTGAGGAATAAAAGATGTTGGGGTAAGGCTTACAGGAACTGGGTGTTGCCACTGGAAGGAAAGGTGTCTGTCCTCCAGACTCTACTGCAAAGGAGTTTACAGCAGAAAGCCAGGAGTTACTGTTCATTAGGGAGACAATTAAATCAACCACAGGAATACCTTGTTTGTCAGCAGTCAGAAAACTCTCATGTGTCAACAGTCAGAAAACTCTCATGTCAAGTCCCATTTCTGGCTCCCCACTAGAGCTCTGCTCAGGTCACTAAACATGTTGTTGCAATGAGATGGCAGACAAGATTGCATTATGTTCTAGATGGCACTGGGCCACTAAGTCACAGAACTGCACTTTCAATCTGCATAGCAGACCCACTCATATGCCTCCTTGTTTATGTACAAAATAAATGTGATACTGTCTATGTTGACTAGTAGGGTACTCAGTTTCCACTAGTTCTTGAAGGTCTTAACAGCTAACAGGCCTACTAACATCTCATGTAGCCTGAATCTTAAAACTCTTTGTCGGGGAGTCAAGTTTCCTGAACTGAGAAGGTCCTTATATGGGCACCCCGCACAAAACTGCAAACATCTATTATCACAGACTGAGCAGGCACTGGCATGAAAACCAGCCTCCCTTTGCTCCTGATCACATAATTCACCCAAACAAGTGGTCTTCCTCTGTATGGAGCACAACACCAGGAAGGGCTGTGAGGGGGGGGTGGATGGTATAATGGTTACGGTCTTAACCTCACAGATAAAAGATACAGGGTTTGATTCTGACCACTGGTTACTGGCAAGGTTTACAACAGTCTACAAACTGACAGCCTAATCATTGCCTATGAAGGATTGAGAGTATTGACCCCAAAAGACCCTCAGGAACTTTATGGTTTTTGCAGGTGTAATCTCAGTTGTGGAACCGCAAGAACGGTCAAAGCCATGCAGTCTAAAACCCATAGGAATTCCATGGCTGTTATGTGGTCCCTGCTGGCCTACAAGTGGAAACAAAAACATAGGGCAAGGGACTTGTTTGGGAGGCAGGCTTTACACTCACCTGTACTTGATCACCTCCTAGGAATATCATGATCTGTTTGCCATGAGACTCAAGTTGGGAAGTTTGGGTAGTCTGTGGTAATGCTGACACTGTCCAGAATTTGAAATTGTGACAGGAACTCATCTAGGCACAGGCAGAGGTAGACCAATTTAAGTCTAAAGAAGCCCACCACTAAGGCCGAGCACTCTGTGAACACAAGTAGGGTATAATACAAAGTCCAAATGGCAAAGAAGTAAATCAGTAATGAATTACAAAAATTCCAGCAACAGAAGCTAATACACTATGCACTTTTTACAAGTTTTTGATTCCTACCTGTTCTACAGTAAAATGTAATATTTTATATTTAAAACTTCTTTGAGATAATTAGTTTGAAGTGGTTCACAAAGTTCACTAGGAGAATCATCACGGGGAAAAATCATAGCTAAAAAGACTAGTCAAAATGAATCTGTCAAGTTTACCATACAAATTCATAACAGGCAAATCCTGTACAACATGTCAAGCTTTCTAGGACCCCCTCCTAATAGATGATTCTAGTACTAGAAGTGTTAAAAGAATCTGGGTAACACCGATACTTCTCAGCCTGTGAGCACATGAAATCTGGACAAGGCCAAAACTAATGGCAGGGGCCCCCCCAAAAAACAGGGACAATTTTTAAATATTGTTTTTATAAACTTTGAAAGATACTATACTAACAGTTTTTGCATTACCGTGTATTTTATGAAGGATATATAGTCTGAAACTAAAATGTGTACTATCAATGACATCGCTCCTCAATCACTTGCCACAAAAACACATTTTATAAGGTACAGACCAAAATAAGAGGCAAAAATCTGCACATTCTGCGAAAAGTTGGACAGTTGAGATTATGACACTCGTATATAGAATGCTTGAGAGAAACAAATTCTTAAACAAATAATTTGCTAAATTATGAAACTGTCTAACACTGCATATAAAAGCAGTTTAGGAATATGACAATTTAAAAAAAGAGACAATACATGGGTAAGGTCATACGAAATACATCCCAAACTTTAAAAATGTCTGCATTCCTTAAAAATTAAGTGCAAATTGACAATCAAGGCAAAGTGAAAACACCTGCTTATCAACAGTTATGTACTCTCACTGTGTTCAATGCGTACCCACCATTCTGTGGATATGCAAATGTTCATTACAGTGCAGAAAAAATAATTTTAAAACATTGAAAACTAACTGCTAACATTTTTGGGTGACTGTCAGCTGCTGAGTCGGATGCAAGTACAGTGCACGGCGTGTGGACATCAATGACGAAGAGAAGCAGGAAAGGTCATGGCTACTTTGTGTGTTTTAGTATGATGACCACTTTTCATTACTATCCAATTGCTTTCTCAGGAATTATGGACAAAATAATGCAGGGAAGAGGTTCAAAATTCAGAGAGAACTTTTAATTACTACTCTAACTCACTAAAGTTACTAAAATTGGTTCTAAACCCACTTGTATTTTCTGAATAATAAGTCTAAGACACTAATGTCTGGCATTACTGGCCATGCATTCCTCAAAAATTTAACAGAAAATGCAACAGACAGTGCAAACATTACAGGCAAATCAAGAACATTCTGTACATTCAGTAACCTTTAAGATATGACAGAGGCACCCCATGCTGCAGCAGAAAAGGCATTCCCCCAAGTTGTATCATCACTGCATGACAATGCCCCAGGTGCCAATGCACATCATTTAAACTTTTTTTTTTTGCCCCCAGACTGCTCACCTTCCAAATTTAACACTTGCTATTTTACTTATTTACTGCATTTGTTTACCAGGACTGCCTGACTGGACAATGCAAGACCCTTTTTTAATGGAGGCCTGAGAAGAAAAGCTCCATAACAAAAAACATTTATAAGTGCATCAGAGTTAAGCTAGCATGATAATTAGGTAAAAGATGCGACAGGTAACACACTTCACAGTCGCATACAGACAGACATACATACAAAAATAAATGCACCTTACAATCAGTTAAAAATATTACAATGCTAATCAGTCTGTAAATATCAAAAGCAGTGTTCAAATATTTGAGGGTTTAAATGTAGTAGCAATGTTATAGGTGCTGAAGTACATTTGTGAAGGAAATTAACTTGAAAGTCAGATAAAGTGGGGTAGATGTAATTGCAGTAGATTAATCATGAGTGATGGTAAGAAGAGAGGAATATGTAAACAGAAAGTGTAGATAGCATAGTAGTCAGTCAACCAGTTGGGAGACAAACATCTAGGTTTTTCTTAAAGCTAAGCTTATGGTCTATTTCCTTACCTCTGAGATATAACTGGAGTAAAGAGCATTCCCTGATGAGTTCTGCGATTTAGATTGTTAAACCAGGAATTTATCCTTAGAGTAGAGAGATCTGCTAGGGTTATACCACCATGGGAAGGTATGCAGGGAAGGACATTCAGTTTTTATCTGAAGAAATTTAAGTTGGTTTGAGAATTCCATCCGGTGTATTTTTGAGACAGCAGGGAAGTGATGGGATCTGTTAGGCAAATTAGTAGTGAATTTGGCAAGTTTACTGCAGCATTGTCCAAGCTTTCCTAGGAGGCTGCTGTGTAGGCTAGTGTGGAGAAGGACAGCATTGGAGGAGAGTTGGTAGGACAGTTATGGCAGTCAGAACACCAGAGGGATGGGCATAAGGGAAAAACCTTCATCAGTAAAAAGGCAGGTGTTTTGATTGCATTTGTTATTTAAAGGACTGAAGACACTGGAACCTCTAAGACTAAGCCATTTCCAGTGGTCGTTGTGAATGTATACATATATAAAATAATCGCTCATGTTCAGAGTTGCAAGGAAGGCTCAAGGTAAAATAAACAAAAGCAGCAATGGCAGAGTGAGCGCAATGAATTTGGATACCTGTAGGAAGACACTGAGCTTAGTGATGTTGACGGGGCTATCTGTGATCCGTCTCTAATGGGGACTAGAAATGGAAAACTAACCCATCTTCCTTCTCCAGCTACTGCTCTACTAATCTGTGGTCTATCAAGTGCTGAACGATGTGCGAAGACAGGTGCAAGCTGAACTTCCAAAAAGTACAGTTTTGTACCTACCATAAATGTAGATGTTCGAAGATCCACATTGCTGCAGTCCTTACACTTGGGTAGTCCGCTGTCCTCGGTCGGCCCGAATATCAAAGTATAAGGCTGACGTCGGTCAGGGCGCATTTGACTGACGTCAGGACGTCAGGGTACAAATGTGCATGACCGACGTCATATCCTCAGTCTTTTCTTGCCCCAGATGTCAGAAGACCCAAAAAATAAAGGTCAAAACCAAAAGACAGCAAACAACCAACCAACCACCTTTGCACTAACTATATGTACAATATATACAATATACACAAAATGTACAACCCAACCCACACAACCACCTCTAACTACAGAGGGGAAGGAGGGAGGGTAAATTGGACTGCAGCAATGTGGATCTTCGAACATCTACATTTATGGTAGGTACAAAACTGTACTATGTTCTTCATCTCACATTGCTGCAGTCCTTACACTTGGGTAGAATCCCAAAGCAGAGGTAAGGGAGGATGGCTAACTACAAGGAAGCAGGAGCTGCCAAAATGCCCTGCAAAACAGCAGTGGCAAAACCAGCCCTGGACTTAGAGTAAAGTGGCAGGTGATAATGCTTAGAGAAAGTATGCACAGAACTCCAAGTAGCTGCCTCCAAAATATCCTTGGTTGCCACTCCCCTCAAAAAAGCTGTTGAAGTGGCAGTAGCCCTAGTGGAATGAGGTCTAATCCCAGCTGGAATCTCCTTGCCATGATGGGAATAACAGAAAGCAATGCAAAATCCAATCCACCTAGAAATAGTTTGTTTTGAGACAGGCTTGCCCTGAGAACTCAAAGCAAAAGAAACAAACAACTGCTGAGACTGCCTGAAACCTTTAGTTCTGTCCAAATAATAACGCAACTGCCTGTGGACATCTAAAGTGTGCAAAATCTTTTCCCCTTTATTTTGGGGATTTGCATAAAAAGTAGGCAAATGAATAGTTTGGTTTAAAGCCACACTAGAAACCACCTTAGGCATAAAGGAAGGATTAGTACGTAATGATACCCTATCCTTATGGAAAATCAAGAAAGGCTCAACCGCCATAAGGGCCTGTAATTCAGAAACCCTTCTTGCAGAGGTAATGGCCAACAAAAAAGCAGTCTTCCATGATAAATATTTCAACTCAGCAGTAGCTGCAGGCTCAAAAGTTTGTAGAGTGAGTTTCTCCAACACAAAATTGAGATCCCAAGCAGGAGTAGGAGCTCTTCGTGGGGGTCTTATATTCTTTGCCCCTCTAAGAAATTGCTTGAACAAAGGATGAGAAAACAATGGTGGGTTGCAATCATAGTGAGCTGAAATTGCTGCAGCATGAACTTTAATAGAAGAGAAAGACAAACCTTTGTCTAGCAACTCAGTAAGATATTGAAGAGCCACACACAAATTAGGCTCAGAAACATCAAAATCATTTGCTGCACTGCAAAACAAAAATCTCTTCCATTTGTCCGCGTACACTTTCCTTGTACTAGGCCTCCTAGCTTCCAAAATAACATTTAAAACTTGCTGAGGAAGTGGAGGCCCACTATGGTTCAAAACAGAATATGCCAGGCTGTTAGGTGCAGAGAGTGAAGCTTGACATTTAGCAAATGGCTGTCCTCCTGCGACAACAGGTGTGGAATCGAAGGCAAAGGCCATGGAGGCTTCCGTACCAGACTCCTCAGTAATGGGTACCAGTGTTGTCGAGGCCAATTCGGAGCTATTAAAATCATCCTTGGCTTGTCCTGTCTGACCTTTAGAAGTACCTTTAGGAGGAGAGGCAGAGGCGGAAAGGCATACACATGAAGATTGCTCCAATTGAAAGATAGAGCATCCACTCTCCAAGCTGTGGGATGAAACCTTTTTGTGCAAAACCTTGGCAGTTGATGGTTCAGTGGAGAAGCGAACAGATCTATGTCTGGAGTTCCCCAGGACACTGTCAATTTCCGAAATACATGAGGATCCAATTTCCACTCGTGGGGATCCATAATTCGTCTGCTCAACGCATCTGCTAAGGAGTTCTGTGCTCCTGGCAGAAACCTTGCCTGAAGATTGAGCTGTAAACTGAGAGCAGTCTCCCACAAAATCATTGCTTGCCTGCATAGAGGATAAGAATGTGTTCCCCCTTGCTTGTTGATGTACCACATGACAGTTGTGTTGTCTGTTAGAATCAACACCTGCCCTGGAAGAAGTAATTCCTTGAAAGCAATTAATGCAAACTGGACTGCTAACATCTCCTTCATGTTGATATGTAGATGTTGTAGTCTGACAGGCCACTTGTTTTGTATCCACTTTCCATGTAGATGAGCTCCCAAGCTTTGTCTGAGGCATCTGTCGTTAAAATCTGACTCGCCTCTGGCCGGGTCACAGAGAGTCCCTTGTTTAGGTGACATTCCTGAGCCCACCACAAAAATTCCTTTTGAATGCAAGGTATTATTTGAATGACAGTGTCCAGATCCTGGCAGTGCTGTGTCCATACATTTTTGAGATACCATTGTAGCTTCCTCATATGCAGTTTGGCATTGGGAAGTACCAGAATACAAGATACCATGAACCCTAAGGCTTGAAGGACTGTCCTTGCAGTCAGCCCGGACTGATGAGATAGTTGATGGAAGTAAAGGGATAGACTCTTTTGTTTGTCCGGGGTTAAAAAGGCCATCTGGGATGCTGTATTCAGTCTCACACCCAGAAAGCATATGTCTTGAGAGGGTACTAGACTGGACTTTATTTCGTTCACAGAATACCCTAGGCATCTTAGCACTGCTATCACATATTCCAAATGATGAAGAAGCTCTTCTCTTCCTTGAGCCAGAATTAGGCAGTCGTCCAAATAAGGATAGATCTGTATTCCTTTTAGTCTGAAGAAAGCTATCCCTGGAGCCAGAACTTTCGTGAACACTCTGGGCGCAGTAGATAAGCCAAAGGGCAATGCAGAGAACTGATAGTGAGAAGTTCCAGCTCGAAAACGCAGATACTTTCTGCAACTTAGTCTGATAGGAACATGAAGGTAAGCCTCCTTGAGATCCAAAGTTACCATCCAATGATCTTTGCCCAGCAGAGGTAAAAGCTGCTGCAACGTCAACATTTTGAACTTGGGAATGTCCAGATAAGTGTTGAGGGTAGATAAATCCAAAATTGGTCTCCACGTGTTCCCCTTCTTTGGTACTAGGAACAGGCGAGAATAAAATCCTAGGCCCACTTCTGGCCGAGGGACCGGCTGTATGGCCCCTAGTCGGAGCAACAGAGAAACCTGTTTGTGAGCCTCTATTCTTTGTTGAGGAGGAACGTCTGGCATGCCTTTGAAAGGAGGCAAGGTATGGAAATAAAACCTGTAGCCGTGGTGTATGATATCCAATACCCATCTGTCTTGGGTAATTAAACTCCAATTTTCTTTGAAAAGTGCCAACCTTCCCCCCAAAGGTGCTGCCAGACGAGCAGGCTCTGGCAGCTGAAAAGGTAGGTCATTGGGTCTGCTTACGAAAGGACTGACCCCTGCCCTCACCAGAAGCCTGTGCAGGAGAACTCCCTGTTCTAGGCCTGAAAGAGCCCTGAGCTCTGCCCTTACCACGCCTAGATCTACCCCTAGACTGTGAATCATAAGAAGGATACGTCCACCCTTTAGTAGGCCAATTTCTACTAAACTTTGGAGGCTGGATCTGCAAAAAATCTTTAACAGTCTGCATAGACTTAGCCTTGTCTTCCATTTTCTTTAAAACTGTCTCAACAGGAGGACCAAACAACACGTCAGATTGTAAAGGAGCATCTAAAATCCTTGTTTTAACATGTTCAGACAAATTCTGATCCTCAGCCAGGCGTGCCTGCGAAGAACTGACCCAGTGGCAGCCACCCTAGACGAGGCCTGTACAGCATCAAAACCACATTGCAAAGAATGCTTACCCACCTGTTCAGAAACATGCACTAAATCTTGCAACTCCTTACAATCAATACCTACTGCCAGAGCATCAACCTTAGATTTCAATTGTGAAAGGAGATAATTTTGGTATTTCAACATATGAAACTGGCAATTCAGAGCCCTCATAGCAAGAGTGGAAGAAGTATAGACTTTCTTGCCCCATCTATCCAAGGCCCTAGCCTCCTTGTCTGCAGGAACCGGATTCTTAACAACAGAAGCCTTAACACCTTTAGGCCCATGGCTAACAGTTTCTGGGTCTGCCCTAGGACTCTTAAAAAGATACTTATGAGCTTCAGGCACCCTGTAATACCTATCCGGCTTAACAGGAGCAGGAGGCAAAGAATCAGGATTAAGAGAAGCTTCCAGAAAAACATCTTCCACTACATCCAAAACAGGAGGTATAGCCAAAGGCCTATGCTGGGATAACAACAGAAATTCCCTAAGCCTTTTCCTGGAATCAGAGAAGTCCTGACCTTCCCACTTAAAATGCTCCCTCATGGAATGAAGAGTTTCTGAAAAAGAAAAATCCTCAGGAGGAGTAGCAGAAGGAGTAGAATCACCCACATCAGAATCAGAATAAGGAGAGTACTCCTGCAAGTCTTCAGCCGAAGACTCTGAAACATCTGAAGCCTGCTCAAAACCCCCCAGCTCAGGCTCCACCCTAGGCCTCTTATCAGGAGGGGGCATAGAACCCCTGATCAAAGTAATCAAATCTTCTGCCATTTTAAGCATATGCTTCTTGGGCACAGTACCTGAAGAGCTAGGGGTAACACTAACTGAAGCTAAACCTGGCCTGCCCCTGGGGGAAGCCTTTGAAACAGAAGGAGAGGGCCTAGCCACCTTAGGAAGGGAGGGGAGTATAGTAACATGAGAAGCCCCCTCAGCCTGACTAGTCTCCTGAGAGGCCACATCTTGTAATAACAAGGTTTCCCCCTGGGAACACAAAGAAACCTCCGGTGGAGCCACCGGCTCCACCGACACCTCTAAAGAACCGGCGTCTGGTACAGACGGTTCTTCTATCCTAGGCTTAACTGCCTTGTCCTTGCGCTTCTTTGAAGAAGCGGGCGTCGGAGCATCCGACGGCATTTTATAGTTACACCGCTTCCCAAAGACTAACCTCGCACAATCCAACCTTCTTTTAATAGTGCGTTTATGAAATCTAGCACAAGAGCAACAGCCAACAACGTCGTGCTCAGGCCCTAAGCAAGGAATACACAAAGTATGATAATCTTTATGCGGTATCTGTTTCCCACAAGAAATGCAATTATTAACTTTTTCTGACATCCGGTAAATGACTGAGGCAAGAAAAAACTAAAATATTCCCCAACGGGGTACTTAGCCAACTTTGAACTCGGTCTGAAACTTCTAAATCGAAAAATCTCAGAACGCCAACCGGCACTTGCAACACTGCTTCTGCATCGAACCATGCGGCAAAAAAGACTGAGGATATGACGTCGGTCATGCGCATTTGTACCCTGACGTCAGTCAAATGCGCCCTGACCGACGTCAGCCTTATACTTTGATATTCGGGCCGACCGAGGACAGCGGACTACCCAAGTGTAAGGACTGCAGCAATGTGAGATGAAGAACATCCAGGGTTATCCCCATGATAGGTGAGGCAGACCTGAAATTCATCTACTGTACCCTTCCTTTATGATGCCCAATACTCAGCTGTCCTGACCATCTCTGCCCAAGTCAATCTGTCTCATAACTGGGCAAACTACAAAGGACTGGAGAAAGGATGGATTCTGATTCAACTGCTCAAAAGGAGTAGGTAAATCATTTCCAACCTTTCACCAAGTTTTGTCCTTCTGCTTATTCTGCCACATCTGCTTCTCCCTGGATTTCTCTGCCTTCATCTACTGATCCTTGGGCTGACACTTGATGCAAAGGGCCTGTCTTTGAATGACAATTATTGTTGTAGAGGGGAGGGGTGAAAAGCTGCTTTATTATTTGTATGATCTTCCCTTTTTGCTCCAACTTTCTGAACACTTCTCAAGGACTCCTTGTCTAAGGAAGTATTCAAACGCTCTACTTTAACATTCTTACATAATGCCAGAGCAAGCCATGAACCAGTAGCTGCTGTTTTAGATGCTACGTGCACTGCATTATAACCACACAATCATACATTTCCCAACAGGCCTGGTAGCAGCTCTCTCTCACATAACTATGGAATCCAACACAAAGTTTGATGCAGTTACTGATGAATATGCTGCATCCTCCAGAGATTGACAACTTGAGTGTAGGCAGAGTAGAGATGTGGCTGAAGACAGGTCACTTGGATGGCCTTGTCAAAAGCCTTGAAAATCAGGGAAACCACTGTGAGTTTTGACTCCTCAAGAACTAGGGGATCAATGAAATCTCTGTGTGTGAAATATTTCTTTCATTTCCTGTTTAAAATGCTCCCTCTTTCTCAGGAGGCAATCTCAAAAGAAAACAGTCTAGCGGGAAGTCCAGTACAAAGAAATTCCCTTGATCAGTGTCATATCTGAGCGAGGAGGCCATTTAGGATATACAAACTAAATAATCCACTTCACCCTCAACCAAGGATGAATTTTGACAGTGCAATCTGCAGGGCTTCTCTCTTCATCTTAGCCAGCCCTGTATGACTGGAGACAACAGACTTGTAAACAATTACAGAGAGTGTTCTTTGACTTCAAATCTTGTACACATAATGAGCAGGAGTCAAGCTCCTGTATGTGTGGATGCACACTTGTTCTGGCTTGCTCAAGGAATCTTTCTTTTGAAACTACTCCTGCCCACTCTGGCACTCTGCCACTCATGGGGAGTCAGCAACAGAGAGAGAGAGACGGGTTATTCTGCTAAAGAAAAACAGGCCTGATGCTAGAGTTCTGCCACTGTAACAAAAGGTGCATGAGATGCAATATAATTTGGGTACAAGTCCTGGAAGGACATGCTAGAAGCTACCTGCGACCATCTCCAAAGGGGCTCTGACAGAGGGTGATAGAAAATAGACTCTCTTCCAAGAGCTACAAAACGGATTTGTTGGTTGAAGTGTCTGCAGGTCTTTGTGCCACACTTAGGGGAAATCTCTTTTCCTGACATCTTTCTTTTTTAAAACACCTTTACTAAATCGTCGCTTAAGACTAAGCACATATTACATATATTATATGTACATGACAAATGTTTTCTTTCTTTATAACAACTGTAATTTAGTCCAACATTACACAAATTTCTCACTTTCTGTACTCCATTAAACCTCATTCTGCCTCCTGAACATTACTTTGAATGCAATGTTCCCACAAATTCCATTTATTTCTACGTAATTTGCTTCTTCCCTTTTCTGAAGATTAAATTTCCTGTTCTTTTATCTCTTTTACAACATTCAATACTTCAAATACAGTTGGTTTAGGTTTTGATTTCCATTTTCTTGTAGTTATTTTTTTGGTAGTCAATAAAATTAATAAGGCTTTATTATGTCTATGGAATTTAGATCCACTGTCCCAGCTCGAAATAATCATTTCTTTAGTTACAGCCATTTGTCCCCCAACCAATATTTCTGACCAGGGGAGCCAGCAGGATTTTTTGTAGGGGGATGCAAACCCAGAGCTCCCCCAGCGCCCCCACCCCCCCAACACAACCATTCCAGTGTCCCATTACTTGGCTATTTCTCCACACTTGCCATAAACACTGCTTAACTCTCTCAGTGTGCATACTGTTTTATGCTTTACCTCTACAATGATTAAAGAGAGCTGCGGTGGTGCAGCGGTTAGCATTGTAGCCTCACACCAAGAGGTTCTCCCGTTCAATTCTCGGCTGGAGCGCCTTCTGTGTGGAGTCTGCATGTCCTCCCCATGGTTGAGTGACATTTAAAGACATGCAGGTAGGTGCATGCGTGAATGTGTGTGCCTTCTTTGAAGGTTGGGCTGGCAACTCGGCACCGTAAAAATCCACTGCCAATCATTAGCGGACCGGAGTACCGCTGTGGCAACCCCTAACCGGGAAAAGCTGAAAGACATTACTTGCTCTACAATGATTAGAGACATTTGGATTTAATTTACAACTTTTATTCCACATTTTACAGCACAAACACTGATAGACATTTGCTAATCCTAAACAAAGCAATAGTCTTACAATAAAAACAGACTTACCATTAAAACCTCTCTACCTTTGAAACTCACATACACAAACAGCATGGAAACACACATTCAAAGAAAATGCATCTGGCCAGTGAAGGGTTAAGTTTACCTTTGGTCTGTTTTCAAATCATAGGCCACTTGCACACATTTTTACGATCATGTAAAAGTTCTTTGATTCATCTTCCTGATTGTAGTAATTATAACCAACTTCTTCTAGCTCATCAAATACTGTACCAACCTGACAAAACTCCAGCCTTACAAGACCTGATCACCCTCTACTCCAATAACGGCGAACTTAGATCCACTAACAAGGCACTAATTGCAATCTTCAAAAGCCATTACAGCTCTGGTGACTCCCTTTATTCTAGCAACATTGTCAATACTTGGAATTCCCTACCA